>NC_058418.1:14029360-14349264 GCF_002201575.2 Neomonachus schauinslandi | reverse complement strand
CTCACCCAGCTCCTCTTCTTTCTCACCCAGTTCCTCCTCTTCCTCACCCAGCTCTTCCTCTTCCTGGGACAATTGCCTCTCTCCCCAGATAGGCAACCCCTCTTCCTGGGGCCACATGCCTTCTTCATGGGCCATCATAATCTTCTCCAAGTCCCACTTACCCCTTCTCCAAGTCCCACTTACCCCTGCTCTCCCCTCCTTCCAGGTCACTCTTTTTCTTTCCTTTAGTTTCCCCCCTTTTCTGGTCTCTTTCTTTTCTCCTAAGACTAACTTCCGCTCTTCCTGGGTTAATTTCTCTTGTGGGGAAGCCACTATTTTTTCTTCCCAAGCTATTTTTTCTTCCTGATGGGTCAGTTTCTCCTTTCCCTGCATTAATTTCTTCTTTGGCATACTCAGTTTCCTTTCTTCCTCAGATGTTTTCCCTTCTTGCTTGGCCAGTTTCCTTTCTTCTTTTTTAAATTTCCTTTTCTCTAAGGCTAGTTTATCTAAGAAAGCAACTTTCGTTTTCTTCATTTGAGAAAATGCCTTGTCCTTCTTTAATGCTTTTTTGCCCCTTTGTCCTCTCAATTCTGTCCCTTCTTCCTCCACAACCTCTATATCCGCCTTTTCAGTTATAATGGATGGTTCTTCTACCACTTGTTCATCCAATTCTGATGAGTCCTTTAGAAGGGGGGCAGATCTCTTGGAAGAGTTCCCAGTTGGGCTCTTGGGGACCAAGCATCACCTGAGCCAAGTCCACCAATTCTTGACCCAGATCTCTTAACATTCCTGGATGGGAATTTGCTATCCTTGAGGTGACAAGATAGCAAATGTCATCCCGCCAAGACCTGGTATCTGATCTACCCACGCGTCCAGGCATACCAGCCAAACCTCGGTCACTCTTTCCATGTTTCTTCCTTGTATATTTTTCTTGCTCAGTAATCTGCATGACTTTTTTCTTGGGCTCTTCTGCAGTTGTCTTTGAAATATCCTTCAAGTCTTTTTCCTGTTTCAACTTCGCAGCTACTTTTTCACAGCTTTTTTCCAGTGCCCTTTTCCAAAGCCTACTCATAAGTTCTTGTCTTTCCACCTGAGGGAACACCTCTCCATAATCTTTCATGCCACGTTGATCTATGGCCTTCATAACCTCTATGACCTCCGTGTGGCTTCCTCCTTCTCCTTCGTGTCTTTCCACCTGAGGGAACACCTCTCCATAATCTTTCATGCCACGTTGACCTATGGCCTTCATAACCTCTGTGACCTCCATGTGGCCTCCTCCTTCTCCTTCGTGTCTTTCCACCTGAGGGAACACCTCTCCATAATCTTCCATGCCACGTTGATCTATGGCCTTCATAACCTCTGTCACCTCCATGTGGCCTCTTCCTTCTGTGGCTTCCATCACAACCTCCTCTGACTCAGCATCCTCTTGAGATTTGGCTGGGCTGAAAGTACTTAATCGCAGTTTAGGCTCTAAGGTAACATCCCTGGTGTCAATCTGCTCTGATTGCCTGGCCTCTCTTTGTTCATCTTCATCCTTTGAAGGCACGAACATAGAGCTAAATTTTATAAACTCTGTCTGTCTTAGCTTTCTGGAAACTCTCAGGTCCTTTTTAACTGCAGAGATATTGGGAGAAAAATAGTTAAGAAAAAACAGAAGTTCTGAGTGATATCCTTTGTAATATCTAGTCCAATGAACAGCCATAAGAGGTACAAAGGCCAAGGGGACTGAGGCTTTATGGTACAGAAATGCTTGCCATTTTATCCCAGCTTTCATATCCTAAAGAAATAAGACGTTGGTATTTGTTGTGGTATATGTGTTTCTTTCCCAGGAAGGTTATTTTCTGTGGAAAAGAATCTCTTTATGTAATTATGTTCCCACTGGTATCATTTTGGATACCCTGGCCTTACTGACCCTGTCTTTTGGTACCCTGAGGTGGGACCCAAATATACCCCATATATTACCCCATACATACTAAGCTCTCTTCTTTTTGCTTGAACATATGTCTTTCTTTTCTTTGGTTTGGTGATCTCTTCAGGTATGACTATTTGTTTGACAAGGGTCTCAGGTTTACCAGCCATTGATATGTCTAAAAAAAAAGTAGGCTGTTGGTCTCTATATGACAAAGTCAGGTTTTCATTTAGCTGCTGCTCCACCTGAGTAAGCAGGCACTGGATATCTTTAGCTTGGATCCCCAGCAGCTGGTCCAGAGAGGTTTCTCCAATAAATTCCCGCCTACAAAAGTCAAGAGGAAAGAAGGATGACACCAAGCCAGTGATAAAACAAGATTTGATGAAGGAGGAGGAGGAGGAGTGAAGGAAAGGAGAGAGACAGGGAGGAGGAGAAGGAGAAATTACAATTGAAGAGACAGGGATAAAGTAGCCATTAGGACAGAGTAGTCTGAAGTAAAGGATGGGTAAAAAGAAATAATCAAATATAGCAAGGAATAGAATTGCCAGATACAAGATGCTTTTTTGGTTGGAAGATTTGTGGACTTGAGTCTTGAGGAGTCTTAAGGAAGTGAAGAAGTGACGGACGGGCAGGCTAATGAATGGTTAGAAGAAGAGGGGTAGGCACCGGAGAAAAAAAAGCAAATAGAAAAAAAAGAACATAGTGTGTGTGAGGGGAAGAATAAAAAGAGAGTTGTGTAAAAAGGGAATAAGTTGTATAAAAAGAGAATAAGAGAAAAAGGTTAGGAACTAGAAGAAACAGAAGGGGGAAAGCCACTACCCAACTTACTGCATTTCTTGGAACGTGTCTCGTTTCTTCAGCAGGCCTACCAGCATAGTCTTAGTTTGGATGCCTGTGACTCTTATCATAAGGTATAAGGCCTTAGCCCTCACATTTTCATCACTGTCCATCAATCCCATAGCCAGTGGCACAGCAAAGAGATGGCTCAGGACACCTAGCCTCTCCAACCCCTCCCAGGCTAGCTCACGGATGCATGGATTGGGATGAACTGTATCTTCCATTAGGCGACAGGCAGCCTCAGAGCACAATCTTGGAGATACCTGGTAAGTGGCAAAAATTTGTGCCAGGACACTAATATATGTCTTGTATTGATCTATAGAACAGTAAATTGTGAGGTTGAGGATGGCCTCGATTAAATTATTTATAATTCCTTCATCAAATTTTCTTCCTGTCCAATTTCGGTTCATTATGCTTACTAGAACATCATAGAAAGTTCGTTTCCACTTCTTGGATTTATCCCTCTCTCTTCTCATTGAGATGTTCTCTTCTAGTACAGGCATAGGTGACAGTGTCTGGTATCTGATGAGTTTGGTCATGTCCCAGTCTTTATCTTGGTACAGATCAAAGCGTAAGAAGATTGGGGTGCCATCAGGCCAAAGGCGGGCACGGATAACTGAGTTGGGGATGTAGCCATCAGGAGCAAAGGGCCATTGCCGCCCTTTACCAAAGAAGCAACATAATATATGGTAGGGGTTCAATCCATCCCAGCCAGCAAGCTGTAACTGAGCAGGAACCAAGTGTCGGGGATGATTATGCTTGGGGTCAAAAGCAATATTCTTATCCTCCCAAAAGTGTGATTTGGGTTCCACATGAATCAGAGTGGACATATGTCTCTCTTCCTCTACAACATGCGGCACAGTATTGTCAAAGGCAATGACCCGTTTGTTAACAAGGGCCTCTAGTCCCTGTAATTCCTGCAGCCCTTGTCCAAGGTAGACAAATTTGGGTACAAATACTCTTTCAAAAGAAAAGAAGAAGCTAGGCAGGAAGGGTTTAGGGACTTCTTGTATATCGTCTGCACTGCTTAGGATAGCTAGGTGAATCAGCTGAGCAGGAGGGAGCAATTTTAAGCAGGATACCAGGTAAAGACTCTGGTTGAAAGTCAAAAGCAGGTCACCCCGATTATTGGCAAAGCAGAGTGGGCCAAAATGCAATGCTGAATCCAACTCAGTTATGAGTCTACCATGGAAATCCCAGATCCGGACTGAGCCATCAGTGCCCCCTGTGACAAAAAGTTTCAGGGAAGAGCAGACATCAAATGAAGTGATGTCACACTGGTGCAGGCATTTTGTCTCTTTGTCTCTAACAGACCTTTGTTTTGATTCTGAAGATTTCAGAAAATCTTGGTAGTGCCAGAGACGCCAGCAGTGGTTCTCAGTGATGGCACCCACAGAACCTGGCAAGAGGATCACGTGTGTTAGGGGGCAAGCACAGAGAATTTTGCTTATGGGCTGCAGGATTACCTTGTTTTTCTGAAGCACAGCTTCTGTCAGGTGTATAGTATTATCCATGCCATAGGAACAGAGTAAGGAGATTTCCTGAGGACCTTCTAGGGTAGACAGTGCCAAAACTGCCCCAGAGTGAACAGTCTTTTCTATTCGAGCACAGCTATAGTGGGAGAGGATTCTCACAATGCCACTGTCATGCCCACAGAACATCAATCCTACTAGGCCCATACCCAAATGGGACTGCCCATAGGCCAGGCACCTTACTTTATCCCCAGAGTTTACTGAAGTGCATACCAGATACTTGGCCATGCAAGGAGAGCGCGTTGCATCAAACACCAGCACCTCTGAACTGCCTGTTGCCACAAAGAGCTCTTCTTTGTCTGAGTCATAGGCCCAAGCTACGGCCTTATCCATGACAAGTAGAGGCCAGGTGATAACCAGGAGATCTCCTGTTACTGGAGACAAGAAGCGCAATAAACCATCCTTAGTAGCACACAGGATCCGAGTCCAATTACGGCCACAGCAGACCCGCTGCACCTGCTCAGGAGCAGAACCACAGACATTGAAGAGGCTATAAAAATATGGTAGGTGGTGCAATGAGAAAGTGTGGGTAGTCTGGCAGAAAAAAGTGGTGTTATCAATAAACTGCAGTTGCTGCAAATCCTCATCAATATCCAGCTGCCGCAGCAAGTTCCCAAAGGCAAGATTCCATTCCCTTATAATGCCTTCTCGGCCTGCTGTTAGTAAGGTGTAGGTCTCTGGCCGGCTGTAAACACATATCACTGATGAAGAATGGGCTTGGAAGCTGTGGAGGAAGTTACCCTGGTCTAGACCCCAAGCATGGATCTCTCCATCCTTGTTTCCAGCATAGAAATAGCCCTGAGAGACACAAGTGAAGGAGCAGGTGATAGAAGAGCCATTGGCTGTGGGAGTGAACTTTTTTACCTCTTTCAGCTGGCCCTGACCCTGGTGGGTGAAGACCCTCACCTTATTCTCACAAAGAGCCAGGAGGGAGCCCTGGGGGCCATTCAGGGAAAAGCCCTGTACAAACTCATGATCAGACATGAGCACTGTTTGTGCCACCTGGAGGCCCCTGCCGTTTGGTAAGATAAGCCAGGTAACCACAGCCCCCAGGGTACCAGAGAGCAGTATCTCAGCTTCTGAGTCATAGCAGAGGCAGCTGATGGAGAAACGACAGGGCACTGTGCCCAGAGATATGAATGCTTGATGGTGATCTCCGAAGAGCCGCAGGCGCATGTCACCACAGTAAGCAATTAACATGTGGTAGGAACCTGTGTGGACCATTGCTTCAATGGGTGGCACTTGATCCATCACAGGAAACTTCATCTTCTCTATCATTCCTCCCATTTCTGTATCTTTCTTCTGTACCCAAAGTACTGCCTGGAAGAGGATGAGAAATGAAAACCTGACCATGGAGGCAGATTATCTCCCAAGAGTGAGGGGTAGGAAGGGTTGAATGTTTAGATACCTGTTCCCTCCTGTAAGACTAAGGAAAGACTGAACAGCTTGATTTGGGGAGTTTCCTGGTACTGGGATTCGGGTATGTAATAGAAACGCAATGATTAAGGCTCTTTCTTTGGCCTTCAGTCTGCTTTCTGGGGAATATGAATTCTCTGGACCTGGTGACTAGAGGTGAAAAAAGATCACTGCATCCAGGTGAGACTGGGTTATGGAGATGGATATTAAAATGAGCTAACTCAGAATCAATCTCATCATCCTGATATGAGGGCAGTTGAGGTATGATGCTTGTAAAGTGAATTAAGAAGGAAAAAAAAATGAGGTAGCTTTACCTGTATTTGTTTTGAATGTGGTTCCACCCAGTTTAAGGACACAAAATAGTTGACATCAATGGCATAGAAAGAGATGAAAGGCTTGCTCTGGGGATGGTGAGGCTCCTGGTATAGAGTCTTAGGCCAGTCACTCAATACAATCACATCATTCTTTGGTTTTTCATCAGCCTGAGAGAGAAGAGTGGCCTGAGCTAAAAGGCCTGAGTACCCACTCATTCATTTGGTAAATATTTATTGAGGATTAGTGGACATCTGTTGTTTTTTAGCTAACCAACATTTATTCACCCTACTACTGGAAAGTACTATTTGGGGGAGTCATCTCTCCCTCACCCTCACCCACATCTTAATTCAAAGTACCTCCCAGCCTTTCTCAACCAAGTTTCCATAAGAAGTAAGCCCTAATATCCTAAAGTATCAATTTTACATAAGGCATTAATTTCTCCCCTATGCATCTAGAATGCTACTAGTTATGTACCATCCTTAAGAGAAGTAAGAAAATAGCCCCTCAAATAATTTTGTTTTCCATGGTTTAGATGAGGAAAATTTGAGAAAGGCTGATATGTTCTATGGGAACATAGGGATATGATGCTGAGTAAAAGAGACATGGCCTTAGTTTTCAGAAGATAAGAGTCCAGTGGGGGAAACAGGCATTATATAAACAACTAACAAATGTCTGTCTGTACAAAACAAATAAGTACTTCAAAAGAAAGGAATACAATCCTATATGAGTATGACAGAGGAATCCAACCTTGGCAAATATCTCCCACCTGTCACAGTGGGAACAACTCTTCAAAGCTCCTGCCTATACACAAAGGACCAATCCTGTCACCATCACACTTCATGATACACTGCCTATGACTGCCTATGGGAAACTCATACTTCACAGACATAGAATGCCCACCATGTGGGCATTAGAGCTAGACCCTTTGGCATGCACCTTTCACTATTCTTATTTGCATCCAAGGAAAATGTGTGCTATTCACAACATGGAGTTAACTGTGCTTCAGCTCTAACATTCTGTGTTCTGACCCAGTGGGGTGTGTGTGTGTGTGTGTGTGTGTGTGTGTGTGTGTGTGTGTGTGTTGTATTAAGGGAGATATATGCCTTTTAACATGATACATAGTAGAATATGTACAACACACACTATCTTCTTGTGACATAGTATATATCTAGGATGTAAATACATGAACTTCCTCATACTAATTAGCCAAAACTGAGGCTCGTAAAATCTACTTTTGAGGTCCTTCATCTCAGCAGATGCTTGTGCTACACTGTGTCTTGAACAATGCTCCATGACTCTAACTCTCCGAGTTTCTCTGCATCCACAAAGGATTTGAGACTATACTGAGGCCATTATCTGCAAGTTACAATCTCTCTTCTCTTTCTATTTCTCATATTCAGATCTTTTTGTATACTGAGGGAATACAGAATACAGAGAACTTCCACTGTCATTGCTGGTTCAGTGACGGCAGCAGAGTTGAGAGAAAGGACACTGGTATCTGAGCTCTTAATCTCCCATCCCTCTTCATTGAATCTGAAAAGTCATTTACATACCCTTTATTCCATTAATCACCATTCCTCTTCTCCTTTCCAGACTTTATGCACAAACAGTTCGCTCACTTACTCAACAGTATCAATGCTTTTCTCAGGAAGACTCTAAAAGACTAAGACTAGGGTGCCTGGGTGGCTCAGTTGGTTAAGCGACTGCCTTCGGCTCAGGTCATGATCCTGGAGTCCCTGGATCGAGTCCCGCATCGGGCTCCCTGCTCGGCGGGGAGTCTGCTTCTCCCTCTGACCCTCCCCACTCTCATGTGCTCTCTCTCATATAAATAAATAAAATCTCTAAAAATAAAAAATAAATAAATAAATAAATAAAAGACTAAGACTATCTTAAACCCAAGCCATGTATCTGTGCCTGGAAGTACTATTGCCAACTCTATATCAATCCCCCTCCTTCCTCATCCCCCTCCTTCCATCCCAACAAAACTCAGATCTTGTTTAGGATGATCATGGACCGAGAGATTCTGGCAATATAGAGTGGCACTGTGGTACTCCAAGGCTGGCACAGCTCTGTACTTTCTGGCCTTTTCCTCTCTTCTACCTACTTGCAATAAAGCTGATACCTGGAAGTGCAGGAACTATCTTGTAACCTTAAGATGATAAACTAAAATATTTTTTTAAATTTTTTTTAAAGATTTTTTTTTTTTGAGAGAGAGAGAGAGAGACAGCAAGAGAGGGAACACAAGCAGGGGGAGCGGGAGAGGGAGAAGCAGGCTTCCCGCAGAGCAAGGAGCCCGATGCGGGGCTGGATCCCAGGACCCTGAGATCATGACCTGAGCCAAAGGCAGACGTTCAACGACTGAGCCACCCAGGCACTCCGATAAACTAAAATATTAAGGATGGTGTGAAAAGAAGGAAAAAGAACATGGGTCCTTGACAACATGTAAGACAAAGGCACCTCCTGCTTGTTTAATCCATGTGAGTCCGTTTTCTGTTTTGGTTTTTTTGTTTTGTTTTGTTTTTTGGGGTTTTTTGCAGCAGAATGTCTTTTAATTATAATTGTTATCATCTGAATCTAGAAGGAAGAGTTGTTTATGGGTATGGGAGGGCTCTTCCAAAGAACATGCTCACATATTACCCATGCCACAGGCTGCCTTGGCAGGGATATTTAGTACAAGCCCACTATGTGCATATCTCTTATACACATCACCTTTATATCCTTCAGGGTATTATTTATGAGGAATTTCAAGTCCTTCCACTGAGGAATAAGTCTCGGTGAAGGTGACATCTTTGTAATGTTCCAGTTCTTTATAGACATCATGGATTACAGAACCTGTGGAAGGTAAAAATGACTTAATCACAACATCTGATGTTAGACTGGAAATCAAGGGAATTGAGAGAGGGAACAACAGGAAAAGAGAGCGTATTAGAAACAGAAGAAACTCTCTTATTTCAGAAAGATCGGAGTGACAGTGAACTACTGACACTTGCAAAAACATGGATGAATCTCAAAAACATTATAGTGAGGAGAAGCCAGACACCAAAGAGCACATACTATATGATTCCAATTTTATAAAATTCTAGAAAAGAGTCATCTAACCCATAGGGACAGAGCAAATCAGTCATTACCTGGGGCTGAGAGATTGGGAGATTCCTGAGAAGGAGTAAAAGGGAACTTCTTTTTTTTAAGATTTTTTATTTATTGGGGTGGGGGGGAGAGAGAGAAGGAAAAGGAGCAAGAGGGAAGGAGATACACCACAGAGCATACCAACAATTCTCTCTAAAGAAATCATCATATAAAATCTAGACCTGAGAGGCCAATGAGCTAAGGGTCACAAAAATCTCTTCCACACTCTTAGCATGCTCTGCATAGTTTATCTGACATTTGTTGTTCTCTAATGAAATTCCCAGCATACTGAAATTCATATTTAATATCCTGTTATATGTGTATATTAAAAATTCTAGGGGTTGGGTCACTTGGATGGCTCAGTCAGTTAAGTGCCTGACTTCTTTTTGGTTCACGTCATGATCTCAGGGCCATGAGATTGAGCCCCACCTCAGGCTCTGCACTGGGTGTGGAGCCTGCTTGGGATTCTCTCTCTCTCTTTTTGCCCCTCCCCCACTTGCTTGTGTGCATGCACAGTCTCTTAAAAAAAATCCTAGGGGCACCTGGGTGGCTCAGTAGGTTAAGTATTGGACTCTTGATTTTGGCTCAGGTCATGTCAGGGTCGTGAGATCAAGCCCCATGTTGGGCTCTGGGCTCTGCACTGAGCATGGAACCTTCTTGAGATTCTTTCTCTCCTTCTCCCTCTGTCCCTTCCCACTGCACTCTCTCCCTCTCTCTCAAAACAAAAAAGAGGCTAAGGAATAGGGGCCCCTGGCAGGCTCAGTCAGTAGAGCATGCAGCTCTTGATCTCAAGGTTGTGAGTTCAAGCCCCACATTGGTTGTAGAGCTTACTTAGAAAAAAAAGTGCTAAGGAAGAAATCTACCCTCTACTTGCTAGAAGGGATGCTGCTCAATTCATGACTTGCTTAATAAAGCAAATTAGATTTTAAAATTGAAAAAAATACTAAGGAAACTACCAAAAAGAAAGAAACAAACAGAATGTATGATTTAACCCGTTGAAGGGAGGGATAAGAATAAAGGAAATACATATACATACATATGTATACATAAGAATAAAGGAAATACAATATGTATTTCCTTCTATGATAAAACATAACAAGAAAAAAAGAGGTATGATAAATAGAAATAGAATGAGAGAAACAAGTCTAAATATGTCATGATAATAACAAATACAGACTAAACCCATTAGAAGACAAATTTTCAGTTAGATCTTTTAAATGAATAAAATATAGTTGCATGCTGTTAATAAGGACAAATCTAAAATGTAAAAACCTAGAAACGTTAAAGTATCATTATTTCCAAGGCCTTCTGTTCTGAAAATCACCTAAAAGCAATAAGGAGAACGAAAAGATCTTTGCAAACACAACTTCAGTAGAACCAGGAGATAAGTATAATCTATAGATAACAAATTACATGTAAGGGCTGAGAAAAGCAGTGAAATCAGTGGCAATTATGACAAAAGAATTGGAAATAAGAAACTATGGAGAGAATTATGAGCAGAAAGAGGGACAAACAGAGGCACATCTAAAAAAACACCAAGAAAATAAAATTTCCTAAAGGTGAGAGACCCACCACCAGGTGAGAATCTATACTCCTACTTGTAACTACAACTGGAAGAAACTGGGAGGCAAAAGTAGAGGAAGCAGAGCTGCTAATGTTCTAACTCAGACAATGATGTGCAAAAAAAAAAAAAAAAAAGGAAATAGTACTATATTAATCCAAAAAGAACTATGAAGGAAAAGAGTAAACAAAAAATGAATATATGAAGAGCATTCAGTAGAAAACTGCTACAATGGATTAGATAAAACTTATAACTAAGTATTTTGTCATGAATGGGAAAAAATTAATTGCCTCTAAGATGGAAGGTCACAAAGCAAAAATGCAAGAATTCAGGAAAGAGTGAAACATCAGAATAAGATCAAAGGTGAATAGGCAGAAATGGAAAAAAATGAATTTGGATCCCTATCTCACACCATATACAAAAATTAGCCCCAGAGTACCTAAAGGTAAGAAGTAAAACTCTAAAACCTTTTATTTTTTTAAGATTTTATTTATTTATTTGATAGAGAGAGATACACAGCGAGAGAGGGAACACAAGCAAGGGGAGTGGGAGAGGGAGAAGCAGACTTTCTGCGGAGCAGAGAGCCCGATGCGGGGCTGGATCCCAGGACCCTGGGATCATGACCTGAGCCGAAGGCAGACGCTTAACGACTGAGCCACCCAGGCGCCCAGTACCATTCTGTTGTTTTTTTTTTTTTAAGATTTTATTTATTTATTTGACAAAGAGAGACACAGCGAGAGAGGGAACACAAGCAAGGGGAGTGGGAGAGGGAGAAGCAGACTTTCCACGGAGCAGGGAGCCCGATGCGGGGCTCGATCCCAGGACCCTGGGATCAATGACCTGAGCCAAAGGCAGACGCTTAATGACTGAGCCACCCAGGTGCCCCTCTGAAACCTTTTAGAAGAAAACATAGGTATAAATCTGACCTTGGAGTAAACAATGGTTTCATAGAGATGACCTTTAAACCACAAACAACCAAAAGAAACAATAAAGATAAATTGGACTTCATCAAAAAATTTGTACATCAAAAGACACTATCAAAAAAGTAAAAAGACAGGTAGCTGCTTCCTGGAGACCACAGGTGTAGAAGCAAGTGCCACACCTCAAGTCAGAAGGGCTTCCGAAGCCAGCAGGCTATCTGTGTCTTCTTCCATATAGTGAAAGGGTCATCCTTTGAGACCCCGACCAAGGAAAGGCTCAGCTACTGACATGCTGGGAACAGATGGACTACAGGCTCCAATTTACCTCTTCCCACAAGTTCCTCAGCATCTCTCCTACATCCTGGTCAGCTTCTACAGCAAGTGTGATGTTGCTCATTTCCTCATCAACACAGCCTCATTGCTCAATGTACTGCTGCCTAATTTGCCCCAATTCCATGGGGTTCATCTCTTTGGCATCAACAAATACTGAGAGTTGGGGCTGGGGATGACACCAGACCAAAGGGCTGTAACATCCTTTCCTTCTCCATACTGTCTTTTGTATCTTGAAAGCGTGAGAACTGTACAACCTTTCCCAAATTACCAAGAAGAGAACAGTCTGGAAAATCTGTAGGCCCAGCCCTGCTAAGAGCAGGTTTCTTTGAATCAGGAAATGTGGGAAAGATAAGGGCCAAATCTCTCGTCCACAGCAGGAAGCCATCTTTAGGCAGCTTGTTTGGTGATTAAGTTTTTCCAGATCTTCCACCCCCACTACCTTCCAGATGTTTTGCTATACATTTTCCTTACAATAAAAAAAAGTAAAAAGACAACGTAAAAATGGGAGAAAATATTTGCAAATCATCTCTTTGGTAAGGGTACACTACCTAGAGTATGTAAAGAACTGTTACAACTGAACAATAAAAAGACAAATAACCTCAATTAAAAATAGGCTAACAATTTGAAAAAACATTTCTCCAGAGAAGATATACAAATGGCCGATACCTACGTGAGAAGATGCTCAACATCATTAGTCATTAGGGTAATGAAATCAAAATCATAATGAGATACCACTTCACATCCATTAGGATGACTATAATTTTTTAAAAGATTTTATTTTTAAGTAATCTCTACATCCAACATGGGGCTCAAGCTCATAACCCCAAGATCAAGAGTCACATGCTTCACTGACTGAGCCAGCGAAGTGCCTCTAGGATGGCTATAATTTTTAAAAATGGAAAATCAAAGATGTTGACAAGGTTATGGAGAAATTGGAATCAAATTGTCAAAACTTGGAAGTAATTAAGATGTCCTTCTGTAGGTGAATGGATAAACTGTGGTACATCCAGACACTGGAATATTACTTAGGGCTAAAAAGAAGCCATGAAAAGACATGGAGGAACCTTAAATGCATATTACCAAGTGAAGGAAGCCAATCTGAAAAGGCTACATACTGTATGATTCCAACTGTATGACATTCTCAAAAAGTCCAAAACAATGGAGACAATAAAAAGATTATCAGGGTTGGGGTGTGGCAGAGATGAATAGGCAGAACATAGAGGATTTTTAGGGCAGTAAAAATATTCTATGATATTATAATTAATGGATATAGGTCATCATACTTTTGTCCAAACCCATAGAATGTACAATACCAAGAGTGAACCGTAAGGTAAACTATGGATTTTGGGTGATTATGATGTGTCAGTGTAGGTTCATCCTTGGTAAAAATGTACCATTATGGGGAGCCTGGGTGGCTCAGTCGGTTGAGCATCCAACTCTTGGTTTCAGCTCAGGTCATGATCTCAGGGTTGTGGGATCAAGCCTCATGTCGGGCTCTGCACTCAGTGGGGAGTCTGCTAGAGATTCTCTCTCTCCTCTCCTTCTTCCCCCCCACTCTCTCTCTAAAATAAATAAATAAATCTTTTTCAAAATGTACCATTATGGTGAGTGATGATGATATGCATGTGTGGAGGCAGGGAATATAAAAGAGATCTCTGTAATGTCCTGTCAAAAAGTGCTCTTAAAAAATAAAACCTTTAAAAAATATATCTTCACTCAAAAACTTGTACATGAATGTTCATAATAGCCCACAAGTATAAACAAATCTAAATGTCCATCAACTGATGAATGGTTACACAAAATTTGATACATATAGAATGGAATGTTATTCAGCCATACAAAGGAATGAAGTACTGGTACCTGCTACAGTGTGGATGAACCTTGAAAATACTATGCTAAGTGAAAGCCTCCAGACAGTGGATAACTACACAAAAGCTAATTATACGATGAATTTCAAATGTGAAATTCTGAGTTATGTGGACATGAGTACTTGCCCTAATATTCCATATACTTTTCTGCAATGTCTCTAAATTGAAAACAAATTACAGCTGTACCAAATGTTAAGGACAGCAGTGTATAATAAGGATAGATAACAATAGGAACTGACTCCAAGGCCCGAAGAAGGAGATGTTTGCTTCACACATTGAGATAGGAACCTTCAGAGGATATGCAGCTTTCCTAGAATATCAGTGGTATTTGTTTGTTTTCCCACAAGGAGGAACCCTTTACAAGGCAGATACTTGTGACTAGAGGGACTCAGGTGAAAGTTCTGGAGTGAAAAAAGTTTCTCCAGAGCTAAGGGGAACCCGCCTATACTAAGGGCCTACTATATGTAAAGCATTACACATATATCTGAATCCATCCTATCTATCTTCCAATAGAGATACAAGAAGGGCATTATGGTAGGCAGAATGGCCTCATAAAGATGTCCATGACCTGATCCCTGGAACCTGCAAATATGTTAAATTACATGGCAAAAAGTTATGCAGATGTAGTTAAGGTTAGGGATTTTGAAATAGGGAGATTGTCTTGGATTATGGGTGGGGAGGGAAATGGAATCTTATTCCATGAATCCTTTAAATCAGAAAACTTTCTCCAGTTGCAATCAGAAGGAGGTGGCACAAGAGGAAGCAGAGGGTAGCTGGCAAAAGGAGAAGTCGGAGAGATTCTAAGGGTAAGAAGGATTTGATGTGCCATTGCTCGTTCTGAGATGTAGAGGCCCGTGCAAGAACTGGAGAATGGCCTCTAGGAGCAAAGGACAACCTCCAGCTGAAAGCTAGCAAGGAAACAGAGACCTCAGTTCTACAATCTCATGAAACTGAATTTTATCAAAAACCTGAATGAGCTTGGAAGCAGATTCTTTCCAGGGCCTTTAAAGATGAACCCAGAGCCAACCGCTTGATTTTAGCTTTGTGAAACTCAGAGCAGAGAAACTAGTCAAGCCTACCTGGACTTCTGGCCTACAGAAATATGAGAAAGTAAATTTATGTTGTTCAAAGCAGCTAAGTTTATGGTAATTTGTTACAGCAGTGACAGAGAATTAATTCGGGCATGACATTTTTTGAAAATGTACTTATGCAGTAAGTAATTTCCGTGTATTATCTCATTTAATACCAACAACCTTCTGAAGTAGTAGCTTGTTTTATTCCCATTCTGCAAAAGAAGTTAATTGGCATAACTACAGTTGTACAGCTAGTAACTAACAAAGCCAGGATTCCAACCCAGGAAACATGACTGCAGAATGCATCCTTTGAGCTACTGAGCTACACAACCTTCCTAGAGTCAATGGAGCTCACAGAATGTATATTAAGTGTGTTCAAGGTGAAACAGCATTTAATTAGCTCAAAAGTGAGCCTGGTTGGTCTAGTTTCAAAAATGCTAATTCCAAAAACAACAAAAATTTGTTGAGATTCTACTTTAGAACATGTATTTTGCTATTGACTGGGTATCCTATGTTCAAAAGTCGGCACTGTCTTCAAGGAACTTCAATTGTTAAAATTCGGTAATTGCTGTAATGGAGCACCCAAAACTGCATGGGACACCACAGAAGGCACCAGTAGGAAATGCTGGCACTTAACCCAGGAGTAGCATGAGGAGGTTGCCAGGCAGATGAAGCCTAGGGAAGATTTTTTTTTTTTAACTCCAGAGTTTTCATTAAGTTCAGCAGACATAGATTATTCTGTCAAATTACTATAAAAGTTCCTAAATGCTTATTCTGAATTTCTGCATTTATCTGGCTGAGGACCTGGGCAAACAGCTCCCAAGCTGGTCCCAGAGTGCTCTGAGTACTGCCTTGGGGACTCCTATCGCTAGCTGAACAATTCCAAGCATTTTCTTAATCTAGCAACAGTTAACTACCTCACTTCAATTTCCACCAGAGGTAAAGTTTAAACCCTTCAGAATCTTGTGTACAATTCTCAAGGACATGCATGGAAAGACCAAAAGGCTGGCCCCTGGAGAGAAGATTTTTTTTTTTTAATGAGATAATTAAACATGTTTAAATGTCAGGAGGAAGAAACCATTAAGAAGAGAAAATACAGAAAGAAAAGGCTGCTACACCAAGCTAATGTGAAGAGAAATGAGGGTTAGATCCCACAGTCTCAAAGACTCTGTAAAATTGCCTCTGATAATTTAAGACTAGGAGCTCTGACTGGGAAAATGGAAAATGCCTGGCACTTGTGTGTCTAAATCCTGGGCTAACACTCCATTCCACCTGGTTTGCAGTGAGAGGCATTTCACTTTAACCAGTCTTGGCCTCAGAAAGGAATGCTCTTCTTTTTCCCTACTAAAGCCTTTAAAAAATAAAGGGAAATAATGAAATTCAAAGGCATTATAATGAAAAAGTGCAACATAAATTCAGGGTGCTATTATTTTTTTGAAGATTTTATTAATTTATTTGACAGAGAGAGACACAGCGAGAGAGGGAACACAAGCAGGGGGAGTGGGAGAGGGAGAAGTGAGCTTCCCACCGAGCAGGGAGCCCAATGTGGGGCTTGATGCGGGGCCGATCCCAGGACTCTGGGATCATGACCTGAGCCAAAGGCAGACGCCTAACGACTGAGCCACCCAGGCGCCCCTCAGGGTGCTATTATTGTGTGAGAAGTGAAGGGGCATGCTGACATCGAGGGAGCAGAGGACAGGCGCAAAGAGAAACTTCAGAATCAAATAGACTTATATTTATGATCCTACATTCTGCCACTTTGGTTTCCTTTTGCCCTTTAGACTTCTCAGACTGAACAAAGTCTTACCTCACATACAGCCACATGTCTTAATGAGCTCAGTGGGACCATTCTTCAAGTGGGGAAAACTTATTACTAACATCAGACAACATCATGGACTTCCTGATTTCCTCTCCATTCCCTCCTAGCTCACACACCTTTATCTTCCATAGAAGATAACATGCCCCTATTCTAGAAGAGACAGACTCTAGTCACAGTTTTCCATAGAAAGAGTGTCACTGGCTCCAACATCATAATGGCTCAGAGTCCTCCAATACCCCCCTATACACACTTATGTCCAGTGATACAGCACCAACATTACCAAGAACCTGGAAATAACCAAATGAATGTGCCACGTGCTGGGAGGCAGGGGGAATCTTGCTCTTTGTTATCCTGGAGCGGAGTCACTACAGTGCATTGGGGTGGAGAGGGCTTAAAGACTGACCTTGTATGAGAGTGGCTTTCCGAGTCCTAGCCATTTCACCTATTACATCAGATGACTAGACACACTACTGTGTTGGGGGTGGGAGAGGGTGCAGGGGAGGAGTTTGGCCTTTTTATATAAACACACATTGTTGTGTGTTTACACACACCAGCAACAGCTCTAAGGATTGTTGCTGCATTGTCTCCCATAAAGCCTTAAACCAGGGCTGCCAAATAAAATAGTTAAATTTGAACTCGATTCTCAGTTAAATTTGAATTTCAGGTAAACAATATTTGGGACATACTTACGCTTAAAAAAAAATGATCAGTTTTTTAAGTGAAATTCAAACTTAACTGGATGTCCTGCATTTTTGTTCAGTGAATGTAGCAGCCCTCCTTAAAAGTACTATTGTAGCTTTCTCCGGCCACATAGCTAGAACGTGGTAGGGCCAGACAGTCACACTCCAGGCCCGTCCTTAGCTATTATGCTCATCACCAGACAGGCGAGTATGTGCGCGTGAGGCTTTATGACCGAGGCCCTGCGTCAGCGGCCCACGTGCACAGCTGGCTTTGTGTGCTTCTAAAGGGTCTCCCTGTGCCCTATGTACGAGGGCAGCTCCCGAGCCCCACCAAGCCTGGAGAAGCCACAAAGCAAAACCTATTATAAAAACAACAGTGGTACGCAACAGAGCAGTCAGTACCCAAATATTTCTGTGGCTTCTCTCTGCACCACTCCTCACGGAGGCAAATAGGTGGGCGGGGCGGCCACGGAAAGGCAAACCTGTAAGAGCTCGCCTGGGCCGCACTGCCGCTCTCCCCCTCCCTGCCTTCGGTGTAGACGATTGAGGAAACTGATGTCTGAGCGCCCGCCCAGCCCAGCCCAGCCCTGCCGTCTAAGAATGCCTCACCCCCGCCTTGCTGGGGCTAGGAAATGCCATTGCCAGGTCTTGGCGGGAAAGCACGCAACACTCATTCACCACGCGTGCGTGCGGGCACGTGGGTGAAGCTAGGACGCGCGGCGAGCAGAGGCTAGGCATTCGGATGCGCGTGCGCGCGCTGGCGAGAGGCGGTGCCATCCCAGAGGCCCTGCCCCGCACCGGATCCCACTTTCCACCTCCGGAGTTCGCGTGGCTAATCCTGCCTCCTCGGCGGAGGTCCACAGGCTGCCTTCCTGGGTCGCGCACGCGCTCTCTGCCTTTTTTCCCAACAGGATTCGCGGCTCCTTTCCGGTTCTGAGACGGACCCCCGAAGGGAGGGACTGGGAGAGCAGCGTGAAGGGGTGAGTAGTGCGGCATTTCCCTTGAGGCGGGAGACTTTGTCCCTCCAGGCAGGGGGCCTGGAACGACACTCAGGACGGCAAGTGGCTTCTACTCCCAGTTTGGGCCACGGAGCGAGACTGTATTCCCCGGCGTTCGTGGTGCAGCGCTCCCTAAGCCATACCATTCTCCATCTCTGCAGGGCACGTGAGGGCTGCCCACAGGATTTTCCAGGATGCAGCCATATCCTGCAAACTGCAGTTTCCAGTATGATCTCTTCCAAGTTCCGTGAATTTCGCCTTTGCCTTCAACTGCTAGAAAAACTCCTGGAATATTTTATCAATATATCTTGCTTCCAGTTTCTTTTCCCTCGTTCTCTCTTGAACCCACTCTATTCAGACTTTCTGCACCCATCATTCAACTAAAACTGCTATTGTCAAAGTTACCAATAATCTTCATTTTGCTAAATCTAATGGTTGACTTTCAATTCTTACTCTACTTGACCTATTAGCAGCGCTTGACACAATCGATCACTACCACCACCTTGATACACTTTCTTAGTTTCTATGACATCCTGGTATCTTGGTTTTCCTCCTACCCAGTAGTCAGTCGTTCCTTCTCAGTTTCCTGTCCTGACCTTTTCGTGACCTCTTAATGTTAGAGCTCTTCAGGCTACAGCCCTTGTTCCTCTTCCTTATTCACACGCACTTCCTTGGTCATCTTATCCAGCCTTGTGGCTTTAGGTATCATCTATATACCAGTGATTGCCAGATTTATAATTCCAGCCCGAACCTGTCCCCTGAACTACAGACTCTTACATCCAATTGCCTACTAGATATCTTTACTTCAGTGCCTAATAGGAATCTCAATCTCATTTTGTCCAAAACTGAACTCATGAATTTCTCATCTTCCTCCTGCTATCATCTCCCCTGTTAATCTTCCTCAGCAAACTTGATGGTGCCTCCAGCTTTCTACCTGGTCAAGCCAAAAAACCCTGGAGTCATCCTTGACTCCTCTCTCTCACATTTATATCCAATCTATCAGCAAATCCTGATGGCTTTATCTCCAAATAGATCCAGATCTGCCAATACTTTTCACTTCTGCTTCTCCCTGTTTCAAACCCACTATCCTCTTCCCTCTGAATTACTGTATAACCTCACCTATCTCCCTTCTTTGGTTCCTGCCCCCAACTTCTGACTCCCATCACCACAGTTTATTCATACAGCCATCAGAGTATTGTGTTTTTTTTAATGCAAGTTAGATTGTATCACTCCTCTGCTTAGAACCCAGCTATGGTTTCCATCTCATGCAGTGTAAAAGCCAAAGGCCTTAAAATGGCCCCAAAGCCATTATAAGATATAAGGAAAATCTATATGGTACCCTAGAACTAAGAGAGCATACCTAAACAAGGACAAACTTGGAAGGATGGTCTCTCTCCAAGGCTGCGGTTCAGACCTTACTGGAGAAGGTATAGTTCAGCTCACTGGGTAGCAAAAAATTTTGCTGGTTTTCCCAGGATGGAGCTGGTCTGCAATCTCTGGGCAAACAGAAATGAACCCTTTGGAATGCATACTTTCCACAGATGATCAGCAACCAGTAACATGGGTGTGCAGAGGAAGCAGAGGCTTGCTGGGAATCCTCCAAGCCACAGGCCAGTAGCACAGAACAAGATCCACAGTTTGGGGCACTGGTTTCCCCATTAGTGCAGGAAGTTAATTGGAAGACCAAGCCAAGGCTGCAAGGTCACCAAGAGCCTGCATGTTCTGGGGGGTGACTGGGGCAGAGCTCTTTTGGATGTCTTCACTTCTATACTGCTGACCTATTATATAGGAGCTGGTAACAGCAAGAGAGCCCCTTCTTCTAGTGTCCTTCCAGAGCCTTCCACTGAGAAAGCTTAATGTTGTGCTCACTGCAAAGGAGAGATGCTTAAAGGAATTCTGTCCATATGGCAGAGCATATATTGAAGGGTAAATTTGAAGCTGAGAGGCAGTCAGTTGACAACATTGTCTCTCTAACAAGACAAGTACTTTAGCATGCTCTCATGTCCATTTGGGCTTCTCCCATCCTTGCCCCCTCCATCCATGTTGATATTGTCCAATGGATGTTCTCTTTATTTTATTTGACCTAGCCTATTAATGCAACAATAATAAGAAATAATAATTACCAAAATATTTGGTGACCCTTTTCTTCCTTTTCTCTTATAGCATCTCCAGGATTTTTCTTATTTTTTTTAAAGATTTTATTTATTTGTTTGAGAGAGAGTGAGAGAGCACAAGCAGGGGGAGCGGCAGGCAGAGGGAGAGGGAGGAAGAGGGAGAGGGAGAAGCAGGCTCGGGAATGTGGGGCTCGATCCCAGCACCCTGGGAACATGACCTGAGCTGAAGGCAGATGCTTAACTGACTGAGCCACCCAGGCGCCTCTCTTTTCTTATTTTTAATCCTTCTTCCAAAACTGTTTTCAAAGTGAGACTTTCTGTGACAAACTTTGTGAAGCCCTGTGTGCCTGAAGTTATTTTTTTTTTAAGATTTTATTTATTTATTTGACAGAGAGAGAGATACAGCAAGAGAGGGAACACAAGCAGGGGGAGTGGGAGAGGGAGAAGCAGGCTTCCCGCGGAGCAGGGAGCCCGACGCGGGGCTCGATCCCAGGACTCCGGAATCATGACCTGAGTCGAAGGCAGACGCTTAACTGACTGAGCCACCCAGGCGATCCTGAAGTTATTTTTTTTTATAAAGTCTTCATTGATTGCCAGTTTGGCTATCAATTTGGGTATTAATTTATTTCCCATCAGTATTTTACTCTACAGTCTTCTTCCATCCAAGGGTTACTACAACGACATTTGATGTCAATCTGAACCTTATTCCTTTGTGGATAATTTGATCTTTGGAGTTTACTTTGACTTTCTTAAGTTTTATTATGTGTCTAGATTTGTGTTTTTATTCTATTTCACACTCTATAATCTTTTTCAATTAGGGTTTTTACATTTTTTGGGGGTTCTTGGAAATTACCGTAATTATTTCTTCAAATATTTGTCTCCATTTTTATTTTTCTGTCCTGGAGCTCCTGTTATCTGGATGTGGGCATTTTTATTTCTGTCCTGTGTGTCTCATAGCCTTTATTTTATATTTTCTCTTTATACATTTCTGGCTGTTTCTTGGGGGAGCTCCTCAAGCTGTTCTTTCAACTTACTCATTTCTGAGCTATATCTATTCTACTGTCTCACCTATTTGTTCTTTATTTCAGTTGCTCATTTTTAATACCTAAAATTTCCACTTGGTTCCTAAATTTATATTATTCTGTGTTTCATATTGCAGATATCTTCCCTGGATTACTTAAGAGTATTTATCTTGTATTTAAAATTCTCAGTTCTGCCTCAGGTGGTGTATGTTTTCCCATCATGTTCCCTCTTTTAAGGAATTTGTGTTCCTCAGGTATGTGGCTACTTTGGCCTGTGAGCTCATGTTCTCTTGGGGCAGTCATCCTTCCTATCTAGTAACATGTACTGAGAAAGGGCTGGAAACTAGGGCAGTTCTGGTGAGTGTGAGGAAAGGAGAGGGATGAGACCCAGCGTGGAGTGCCACAGGCCCCAAATAACCACTACTGATTCCTATTTGCTGCTAGTGTAGTAGGAAACTATGTGATTAGGGTTTCTCCTTTAAACCCTTAGGGAGAAGCAGCATTGGCATATTGACGTTTCTAGACTTTTTAAGCATACATTTACCTCATTTAATCTTCATAAGATGACCAGCTGTCCATCAAAATTCATTTTTCTTCTCTCATAGTATTGAACTGAGGCTAGGAAGCAACTGCCCAGCTAAGGCTGCTCAACCACTTGCATTTTAGTGAGGCCATTAACCATTCCTGCCAATGGAAGTAAACAGAAATGATAAATGTTGCTTTCCGGCCAACAGCTTTGCCTTCTTCACTTCCTGTTTCCTGCAGGCAGAGGACTTCAGGGCCCTAGCAAATGGTAGAACCACAAGATGGAAGAAGGCATGGTCCCTGACGCTGCATGGATGACCAGGGATATCTGCCATGTATGCAAAAGAGAAATAGCTTTACTTTCATTAAGCCGTTGAAATGTTAGTTTTATGTTACAGTAGCTGGATGCAGATCTGCCCAGTACTTCTCACTTCTACTGCTTCTTTCTCCATGGTTCAAACCTACTATCCTCTTTCCTGTGAATTATTGTAGTAACCTCCTGATTGACCTCTCTGCTTCCATTCCCTAAGTAATACAGGTAGATGTTATTAATATGCCCATTTTACAGATGCAGAAACTTGCCTTCGCTGGCAAAGCTAGGATTTGAATCCAAGCAATCTAATTCTAGACCTCCATACTGCTTTTTATTTATATTTTTTAAAGATTTATTTATTTTAGAGAGAGAGCATGAGAGAGCGAGTGGCGGGGGCAGAGGGAGAGAATCCTCAAGGAGACTCCCTGCTGAGCTCAGAGCCCACATGGGGCTGGATCCCATAACCCTGAGATCCCGACCTGAGCCGAAACCAAGAATCAGACCCCTAACCGACTGACTCACCCAGGCACCACCCTCCACACTGCTTTTTAAAGTACTACTAGACTAAAGTCTATTTCTTCCCAACTGCATTTTATTGAAGACTGCACAGGTTATCGGACACATGCTGATATCTTTACATTTTTAGCCTCCAAATCCCCCAATAACTGACTTACAGTGAGCATTTGGTCCAATCCCAAGAGATGACAGGGGATTGTGACTATTTTGTTTCTCTGTGTTTTGTGTTCTTTTATGAGATGGTCAGTCAGGTGCAGCCATCAGAGGAGACAGAGGAGAGGCTCAGGAAACCAGTTTACCATACTCACAGGTTCTAGAGACGGGAGGCAGGGCACACCACACAGGGCCGCTTGAGAAACACACCAAGGTATTTAGGAGGCAGAAGACAGGAATGAGAGGAAGGCTTAGGCCACCGTCTTGGTTGGGATTTCTGACGGAAAGGCAGGGCAGGGCAGGATGAACACTAAGATTAGCTACTTTGAATAATCTCAGCAGGTTTTGGACTTTAGGGGTGGTCCCTTATTGCCTGGCACCTGGCCCGGGGATGATTAAGCCAGAAGAATATTGCCTCCTCTTCTTTTGTTTACTCTCTCCATTTTTACCACATACCTATTTTTCAGCTGCATCAAGGTCTCCAATTATTGACCTTTCTCCCTATTTATCAGCCAGCCTCCTTCTCACTTCATTTCCTTCTCTATCCAGACTAGATACCAGGAGCATTTGATTTATCCACTCCTTTGCCAGTATACTTAATCCTCATTGCTTCTTTTTCCCACTCAGTAAAACCTTCCATTGTAGATCAGTCCAGATGTGCACACTGACCAGGTGTTCACAGCTGCCCATTTTTTTAACCCTCTACCTTGACTTGACCAAACTTTAGTGGGGTTTCTCTTCTCCCTGACAGCTCCTGAAATTTAATTTGACCTCTTTTGAGCAAGCACTAAAATGCAGAACATCTCCCTTAACAGCTCTTCCTGAGAATCAGCTATCAGCTGAACACAGGAAGAAATAATTCCTGTCAGATGAACCTGATCGTGCTTTTTGCCCACCTCCTTACTTGCCAGTTTCCCCATAAAAGTCCCTGTCCGCCCTCCCTATAAAAAAAAAAAAAGAAAGAAAAGCCTTTGTTCGATTTGATCACATTTACTGCTTTTGCACCCATGCTTCTGAGCGCTCCAGGAGAATATTGTGCATCCCTGGAGATTGGTGCCTTACAAACTCAAGTCTTTTCTCACTCCCTGCATGCTCCCAGCAAATAACTTTTTACTTCACTCAAGAAAGTGAATGTATTAGATGGGAGCTCTGACAAAGATTCTTTGCTTGACCAAACCTTGTCAGACTCCTGAACCTTCTCCTTGGCCCATCTGCGCACTTTAAAATCCAGGGTTTTTTTTTAAAGATTTTATTTATTTAGCTTAATGATTGGGCCACCCAGGCGCCCCTTTAAAATCCAGTTTCAGCAAGAACCCTGCTAAGTCAGTTTAGCAAAACCACCCCTCACCCTGGAAATATGATCACCCAACATATCTAATGTTCCTCATCCTACACCACCCGCCAGGTGATGTTTGATTGCCCTGGCCTGCCTTTAGGAAGAATCCCATTAGGTCAATTGGGCCAGAATCCCTTCTTCCCCCTGATGTTTCCTCTTAGTAATTTCCTGTTCGCTGACCCCCTTCCCAGCTCCTTGGCTATAAATTTGCACTTGGCCCTGTTGTACTCAAGCTGAGCCCAATCTCTCTCTCTCCCGCTGCAAAATTCCATCACAGTGGTCCCTATACCTATCAAGATAGTCTCCCCCTGCTTAATAATAAAATCGTGCCTTAACACGTGTTATTGAATATTTTTTTCTTAACTTCTTATCACACCACAGTCTTACCTATCTTTTCTTATTCCTCTTATATGTTGGAAAGATACACCACTCCCTTTGTCTGAAACGAATTCTACCAGCTGAGCTCTGGATCCCATTGTTTTCTCAAGGACCTCGCATATACCAGTATCTCCAGTATTCTGCTTTTTCTCCTATGTCATTAAGACCACCATCTCCACTGACTTGGCCCTATCAACATAACAAACATGTGCGGTTCTCCCATATTAAAGTCTCCCCATCCTACCTTCTGATGAGATGCTGCTTTATGCCCTCCCCCCATTTCACAGTCAGTCCTATTGAGTTTACATTGTATTTTATTCTTATTATTCATTCACTCCTCAACCCACTGCTGTTTGGCTTCAGCCCCAGTCACTACACTGAATCTGCTTTGGTCAAGGTAACCACAACCTTCTTTTTTTTTTTTTTTTAAGATTTTATTTATTTATTTGACAGAGAGAGACACAGCGAGAGAGGGAACACAAGCAGGGGGAGTGGGAGAAGGAGAATCAGGCTTTGCCGAGCAGGGAGCCCGACCCTGGGATCATGACCTGAGCCAAAGGCAGACGCTTAACAACTGAGCCACCCAGGCGCCCCCACCACAACCTTCTTATTGCTAAATGCAGTGAATCCCCTTCAGTCCTCTTCACACCTCTCTGTAGTAACAGTCCCTGTTACTATCAGACCCTGACCACTATCTCCTTCAAACATTCCTCCTCCCGTGGCTACTCTGTCCTACACTTTCTTGATTGTTCTTCTGCCTCTCTCTGGCTTTTCCCTCAAAGTGTCTGTCAAGGAAATAATGTTCCTTGAATATTGTCATGTTTCTGCATGTTTTGGTTTCATGAGCAAAGGAGAATGACATGCTAGGGAATGTCTCCTTTTCTCCAGACCCTCATTCCAATGATGTTAGACCTAGGGCCATATGCTTCTGTTCAAAGGGTAATAAAAATTCTCTCTCAGAGCCAAATGCTTGCATTATAAGGTAGGGACTCTCCTTTTTCCCCTCCTGAGAAGTTATTTACATTGGGAGGGATTTGTTTACTTTAGGGAGATGGGTTTCTTTCCCTCTCTTACAAGGGAACGGTGGCAGATGGGTAGCATGTAGTCTGCATAAACTCAGATTCATAATTTTCACATTTCTCTGTTGTGATTCAAAAAAACTCTTTTACATGAGCAGGATCTGTCTGGTTCCCATCATGTCACCTGTAGGGTACTGGCCATGGGGAACTAATGGAGTTATTGTTATAAGTAACAATAATAATGTCTGGTCTCTGATCCAGAAACCTCATGTTTGCTTTCAAAATAATATAAACAAATGTAGACATTAAAAATTTGTCTGTCTCCTCTGGTTCTACCCATTCATTAAATGGTGGTGCTCTTTAGAGTTACAACCTATACTCTTTTCTCTTTCTAGTTTATGCTGCTTGGATAATCTCAGCCATTTCCAGAAGTTCAGTTACTATCTATATATTGATGACTTCCCAACTTCCATCTTCAGCCCAGGCTTTTCTTCTGAGTTTCAGACACAAATTTCCCACCATTCACTGGACATTTCCATTTTCTTGCTCCATAGAAACCTCAAACTCAGCATGTCTCATACTGAGCACCTTTTCTCTGCCTTTCTTTCATCTCCACATAAAAACCCCTACCTTTTTCAGGAAAAACAACATGTGTTCAAGTTACATGAGAAGAAAACCTGGTTGTCATATATGACCTATTACCTTCTTTTTTTTAGAGAGAGAGCAAGTGAGTACACACACATGAACAGGGGCGAGTGTGGGGATAAGGGCAGAGGGAGAAGGAGAGAGAGAATCTTAAGCAGGCTCCACATGGAGCCCGATGCAGGGCTTGATCTCATGACCTGAGCCGAAATCAAGAGTCAGATGCTCAATGGACTGAGTCGCCCAGGTGCCCCAGAATGTGTTTTTTCATTTATTTACATCTTCTTTAATGTCCTTCAGTGATGTTTTATAGTTTTCACCATATAAGTTTTTCACCTCCTTGGTTCAGGTTAGTTTGTAAGTATTTCACTCTTTTTGGTGCTATTGTAAATTCAATTATTTTTCTAATTTACTTTTCAGATTGTTCATTGTTAGTGTATAGAAATGCAACTGGTTTCTGTGTGTTGACTTTGTATCCTGATACTTTGCTGATTTCATTTACTAGATCTAACAGCTTATTTTGTATATGGTGTCTTTAGGATTTTCTACATATAAGATCACATTTTCTGCAAACAGAGATAATCTTACTTCTTCCTTTTCAGTTCAGTTGCCTGATTGATCTAGATAGAACTTCCAGAACCATGTTGAATAGAAGTGGTGAAAGCAGTCATCCTTGCCTTGTTCCTAATCTTAGAGGGAAAGCTTTTAGCTTTCACCAGTGAGTATGAAGTTTGCTGTAAGTTTTTTACATATGGCTTTTATTATGTTGTGGTAGTTTCCTTCTATCTAGTTTTATGAATGTTCTTATTATGAAAGAGTGTTGAATTTTGTCAGATGCTTTTTTTGTATCAACTGAGGTAATCATATGGGTTTTTTTCCTTCATTCTGTTAATGTGGTATTTTCATTGATTGAGTTTTGAATGTTGAACTAATCTTGCATCCCAGGAATATATCTCATTTGGTTACAGTGTCTAATCCTTTTAATATGCTGCTGAATTCAATTTGCTAATAGCTTGTTGAGGATATTTGCATCAATGTTCATAAGGGATATCAGTCTGTAGTTTTTCTTTCTTGTAGTGTCTTTATCTGGCTTTGATATAGGGTAATGTTGGCCTCATAAATGAGTTAAGAAGTGTTCCCCTTCAATTTTTTTGGAAGTTTGAGATAGATTATATTAGTTCTTCTTTAAATGTTTGGTAAAACATTTAGTAATTTGGTAATGTCCCCACTTTCATTTCTGATTTTAGTAATTTGAATCTTCTCTCTTTTGGGGGGTGGGGGCATGAACTCACAACCCTGAGATCAAGAGTTGGATGCATAACTGACCGAGCCACCAAGGTGCCCCTCCTCTCTTTTCTTAGTCCATGTAGCTAAAGGTTTGTCAATTCTGTTGATCTTCGAAGAACCAACTTTTGGTTTCATTTATTTTTTCTGTTGTTTTCTATTTTCTGTTGCATTTATATCTGATCTAATATTTATTATTTTCTTCCTTCTGCTATCTTTGAGTTTAATTTGTTCTTCTTTTCCTAGTTCCTTAAATTGTAAAGTTAAGTTGTTGGCTTGATATCTTTCTTATTTTTAAATGTAAGAATTTACAAAATGGGGAGAGGAACAAGATGGTGGAGGAGTAGGAGACCTGGATTTCTTCTGGTCCCAGGAATTCAGCTGGATAGGAATCAAACCATTCTGAACACCTACGAACTCAACAGGAGATTGAAGAAAAGAATAGCACCAACTCTCTGAACAGAAAAGCAACCACTTTCTGGAAGGTAGGACATGTGGAGAAGTGAATCCGAGGCGATATTCAGGAGGATAGATGGCGGGGGAGGGGCCTCCGTCGGCCGCTTCTGGCAAGTGATAGAGACGCCGAGCACAAAATCGGAACTTTTAGAAGTCAGCTCTGCTGAGGGACATCGCTCCAGTGGCTAAGCAGGGAGTGGAACCCTCTCTGGGACAGTGTGGTCTCAGGACGCTTGGGGTCACAGAAACACCAGGGGTGCCTGAGTGCGGCAGAGTGCCCAGGTATCAGAGCGGGGAAGCCGGCTACAGAGACAGAGCTAAGGCACGGGCTCTCAGCTCGGGGTTACCATAAACCGTGATCCGTGGCACAGTCGGGCCACTGCTCCTCCAGCAGGGACCCAACAAGCGGCAGATCTGGGGAGACTCCCCTTCCTCCCCCAGGAGGAGTGGCGCGGGAGCACACTGCAGGGATCCGCTGGGTTTGGAGACTCCACACGCGGTCGGGTGCCAGAGATAGAAACGCTCGGTCACAGGCCAGGTGAGCATGGAGTGTGGCCGGAGACCGGGGAGACGGGAGTGATTGACTGCTTTTCTCTGGGGGTGCACTGAGGAGTGGGGCCCAGAGTTCTCGGCTCCTCCGGGGCGGAGACTGGGAGGCCGCCATTTTCACTCTCGTCCTCCAAAGCCCAACGGAAAGCTTGCAGGGAACAAAAGCTCCCAAGAGCAAACCCCAGCAGATTACTTAGCCCAGACCGGGCAAGGGCGGGTCAATTCTGCCTCCGGCAAAGACATTTGGGAACCACGGCAACAGGCCCCTCCCCCAGAAGATCAGCGAGAACAGCCAGCCAAGACCAAGTTTACCGATCAATGAGAACAGCAGAACGCCAGTGCTAGGGGAATACTGCACATAGAATTCATGGCTTTTTTCCCATGATTCTTTAGTCTTTCAAAGTTAATTTTTTTTTTTTAAAGATTTTATTTATTTATTTGACAGAGAGAGACACAGCGAGAGAGGGAACACAAGCAGGGGGAGTGGGAGAGGCAGAAGCAGGCTTCCCGCCGACCAGGGAGCCCGATGCGGGGCTCGATCCCAGGACCCTGGGATCATGACCTGAGCCGAAGGCAGACGCTTAACGACTGAGCCACCCAGGCGCCCCTCAAAGTTAATTTTTTTTAACTGTCTTTTTTTTTTTTTGAATTTTTCTTTTTCCCTTTTTCAACCAAATCTTATCAATCCTTTTTTAATTTATTTTTTATTTTATTTTTTTTAAAGATTTTATTTATTTATTTGACAGAGAGACAGCAAGAGCAGGAACACAAGCAGGGGGAGTGGGAGAGGGAGAAGCAGGCCTCCTGCCGAGCAGGGAGCCCGATGTGGGACTCGATCCCAGGACCCTGGGATCATGACCTGAGCCGAAGGCAGACGCTTAACGACTGAGCCACCCAGGCGCCCTCAATCCTTTTTTTAAAAAAATCTTTTTTATTTTTCATTTTTAGAGTCATATTCTATCCCTTCATAGTAGTTACCCTTATTTTTGGTATATATATATATATAAGTTGTTCTCTCTTTAAGATTTTGGGATACAGTTTCTTCTAACAGATCAAAATATACCCTAAATCTCTAGTGTATGGCTTTGTTCTAGTCTCCTGCCTGATCACATTCTCTCCCTTTTTTTTTTTTAAATCCTCTTTCTTTTTTCAACCAACTTATCTTATCAATTCCTTTTATAAAATCTTTTATAATTTTCATCTTTATAGTTATATTCCATCCCTTCATCGTATTAACCCTTATTTTTGTACATATATAAGTTTTTCTTTCTTTAAAATTTTGGGAGGCACTTTCTTCTAACAGACCAAAATACGCCCAAAATCTAGTGTGTGGCACTGATCTATGCACCATCCTGATCATATTTGATCATATTCTGTTTTCTTTGTTTTGTTTTGTTTTTGTTTGTTTCTATCTTTTCTTTTTTCTTTTTTTTTCTTTTTTCTTTCTTTCCTTTTCTTTCCACCCGGTTTCAGGTCTTTTCTGATTTGTTTAGTGTATATTTTCTGGGGACGTTGTTACCCTGTTAGCATTTTGTTCTCTCATTCATCTCTTCTTCTCTGGACAAAATGACAAGATGGAAAAAATCACCTCAACAAAAAGAACAAGAGGCAGTACCAACTGCCAGGGACCTAATCAATACAGACATTAGTAAGATGTCGGAACTAGAGTTTAGAATGATGATTTTAAAGATACTAGCTGAGCTTGAAAAAAGCATGGAAGTTATTAGAGAAACCCTTTCTGGAAAAATAAAAGAACTAAAATCTAACCAAGTTGAAATCAAAAAGGCTATTAATGACGTGCAATAAAAAATGGAGGCTCTAACTGCTAGGATAAATGAGGCAGAAGAGAGAATTCATGATATAGAAGACCAAATAATGGAAAATAAAGAAGCTGAGAAAAAGATAAACAACTACTGGATCATGAGGGCAGAATTCAAGAGATAAGTGATACCATAAGATGAAACAACATTAGAATAATTGGGATCCCAGAAGAAGAAGAAAGAGGGAGGGGGCAGAAGGTATACTGGAGCAAATTATAGCAGAGAACTTCCCTAATTTGGGGAAGGAAACAGGCATTAAAATCCAGGAGGCACAGAGAACCCCTCTCAAAATCAATAAAAATAGGTCAACACGCTGACATCTAATAGTAAAACTTATGAGTCTCAGAGACAAAGAGAAAATTCTGAAAGCAGCTCGGGAGAAGAGATCTGTAACCTACAATGGTAGATACATTGATTGGCAACAGACCTATCCACAGAGACCTGGCAGGCCAGAAAGGACTGGCATGATATATTCAGAGCACTAAATGAGAAAAATATGCAGCCAAGAATACTATATCCAGCTAGGCTGTCATTGAAAGTAGGAGAGAGAAAAAGCTTCCAGGAAAAACAAAAACTAAAGGAATTTGCATACACGAAACCAGCCCTACAAGAAATTTTGGAAGGGGTCCTCTAAGCAAAGAGAGAGCCTAAAAGTAACATAGACCAGAAAGGAACACAGGCAATATACAGTAACAGTCACCTTACAGGCAATACAATGGCACTAAATTCCTATCTTTCAATAGTTACCCTGAATGTAAATGGGCTAAATGCCCCAATCAAAAGACACAGACTATCAGATTGGATTAAAAAAACAAGACCCATCGATATGCTGTCTGCAAGAGACTCATTTTAGACCCAAAGACACCCCCAGATTGAAAGTGAGGGGGTGGAAAACCATTTACCATGCTAATGGACACCAAAAGAAAGCTGGGGTGGCAATCCTTATATCAGACAAATTAGACTTTAAACCAAAGACTGTAATAAGAGATGAGGAAGGACACTACATCCTACTTAAAGGGTCTATCCAACAAGAAGATCTACCAATTGTAAATATCTATGCCCCTAACATGGGAGCAGCCAATTATATAAGGCAATTAATAACAAAAGCAAAGAAACACATTGACAACAATACAATAATAGTGGGGGACTTTAACACCCCCCTCACTGAAATGGACAGATCATCTAAGCAAAAGATCAACAAGGAAATAAAGACTTTAAATGACACACTGGACCAAATGGACTTCACAGATACATTCAGAACATTCCATCCCAAAGCAACAGAATACACATTCTTCTCTAGTGCCCATGGAACATTCTCCAGAATAGATCACATCCTAGGTCACAATCAGGTCTCAACCGGTACCAAAAGATTGGGATCATTCCCTGCATATTTTCAGACCACAATGCCTTGAAACTAGAACTCAATCACAAGAGGAAAGTTGGAAAGAACTCAAATACATGGAGACTAAAGAGCATCCTACTAAAGAAGGAGTGGGTCCACCAGGAAATTAAAGAAGAATTAAAAAATTCATGGAAACAAATGAAAATGAAAACACAACTGTTCAAAATCTTTGGGATGCAGCAAAGGCAGTCCTAAGAGGAAAGTATATAGCAATACAAGCCTTTCTCAAGAAACAAGAAAGGTCTCAACTACACAACCTAACCCTACACCTAAAGGAGCTGGAGAGAGAACAGCAAATAAAGCCTAAACCCAGCAGGAGAAGAGAAATAATAAAGATCAGAGCAGAAATCAATGAAATAGAAACGAAAAGAACAGTAGAACAGATCAGCGAAACTAGGAGCTGGTTCTTTAAGAGAATTAACAAGATTGATAAACCCCTGGCCAGACTTATCAAAAAGAAAAGAGAAAGGACCCAAATAAATAAAATCATGAATGAAAGAGGAGAGATCACAACCAACACCAAAGAAATACAAACAATTATAAGAACGTATTATGAGCAACTATGTGCCAGCAAATTAGATAATCTGGAAGAAATGGATGCATTCCTAGAGATGTATCAACTACCAAAACTGAACCAGGAAGAAATAGAAAACCTGAACAGACCTATAACCATTAAGGAAATTGAAGCAGTCATCAAAAATCTCCCAACAAACAAAAGCTCAGGGCCAGATGGCTTCCCAGGGGAATTCTACCAAACATTTAAAGAAGAATTAATACCTATTCTTCTGAAACTGTTCCAAAAAATGGAAATGGAAGGAAAACTTCCAAACTAATTTATGAGGCCGCCATTACCTTGATCCCCAAACCAGACAAAGACCCCATCAAAAAGGAGAATTACAGACCAATATCCTTGATGAACATGGATGCAAAAATTCTCACCAAAATACTAGCCAATAGGATACAACAGTACATTAAAAGGATTATTCACCACTACCAAGTGGGATTTATCCCTGGGCTGCAAGGTTGGTTCAACATCCGCAAATCAATCAATGTGATACACTAAATTAATAAAAGAAAGAACAAGAACCATATGATCCTCTCAATCGATACAGAAAAAGCATTTGACAAAGTACAGCATCCTTTCTTGATCAAAACTCTTCACAATATAGGGATAGAGGGTACATACCTCAATATCATAAAAGCCATCTATGAAAAACCCACAGTGAATATCATTCTCAATGGGGAAAAACAGAGCTTTCCCCCTAAGGTCAGGAACACGGCAGGGATGTCCACTATCACCACTGCTATTCAACATAGTATTAGAAGTCCTAGCCACAGCAATCAGACAACAAAAAGAAATAAAAGGCATCCAAATTGGCAAAGAAGTCAAACTCTCACTCTTTGCAGATGATATGATACTTTATGTGGAAAACCCCAAAGACTCCACCCCAAAACTGCTAGAACTCATACAGGAATTCAGTAAAGTGGCAGGATATAAAATCAGTGCACAGAAATCAGTGGCATTCCTATACACCAACAACAAGACAGAAGAAAGAGAAATTAAGGAGTCGATCCCATTTATAATTGCACCCAAAACCATAAGATACCTAGGAATAAATCTAACCAAAGAGGCAAAGAATCTGTACTCAGAAAACTATAGAATACTCACGAAAGAAATTGAGGAAGACAAAGAAATGGAAAAACGTTCCATGCTCATGGATTGGAAGAACAAATATTGTGAAAATGCCTATGCTACCTAGAGCAATCTACACATTTAATGCTATCCCTATCAAAATACCATCAACTTTTTTCAAAGAAATGGAACAAATAATCCTAAAATTTGTATAGAACCAGAAAAGACCCTGAATAGCCAGAGGAATGTTGAAAAAGAAAAGCAAAGCTGGCAGCATCACAATTCCAGACTTCAAGCTCTATTACAAAGCTGTAATCATCAAGACAGTATGGTACTGGCACAAAAACAGACTAATGGAACAGAATAGATAGTCCAGGAATGGACCCTGAACTCTATGGTCAACTAATCTTCGACAAAGCAGGAAAGAATGTCCAATGGAAAAAGACAGTCTCTTCAACAAATGGTGTTGGGAAAATTGGACAGCCACATGCAGAAGAATGAAACTGGACCATTTCCTTACACCACACACAAAAATAGACTCAAAATGGTTGAAAGACCTAAATGTGAGACAGGAGTCCATCAAAATCCTAAAGCAGAACACAGGCAGCAACCTCTTCGACCTCAGCCACAGCAACTTCTTCCTAGAAACGTGGCCAAAGGCAAGGGAAGCAAGGGCAAAAATGAACTATTGGGACTTCATCAAGATAGAAAGCTTTTGCACAGCAAAGGAAACAGTCAACAAAACCAAAAGACAACTGACAGAATGGGAGAAGATATTTGCAAATGACATATCAGATAAAGGGCTAGTATCCAAAATCTATAAAGAACTTATGAAACTCAACACCCAAAGGACAAATGATCCAATCAAGAAATGGGCAGAAGACATGAACAGACATTTTTCCAAAGAAGACATCCAGGGGCGCCTGGGTGGCTCAGTTGGTTAAGCGACTGCCTTCGGCTCAGGTCATGATCCAGGAGTCCCTGGATCGAGTCCCACATCGGGCTCCCTGCTCAGCAAGCAGCCTGCTTCTCCCTCTAACCCTCCCTCCTCTCATGTACTCTCGCTCTCTCAAATAAATAAATAAATCTTAAAAAAAAAAAAAAGACGACATCCAAATGGCCAACAGACACAAGAAAAAGAGCTAAACATAGATCGGCATCAGGGAAATCCAAATCAAAACCTCAATGAGGTATCACCTCACACCAGTCAGAATGGCTAAAATTAACAAGTCAGGAAATGACAGATGTTGGCAGTGATGCGGAGAAAGGGGAACCCTCCTACACTGTTGGTGGGAATGCAAGCTGGTGCAGCCACTCTGGAAAACAGTAGGAAGGTTCCTCAAAAAGTTTAAAATAGAGCTACCATCCAGCAATTGCACTGCTGGGTATTTACCCCAAAGATACAAATGTAGGGATCCAAAGGGGTACATGCACCCTGATGTTTATAGCAGCAATGTCCGCAATAGCCAAACTGTGGAAAGAGCCAAGATGTCCATCGACAGATGAATGGATTAAGAAGATGTGGTATTTATATACAATGGAATATTATGCAGCCATCAAAAGGAATGAAATCTTGCCATTTGCAACGACGTGGATGGAACTGGAGGGTATTATGGTGAGTGAAATAAGTCAATAAGAGAAAGACATGTATCATATGACCTCACTGATATGAAGAATTCTTAGTCTCAGGAAACAAACTGAGGGTTGCTGGAGTGGTGGGGGTTGGGAGGGATGGGGTGGCTGGGTGATAGACATTGGGGAGGGTATGTGCTATGGTGAGCACTGTGAATTGTGTAAGACTGTTGAATCACAGACCTGTACCTCTGAAACAAATAATACATTATATGTTAAAAAAAGAAGAAGAAGAAGAAGAAGATAGCAGGAGGGGAAGAATGAAGGGGGGGGAAATTGGAGGGGGAGACGAACCATGAGAGACTATGGACTCTGAAAAACAAACTGAGGTTCTAGAGGGGAGGGGGGATATGGGTTAGCCTGGTGATGGGTATTAAAGGGCACGTTCTGCATGGAGCACTGGGTGTTATACGCAAATCATGGAACACTACATAAAAAAAAAATTCATGTGAGCTCCAGTTTTAGAGGATTATTATGGATTATTATGATATAACATTTCAAGACAATAAAGACACTAATTTTTTATATTTAAAAAATAAATGAATTTTAAAAAATTAAAAAAAATAAATGTAAGAATTTACAGCTATAAATTTCCCCTTTAGTACCACTTTAACTGCATCTCATAAGTTTTTGTTTTCATTCAACTTCATTTCATTCAGCTAATTCATTTTCCCCTGTCGTTTCTTCTTTGATCCATTGGTTGTTTAAAAGTGTTTTCGTTGCCCAGTTTGGTGAATTTTCAGTTTTCTTTCTGTCACTGATTTCTAACTTCATTCTACTGTGGTTGGAGAAGATACTCTATATTACATCTGTCTTTTAAAATCTATTGAGACTTAATTTGTGGCCTAACATATGGTCTATCTTGGAAAATGTTCCATTTTTCACTGGAGAAGAATGTGTGTGCTGTTGTTGGTGAGAGTTCTGTATATATCTGTTAGATTAGTTGGTCTCTTGTGTTAAGTCCTCTGTTTCCTTACTTACCTCCTGTCTGGTGGTTTATCCGTTATCGTGAGTGGGATATTGAAGTCTCCAACTATTGTAGAACTCTGTCTCTCCCTTCAGCTCTGTCACTTTTTGCTTTATATATTTTAATGGGCTGTTATTAGGTGCATAAATGTTTATAATTGCTGTATCTTCTTAGTGTATGAAAGCTTTTATTAATATATATAATGTCATTTATCTCTCTCTTTTTTAAGGATTTTATTAATTTATTTATTTATTTGACAGAGAGATACACAGCGAGAGAGGGAACACAAGCAGGGGGAGTGGGAGAGGGAGAAGCAGGCTTCCCGCAGAGCAGGGAACCCGATGCAGGGCTCGATACCGGGACCCTGGGATCATGACCTGAGCCGAAGGCAGATGCTTAACGACTGAGCCACCCAGGCGCCCCTGTCCTTTATCTCTTGTAAGCATTTTTTATTTAGAGTATATTTTGTCTGATATATACAGAACTCTCACCAACAATAGAGTATATTTTGTCTGAGCCTGGGTGGCTCAGTCATTAGGCGTGTCTGTGCTTTCGGCTCTGTGCATTCCCTCTCTCACTGTGTCTCTCTCTGTCAAATAAATAAAATCTTTAAAAAAAAAGTATATTTTGTCTGATATTAATATAGCCACCCTTGCTCTTTTGATTACTCTTTGCATGGAATAGAATATCTTTTCCCATCCTTTCCCCTTCGGTCTATTTGTGTGTTTGGATCCAAAGCAAGTTTCTTGTAGACAGCATACAGTTGGATCATTTTTTTTTTTTTAAATCTGTTCTGCCAATCTCTGTGTTTTGATTGGAGAGTTTAATCTGTTTGCTACATTTAATTACTGATAAGGGAGGACTTATTTATCATTTTGCTATTTGTTTTCTCTATGCCTTCTTGCTTTTTTGTCCCTCATTTCCTGCATTACTGTCTTTTTTATGTTTAGTCCTTTTTTTGTATTGAAATGTTTAAATTCCTTTCTCATTTCCTTTTGTATATATTCTATAGCCATTTTCCTTGTGGTTTCCATGGTAATTGCATTTTACACCCTAAAGTTATGCACTCTAATTTGAATTTATACCAACTTAACTTCAACAACATACAAAAACTCTGCTCCCTTAGAGCTCTGTCCCTACCCCTTCCAGTTGTTGATGTCACAGAATTACATCTTTATACATTGTATGCCCTGAGACATAAATTAATAATTCTTTAAATTTATTAGTTTCTTAAATTATGTAGAAAATAAGATTTTTGGAGTTACAAACCAAAGTTACAATAATACTAACTTTTAGAGTAGTAATTGTTTCTATTTATTTATTTATAAAGATGGATTGATTCATTTTAGAGAGAGAGGGAGAGAGCATGAGCAGGGGGAGGGTCAAAGAGAGAGTGAGAGAATCTCAAGCAGACTCCCCACTGAGCATGGAGCCTGATACGGGGCTCAGTTGCAGGACCCTGAGATCATGACCTGAGCCAAAACCAAGAATCAGATGCTTAATCAACTGAGCCACCCAGGGGCCCTGTTTTTTTGTGGATTTTTATATATATTTAAATGTATTAGTCTCTTAAATCATGCAGAAAACAAAAAGTGTAGCTACAAACCATTTTTACAGTATGTCTAGCTTTTATAACTGCCCATGTATATACCTAAATTGAGATCTTTATTTCTTCATATGGCTTTGGATCACTGTCTAGTGTCCTTTTATTTTACCTTGCAGGACTTCCTTGAGCATTTCTTGCAGGACAAGAATAGTAGAAATGAACTCCACTCCCTCAGCTTTTGTTTATGTGGGAATGTCTTAATTTCTCACTCACTTTTTTTTTTTAAGTAGGCTCCACACCCAGCTAGGAGCCCCACACAGGGCTTGAACTCACAACCCTTAGATGAGATCAAGAGTCTGATGCTTAACTGACTGAGCTACCCAGGTTCTGCTCCCTCACTTTTAAGGACAGTTTTGCTGGATATAGGATTCTGAGTTGACAGTTTTTTCTTTTAGCACTTTGAATATAGCACCCTATTGCCTTGCTGTCTCCAAAGTTTCTGATGAGAAATCTGCCGATGATCTTGGTGGTGGTGGGGTGAGGGGAGTCCCCTGTATGTGATGATTTACTTTTCTCTTGCTGCTTTTAAGATTCTCTCTTTGTCTTTTAAAAGTTTGATTACAGTGTGTCTTGGTGTGAGTCTCTTCGAATTCATTTTACTTGGAGTTCATTGAACTTCTTGGACGTTTATATTCCTGTCTTTCATCAAATTTGGGAAGTTTTCAGCCATTATTTCTTCAGATACTTTCTTTTTTGAGAGTTCATTTCTCTTTTCTCCAGCACTGCATTATGTTTGTCCACTTCATGGTGTCCCACAGGACCCATGGGTTCTGTTCACTTTTCTTCAATTTTCTCTATTTCTCTTCCCCAGACTCAATAATTTCCTTCATCCTATCTTCAAGTTTGCTGATTCTTTTCTTCTGCCTGCTCAAATCCGCCATTCAATCCCTCTAGTGAATTTTTTGTGTGTGTGTGAATTTTTTACTTCAGTTATTATACTTTGCAGCATTTCTTTTTAGGTTTTCTATCTCTTTGTTGATATTTCCATTTGCTCATATGTTATTTTTTTACTTTCTCCACATCATTGTTTAGTTCTGTGAGCTTCTTTAAAAGTTACATTAAAGTTTTTGTCTAATACATGTGTAGTCAGGTATTTTGTGGGGACAGGTTCTGTTGATTGTTTTTTTTTCCCTTTGAATGGGCCATACTTTTCTGTTCTTTGTATGCTTTGTATTTTTTTGCTGGACACTGGACATTTTAATCTAATAATATGATGACTGTAAATGAAATTCTTCACCTTCCCCCGGGTTTGCTGGATTTATTATTGTCATAGGTTGTCTCTGTGCTGAGGCTGACCCTAAACCTAAGGTCTTCAAATGTCTTTTTTGAGCCCTTCCCTGGCATGTATGGGCACTTTCTGATTCTCTCCATATATGCTGTTGTTTTTGAATGTCCTACCATTTAATGGCTGGCTCCCAAAGGAAAAAATAGAAAAATGAAGAGGGGAAATAAACAGCTCTGTCCCTTTAAATCCCCCTGGAAGTTTCTTCAGTCAGAAGGGAAGGGCTTATAACAATGGAGGAGGTATATTGTTGAAATGATTGCCCACCTCTTTGTCCACACCTCTGTGATCAGAAGCAGCAATCAGAGTGAGAGCACAGATCCCTGATATTTGAAGGGCAGGGTCCTTTTTGCCTGTCCTGGCTCCTGCAATTTGTGTGCAAGCTGCTCCAAGAACACATGCACAGCTGCCTGCCACTGGGCTGGGGTTGGGGGCTGGGTCGCTGCTACTGCACTAAGAGCTGAAATTGACCCAAATTAACTACAGTTAATCATCTAAGTATTCCCCTGGAAGTTGCAAGCCTCAGTAGACTCTAGAGTTCCAACATAGTTCTATCAGACAGATTCAGCCAGTGCAATTGTTTTCTACATGGGGAAACAAGGAGTATGTTGGGCAAAATGGGGTAGATGGCATAGGGGAGGGAATGACACTTCTCTGAGTATACTTTTTGTGTACTGTTGGCTTCTGAAAGCCTGCTAATATACATATTCAAGCAAAAATAAATTAGTAAGAATTGGAAGGTATGGAATCCTATAATTGACAGCAAACTAGTGGAAATGAAACTAATTCTATTTCAAACAAATAACATAACTCTGAAGGAAACAAAGGAAAGAATGGAAGAATGAACTAGTCCAAGTATCTTATGTGCATAGCATTTGACAAATACTCTCAGTCTTGGGCAGGGTAAGGTATGTATGAGAAAAGAATTGCAAACAAATTCTGGAGTCTTTTTAATAGGTTTATTTATTGTAATGGTATGGGCAAAGCAATTCTGAAACTCTTAATTTTTTTAAAGGTTTTTATTTATTTGAGAGAGAGTGAGAGAGCCAGCAAGAGAGAGCATGAGTGGGGGGAGGAGCAGAGGGAGAAGCAGGCTCCCTGTATGGGGCTCAATCCCAGGACCCTGGGATCATGACCTGAACCGAAGGCAGCCACTTAACCGACTAAGCCAACGAGGCGCCCCAAAACTATTTTTTTAAGATTTATTTATTCTAGAGAAAGAGCACGAGTGGGAGGGACAGAGGGAGATGGAGAGAGAGTCTCAAGCAGACTCCACACTGAGTGGAGAACATGATGTGGGGCTCGATCTCATGACCCTGAGATCACAACCTGAGCCAAAACCAAAAGTTGGACGCTTAACTAACTGTGCCACCCAGGCACCCCTGAAACTATTTTAAATGCACCATAAACTTGAGTAAAAGTGAATGTGTTTATGGTGTTAGGAATCAGGGTACTGACTGTAGAAGAAAAGACATACTAATACGAAATAAGGACAGGCAACAACGACCCCTCTGGAGATGGATTGAAATTGAAGGTATTGGTGTGAACTCATGGTCTCTAAAATATATTTATGTAGATAAACATGTTTATGTGCACATGCATAAATGTTTATGTGTATGCATATATGTGTATTTATACATACACATATTTCCTAGCTGTGTCTGCTGAAGGGGCCACAAAACAAAGTAACCCCAGTAGCAATGAGTACACTTAGTGCCCAGATCTTAATTGTTTCCTAGGGCTGCCATAAAATATTGCCACAAACCGGGTGGCTTAAAACAACAGAGATTTATACTCTCACAGTTCAGGATGCCAGATGTCCAAAATCAAAAAAGGGTCAGCAGGGTTGGTCCTTCTGGAAGTTCTGAAGGAGAATCTGTTTGTTGGGGAACATCATCAAAAAGATGTGACAGCTGATTGACCCACGAAGTGGACCCAGGCACTTGGAGGCTCCTCACCCTCTCCTCTACCCTTGGAATGGAGGTTCTGTTTGCCTTTCCCACAGGCTCCCAGTGGCTGCTCCAAGGACAGAGATAAGGATGTGATGCTGAAAACACTGCATGGTATATACAACTGAGCTTAGTTAGGGCCTCTTTATAAACTTTTAAGATTTGGTGGGCGGGATCCATTCATCTTGCTGCTGCTAAGACAAGCCTCATATGCAAGTTCATTTTGCCTATTAAAACTGCCACCTACCAACCTAGAGTGCCTTCCCTCTTTCTTCTCTCTCTCCCTGCTCTCGGTGGACAGGGACCAGTTTCAGATTGTACCCGGGAAGCTCCCAAGAGGGTTGTGAACCAACGCTGTTCTGTGCCTCTCTCCTGTCTTCTCGTGTTTGCTGGCAGTCCTTGGAGTTCCTTGGCTTGCAGTTGCGCCACTCCACCCTCTGTCTCTGTCATCACGTGGCCTTCTTCCCTGTGCTCCTGTGTATCTGTCAGTCTCCCTCTCCTTATAAGAACACCAGTCATTGGATTTACAATCTACTGTAATCCAGTAGGACCTCATCTTGATTACATCTGTAAAGACTCTCTTTCCAAAGAAGATCACACTCATAGGTTCTGCAGGTTAGGACTGTCATATACCCTTTTGGCGGGACATAATTCAACTCACAATAGTTGCTAATACCATTCCCCATTAAGAGGAACCAGGTCTCTCCAGAGAAATAGCTAATTCCAGAGCTGAAGAGGGGTGGGTATAAGATGAACCTGGAATATCTTGTTATACCAGAAAGTAATGAAGTGCTAAAAAAAATAAGTGAGGGGAGCATGTCACAAAGGACACAAGAGGCTGAGGGCTGACTAGAAAATATGGTGGGCATGTTGGAGTCAGAAAATCATTTTGCAGCCATTGTGGTAATGATTGGATCAACTAACTAAGAATCCTGAATGGATGTTCAATCTAAGGAGAAATTTTGATGAGGAGCCAAATATTTGTCTTAGAGTGCCTTCTCATATACAACTTATTAGTGTAAAGGAGGGGAATTAACAGTAAAATATAGTGGAGAAATTGGGCAACCATTCACCAAGTGATCAAAATTAACATGACCAATGAGGGGTAAATGGACATTGTATGCCCTAGATATGATGCCCTAGGAGGATACAACATCATCTATACAGTATTCTCAAGAATGCATTACTTTGGGAGTGCCTGGGTGGCTCAGTCAGTTAAGCATCCAACTCTTGATTTTAGCTCAGGTCATGATCTCAGGGTTGTGAGATTGAGCCCCTCATTGGCTGTGCATAGAACTTACTTAAGATTCTTTCTCCCTCTCCCTCTGCCCCTCCCCCTGCCTCTCTCTCTCTCCCTCTTCCTCTCTTAAAAAAGAATGTGTAACTTTGATCTGTTCATGAAGAAACACCAGACAACCCCCAAAAAAGAAATGTTCAAATAGGGGCGCCTGAGTGGCTCGGTCAGTTAAGTGGCTGACTCTGGATTTCAGCCCCGGTCATGGTCTCAGGATTGTGGAATTGAGTCCTGCGTCAGGTTCTGCACTCAGTAAAGAGCCTGCTTAGGATTCTCTCTCTCCCTCTGCCCTCCCCCTGCTCTCTTGCTCTCTCTAAAATAATCTTTTAGAAAAATGTGTGGGTGGGTGGGTGGACTATATTTGTCAAAAATGGCAATGTTATAGTCAAAATCCTAGCTACAGAAAATAGAATGATTGTTGCCAGGGCCTGAGGGGAGGGGAAAATGGGAGTTAGTGTTTAATGAGTACAGAGTTTCAGTTGGGGAAGATGAGAAAGTTCTGGAGAGGAAGGATGGTGATGGTTGCGCAAATTTGAATGTATTTAATGCCACAGAACTGTACATTTAAAAGTGTCTAAAATGATATATTTTATGTGTATTTTACCACAGTAAAAATGTGTCAGTGTTATGAAAGGCATATAAAGGCTGTAGAAAGTTTCTAGATTAAAGGACATTGAAGAGACATGACAACTAAATGCAATATGTAACTATAGACTGGCTCCTAGAACAGAAGGGAAAGAGTTTACAAAGGGCCCTAGGTCAAGAGACAGCACTGAAATTGAAAAATGGACGAACCATGAGAGACGATGGACTCTGAAAAACAAACAGGGTTCTAGAGGGGAGGGGGGTGGGAGGATGGGTTAGCCTGGTGGTGGGTATTGAGGAGGGCACATTCTGCATGGAGCACTGGGTGTTATGCACAAACAATGAATCATGGAACACTTCATCTAAAACTAATGATGTAATGTATGGGGATTAACATAAGAATAAAAAAAATTAAAAAAAAAATTGAAAAATGGATGGCAGATTAAAGTTTTGGGTTTTGTTTTTTTTTAAGATTTTATTTATTTATTTGACAGAGAGAGAGACAGTGAGAGAGGGAACACAAGCAGGGGGAATGGGAGAGGGAGAAGCAGCCTTCCCGCGGAGCAGGGAGCCTGATGTGGGGCTTGAACCCAGGACCCTGGCATCATGACCCAAGCCGAAGGTAGACACTTAACGACTGAGCCACCCAGGCGCCCCAGATTAAAGTATTGTATCAATGTGGATTTATGGAATTGATAATTGTCCAGTGGTTACAGAATATCCCTATTCTTGGGAAATACACACTTTAGTGTTATATGTAACTTACCTCAAATAGTTCAATATTATGTAACATATACACACATACATGTATGTACGTGTGTGTGTGTACAGATTGACGGGGGAACTCGGGAAGGGAGACAATGAAAAAGTAAATGAGGGGGCACCTCGGTGGCATTGTCTTTGGGCGTCTGCCTTTGGCTCGGGTCATGATCCCGGTGTCCTGGGATCAAGTCCCATGTTGGGCTCCCTGCTTGGCGGGAAGCCTGCTTCTCCCTCTCCCACTCCCACTGCTTGTGTTCCCTCTCTGGCTGTCTCTATCAAATAAATAAAGAAATAATCTTAAAAAAATCTTAAAAAAGTAAATGAGGTAAAATGTTAACAACAGTTGAATCTGAATAAGGGTATACAGTTTTATTGAATTATTTTATTTTTGCAATTCTTTGGAAATTTGAAATTATTTCCAAGTGAAAAGTGAAAAAACAAAAGCAAAAACCCAATCAGTTCATTCCTTTCATTCTATTCTCTTTTAAACCCACTCTGGTCAGGCTGTGTATCCCACAAATCCACTAAAATACATTTGTCAAGGTTACCAATTAAGTCTAGTTTACTAACTTCAATGGGCAGTTCTTGCTCTTTCTCTTACTTGACCCATCACTAGCATTTGACACAGTTTATCACTCCCCTCTTCTTGAAATGTGTTCTCTTGAATTCTGGACACCACTCTTTTACGGTTCTTCTCTCACATTCCTGGCTGCTCCTTCTCAATCTCCTTGACAGTTCCCTTTTATATATCTCCCTCTTCTAAACATTGGAGTGCCTCAGGACTCAGTGCTCAGAGCCAAGTCATCTAGGAGTTCTTTTGTGCTGTCAGGGTCCATTTCCCAATCTCAATCTTATGTCTTTAGTCACTCACCTGAATTTGAGCATGTAGTATTCTTCCAGGAAATGTAAGGTCCTCCTCGTTTTGAGGTCTTACCCAAATTCAACTCCCTATTACCTGTTTCCTGGTTCAGAGCAGTTGGTACATGTGCACAATAGGGAAGATCTCTCACACTATCCTAGCACATATTCTAGGAGAAGGATGTAGGGCTGGAAACCCTTTTTAAAATCCTGAAGAGATCTGAAGTGTAACTGTCCCATCAAAAGTTAGAAACCTAGGACCCAGTAAAGGGAAGGTATTTGTTGTTGGTCATTCGACTGATTACTGGCAGTGTTTGAGCTAAAGCTCAGGTGTCTTCTCACTTTTTAAGTGGTGATTTAACATGTTTGCTTCAGGGATTCAAGAATCTGATGAAAGCTACAGACTTTTTCCAATGGCCAGAGGCTGGGGGTGGGGGGGTCCCTAGTACATTCTTTCTCATCTAATTTCAGGAGTTTGTAGACCTTCGAGCACATCCAGATCTCAGGTTGCAAACCTCTGCTCTATCAGAAAATCCAAAACAAGGAGATATCTACGGGATAACTGATTCAGTGTCTTCAACAAATCAATGGAATAAAAAACTGGGGAAAGGAGAATATAAATGCTTAAGGTTAAAAGAGTCTTAGGAAGTCTAACAGTCAAATGCAGTATGTAGACCTTGTTTGAATTCTGATTCAAACAAACTGTAAAAGGATATTTTGGGGACAACCAGAGAAATTTACATAGAGTATTGGATGACATTAAGGAATTATTAATTTTGTTAGATGTGAGATCATTATGTAAGAAAATTGATTTTTTTTTAGAGATGAGTATCAAAATATTTAGGATTGAAATAGGATGTCTGGGATTCATTTTAAAATACAAAGAAAAGGGGTGCCTAGGTGGCTCAGTCGTTAAGCGTCTGCCTTTGGCTCAGGTCATGATCCCAGGGTCCTGGGATCGAGTCCCACATCGGGCTCCCTGCTCAGCGGGAAGCCTGCTTCTCCCTCTCTCACTCCCCCTGCTTGTGTTCTCTCTCTCGCTGTGTCTATCTCTGTGAAATAAAGAATCTTTAAAAAAAAAATACAAAGAAAAGGGACCACTGGGTGACTCAGTTGGTTAAGCATCTGCCTTCGGCTCAGGTCATGATCCCAGGTCCTGGGATGGAGTCCCACATTGGGTTCCTTGCTCCTCAGGGAGCCTGCTTCTCCCTCTGCCTGCCGCTCCCCCTGCTTGTGCTCTCTCTCCTTTCTCTCTCTGACAAATAAACAAAATCTTAAAAAAAAAAAATACAAAGAAAAAAACATGAAGCAATTTTTTGCAAGATGTTTACAATTAAATCTAGGAGAAGGGGATCTGGTGGTTTGTTTTAATACTGTTCTACTTTTGGGGCACCTGAGTGGCTCAGTTGTTAAGCATCTGCCTTCGGCTCAGGTCATGATCCCAGGGTCCTGGGATTGAGCCCCACATCAGGCTCCCTGCTCAAGCGGGAAGCCTGCTTCTCCCTCTCACACTCCCCCTGCTTGTGTTCTCTCTCTCGCTGTCTCTCTCTCTGTCAAATAAATAAAATCTTAAAAAAAAAATACTGTTCTACGTGATTGAAATTTTTCATAATAAAAAGTATACAAACAAGTTCTGTTCTCTGCCATTCTGGCAAAGACAAGAGGATATCTAGGGTGTCACAGCCAGTACCGAGGTTTTGAGGCTTCCTGAAGAGCCATCCATAGAATTCCTGATTCTAGGACCCCAGGGCTACAAAAGCTAGACTGTTTTTGTGGGTTTTATTTTGTTTTGTTTTTGGTCACAGTATCTTATTTTTGACCAGGGAACCCACTGATCCTGCAAAATGAGTTAGATGGGTATTGCTATTTCCTTTCTGGGAGTTTCAAGGAATTTGTCCATTTCATCTATTGTCAAAACTATGGGCATAGAGTTATCCATAGTATACAGTCGTTATCCTTTTAATGCCTGTAGGGTCTGTAGTGATGTTCATGCCTCTTTCATGCCTGATATTTGTAATTTGTGCACTGTCCTTTTTGACATAGACAAAGGCCAGAAAGGAGAAATTATTTCAGTTAAGGCTGAGAGAGCCAGCTGGGCCATCCTTATTTCTGCTGCCTTGCCCGGCTAGTTGGGTCAGTCATCCTTTTTGACGCTTCCTGTCCCCAGCCCATAGCTCTTGAACCCTCCACGTGGGCCTGTACTGCTTGGCCTCTGAGGTGACTCCAACTTCTCAGAATGTTCTCTTGCCCTCTATCCCTGGCTTCTCCCACAAAACCAAACTCAGGAAGAGGGACTAGAATAACAAAGGAGACGTCACAATGAGGGGTGGCAAATGGCATAGATGGGCTACTTGTTAGAATCTGATGGAAGGCTCAGCTTACCTGGAGAAAGGCAACTCTGAAGTTTCCATGGTGGGGAGAGGAGATCAGGGAAGGAACACAGTTACTGGCAAGGACAACTTCCTCCACTTTACTACCCCTTCCCTTTAACTTTTGTCTTCTTCGTTGCTAGAGGGAAGGGACTCATGAGATACTCTCACGGTCCCCTCAACACCTGCTGTTTGGGACTCCAGTCATCAGCATGCAGAGCTATGAACAGGGAAATAGAGTCTGCCTCCACTATGAACCTCCAAGAACTATGCCAGGTCTTCTGATTCTAAAGTCCCATTTTCTTTCTACTATGTCAGTGACTCTTATATTAATGCCAAATATTCATTCATTTTTGTGCCAGGTGCTTTCCTTCCTATAGTCTTTAGGGGAGGATGAGGGGAGGCAAGGAAGGAAGAGGACAAGGAAAGACTCTTCTGCCTGAAGGCCTCCAGAGGGTGAGCACCCGCTGGCTTTTGGGATGTTTTCCCACTCTCAGGAGTATATATCTGGTCTCCCTCGCTACCTTTCTGGAGAAGCAATGTTTGAGGAAGAGGGACACATTACAGGGATGCTGCAAATGAGAACCTCCTCTTTATTCCATATATGGAAGCTGCTTTCTGGAGCTAGGTAGGGAAAGGGCTTTGGCCTGGCCCTACCTCTGTGTGGGCCCTAGGGATAAGGGTCTAGATTAGGGTGACAAGGCCTTCCTCCAGGTGGGAATGAAAAGTCCTGACCTCTAGTCAGTCCCAAATTAGGGGGTGGGCGCAATGATGTGGGGCATTTCCTTGGTGAGGTGAATATCGGCTTGGGGCAGGCTCTTCCAGGCGAGTTCTAAGATCCCGTATTGAGCAATGCCCATAGGATTCATGGTACGGACATTATTCTGACCTGGGAGGGACACCACCTCCTGGAACTCCAGAGGACCTTTAGGGTTTTGAGAGCCACCACAAAACAGGTGGGAGAACAAGCGCTCCCCCGGAACCAGCTCCATGGCCTTTAGGGCCGCCTCATAGGTGATCTCTTGGGATTGGCGTTCATCTCTCAGTAACAGCTCCTGTAGCAGCTTCTGGATTCGGGGTGACTTAAGTTGGTACAGGTCCATGAGCTGGTAGAACTGTTCCATCCAAGCAGCACTGTCTTTTGCATATCGTTGCTGCAACATCCGCAAGACATGGTACAGTGCCACAAATGTCTCCCAAAGAGGCACCTCTTCCTTTTTCTTAGAGATGGCCTGTGCCTTCTTCTCCAGCTTGGGCAATCTGGGAAACCTGCCTTTGTCCTTAAAAGCCCAGAAGTCCTTTTGAAACATCAGTGCAAGGGTTTGTTTTTCCACAGAGGCCTGGGCACCTGTGAAACTGTCTCCTGTGGCAGGATGAAAGTGTTGCACCTCCATCTCCTTGAGAGCAGTGGATATCTGCTCTGCCCATGCACTCCTGTAAGGCTCTTCTAGAAGGTGCCAATTTACATCCTTTGGGGTTGGAATCCCTTTGGTACCTAATGGGGACTTTTGTGTGGGGACAGTGAAAGGTTTTAACCAGCTTTCCTTTCCTTTTATAGGTGGGATCACTTTCAGGTACTTTGGACCCATGGGCTCCTTATTGGGTTTTGAGATATGTGCGCTTTGTGATTCCAGGACCTGCTTGTGACGGTACACAATGGCTTCAAGTTGGGCCAAATGTAGCCACTCTAAATTTCCCTTTGAGGTGAGGTCTTTGAGAAGCTGGCACAATCTGTGGAAACTATCCCTAGAAAGCTGTTCTCCCGCCTCCATCCGTTCTAGGACATGGCGGATCCACTCTATATCTGAGAGTACTACCTGAGCACCTATTTCCTTGGCCCAGATTTGGGGCACAGGTACCTCAGTCTTTCTCATCAGAGCTGGATGATGCTGCAAAATCCACTGCCACTTGGGCTCTAGTGGTTCACCTTGGAGTTTGTGAGCTTCCATGGTCTTCCTCAATATGTGAGGTAAATATGGAGTCTTTAAGTCTTGCTCTGGGGACTCCAAAACTGTATCCAAAAGTTGTAGAGGTTTGGGCTTATATTTCTTCAACAGTTCTTGTCTTTCCATAAACCTTGACTCTGGAAGTACCCTGGATGCCTCAAGTGCTCTGGCCCTTTCTTCCCAGGATACTTGTTTCGTAGACACTGGCACTGGTATTGTCTCTTGCCTGCCCAGAGCTATTGAGATCACTTTCTTGGAAGGGACTTTCAGAACTTTTAGTTGTATATCACTGTCTTTGATATCAGGGATTCTTTTTCCAATAGAAGGGATTATTTCTCTTCTTTGGTCCTTTTCTCTTTCTGCTTGTGACTTAAATAATTTTTCTTTTTTAAAGATCTCTTTTTTCTTGTCTGCCTCTTTTTTCAGTGAGCTTTTCCCCTTTTCTTTCTCACTCAGACTTTCTGACTCTTCCTCACTCAGACTTTCTGACTCTTCCTCACTGATGCTTTCCTTCTCCTCCTCTTCAAATACTTCCTCCTCCTCCCCTTCCTCCTCCTCCTCCTTCTCCTCCCCCTCCTGCACCTTCTTCTTTTTCTTCTTCTCCTTCTTCTCTTTCTCTTCCTTCTTCTTCTCTTTCTCCTTCTCCTTTCTCCTCTCTTCCACCTCTACCTCCTCCACCACCTTCCCTTCTTCCTCTTCCTCCTCCTCCTCCTCTTCTTCTTCCTCCTCCTCCTCCTCTTCCTCCTCCTCTTCCTCAGACAAACTCTCTCGCTCTACTTGGTCTAATAAGCTTTCCATTTCTTCAGAAAGGCTCTCTCTACTTTCCTCTTGACTGGGAAGCTTTTCCTGTGGTATATCAACTGTCTTTAGCTCTTTTCTCTTTCTCAACCTTTGTTTAAGCAGTGGTATTACCTCTTCATCCTTTGTTAGTCCTTCCTCTTCTTCTTCCTGTATGACTTCTCTCTGTTGTCTAGCCAATCTGCTTTCTTCCTCAGTTATTTTTTTCTCTTTCTTTATCATTCTTTTCATTTCCTTGGCCAGTTTTCTCTGCTTCTTAGCCAGTTTCTTCTCATCTTTGGTTACTTCTGGTTGTTCCTCAGAAAAATCCCACTCTTTGGCATCAAGTTTATTTTTTTCCTTGCTCAATCTCCTTTCCTTAACAAAGAAGTTCCTCTTCATCTTTGTCATCTCTATTTCTTCCTGGGTCAGTTTCATTTCTTCTTTGGTAAGCTCTTGAAGTGCCTTTAAGACTTTGCTGCTTACTTTTGATGCCTTGGAAGTGCCCTCCTTTTCTTTAATCAACTTCCTTACTACTTTGGCTAGCTTCCTTTCTTCCTGCGCATACACTCTCCCTCCTCTGGTAAATTCCAGTTTTCCTTTGGCAATGTCCGTTTGCTCTGTGGCCAGTATCCTATCTTCATACCTCAGTATCTTCTCCTCTAGTGACAATTTCCTCTTGATTAGTTCTAGTTCATTCTTAGTCAGTCTTACCTGTTTTAAGGTTTCTTCAGTCTCTCCTGCAGAGAGAATTTCCTTTTCCTCAGACAGCCTGACTTTCTCCTGGGCCAGTTTCTTCATTTCTGTGCCCAGTGCCTTTTCTTCCTTGGCACCATCCCACTCTCCTCTGAGCATTTTCAGTTCTTGAAATACTGCCCTCTTCTCCATAGCTAATTCCATTTTGTCCTGGGCTAGATTGTGCTGCTTCTGAGCCAGACTTTCCTCTAATTGGGTCAGCTTTTTCTCTGCCTCATCCAGGTTTTTATTCTTCTGGGAAAGTTTTTCCTTTTCTTCCATCAGCTTCTTCTCTACCTGAGCAAGTTTCTTCTTGTACACATTCAGTTTCTCCTTTGCTTGGACTAATTTATTTTTGTTCTGCGCAAGGTTTTCTTTGACCTGGAGGAAGTTCTCTTTCCTCTGAGCCAATTTCACTTTCTCCTGAAGCAGATTCTCCCTCTCCTGAGCCAGAGACTTCTCCCTCCAGTCTAGGATCTTCTTGTTCTTTGTGAGTTTCTCTTTGTCCTGGGCCAATTTTTCTTTTTCCTGGGCCAGTTTTAATTTGTTCTCCATCAGTTTCTTCCTTTTCTGGGCAAGCTTTTCCTCTTCCTCAGGCAGTTTCTCCTTGTCATGGGCCAGTTTGTTCTCTTCCTGGATCAGCAGTTCTTCTTCCAGGGTCAGTGTTTTCTCTTCTTTAATCAGTTTCTGCTCTTGCCAGGCCAGTGTCTTCTCTTCCTGAGCCAGTCCCTCCTCTTCCTCAGCCAGATCCTTCAATTCCTGAATCAGTTCCTCTTCTTTCAAAGCCAGTTCCTCCTCTTCCCACATCAGCTCCTCCAATTCCTGGGCTAGTTCCTTTTCTTGCAATGCCAGCTCTTGCTCCTTCTGGGTCAGTTTTTCCAATTTCTGGGCCAGTATCTTTTTTACCTCAGCCAGCTTCCCTCCTTTCTTTGCTATTTTCTCTTCTTCTCGAGCCATTTCCTCAAACTGCTTGGCCAGTTTCTTCCTTTTCTGGGCCAATTTCTCTGCTTCTTGGCTTAACTTCTCCTCTCTTTTGGCCAATTTTTCCTCATTGTGGACAAACTTCCTCTCTGACTGGACCATTGTCCTGTCTCTCTGAGCCAGTTTCCCATATTCCCTGGCCAGTTTTCTCTCTTCCTGGGCCAGTTTTCTCTCTCCCTGTGCTAGCTTCTGTTCTTCTTGGGCCAGCTTCCTTTCTTCTTGGGCTCGTTTCCTTTCAGCCTGGGCTCGTTTCCTCTCCATCCAGGCCTGATTATATTCTTTTTGGATCTGTCTCTGCTCTTTTGTCATCAGCTCTTCTTGTTCTTCTCCCCATTCCTGAGACAATTCTTCTCCCTCCAGGGTCAATTCCTCCTCATCCTTGTGTTCCTCTCTGGACCTGGCCGCTGTCTGTTCCCAGAACTCTAACCACTCATCCCATCTCAGCTTCTTCTTGTCCACATCCAGCTTTTCCTCCTCTGGGAGTGGCTTCCTTTCATCCGTTTGTTGTTTCTCCTCTTCCTCAAGATGCTTCTTGTCCCAGGCTTTCTTCCATTCATCCCAGGCTATCTTCGTCTCACCCTGGGCCTGTTTCCACTCATCCCAGGACTTCTTCCACTCCTGCCAAGACAGCTTCCTCTCATCCATAACTGGCCTTTCTTCTTGCTTAACTACTTCCTCCTCTGGTTTGGCCACTTCCTCTACTGCCTGACTCACATCCCTCTCTCTTTTGCTCACTGTCTCTTTTTTATCCACTTTTATTTCCTGCTGAACTTCTTTCCTCTCTTGCTTAAAGGGCTTCATAAAGGATTTCTTCTCTTCTTTCTTCGATATTTGTTTTCCCTTGGTGAGGCCACTGGGTCCTAAAAAGATAGCTTTCTTTTTCTTGCCTTTTTTGGGAATCACCTGGGTTTCCTGCAAGTATGGCATGGCCTCTTCTTCCTTTTGCACTTGCTCTTGCTCTTGCTCCTCTGGTATCTCGTCCTCCCTTCTGATGGTCATTATGTCATCTCTGATTGCCCCTTCATGAATAAAAATCGGTTTCTCCTCTGGCCAGGCTATATCCCAGTTGAGGTCCTCAAGCAGAACCTCACTTTTTTTCTCCAACAAGGGGCAGATCTCCTGAAAAAGTTCCCAACTGGGCTGTTGATCTGCCAGCACTTTCTGAGCCGTGGCCACTAGCTCCATGTTTAGAGCTTCTGACATTTTTGTTTGGGAACCAGATATTCTAAGGGTCATAAGACGACACAGATCATCCCGCCATGATGAGCTATCTTCAGGGATGGTCTTGCGGCCCGGCGCTCCAGTGGCACCCCGCCCTTTGGCTTTCAGCTGCTTCACAACTGGTTCTTCCTTCACAGCAGACAGAGATTCCTCAGTTGTAACTTCAGCTTCTTTTGTCTTCTTGTGCCTCTTTTTGGGTTTCTGAACTGTTCTTTTCTTGCCTTTTCTGTCATGTATTTTCCTCAGCATCTTCAGGGTCAGTGCAAACTGGTCCTTTGAGGTGTCTTTCTCTGGAGGTTGTTGTTCACCATCTTTTGAAATCTTTAACACACTGATGGTTGAAGACATTCTAGAATGGGCGGCTGTATCCTCCACCAAAACTGGTGCAGCTTCCCTCTGGTCAATTTCACCCTCTACGGGACCTGGCTCTTTGCCAGCCTCTTTTATCTTCTTGAGGGCCCGCCACAATTTTCGGACTGCAGGGAAGATCAGGAGATGGAGATAAGGAAGGCGTGGGAGGCTTAAGTCACATCTTTCCCATTAATGGTATGAGTAAGAGGAATTGCCGTCAAAGTAGTAGCAACAGAGGGGGCTGAGGCCTTTAAAAAAAAAAAAAGGATTCTCCTTACTTTATTCCAGTGCTCGCCCCTTCCAAATCCTATGGAGATAAGCATTGGAGTCTCCCTGAGTTTGGGTAGATTCTTCCTAGGAAGTTTCTGTGAAAAGATCTGTCTACTTGTCTCTGGTCCTACCTGGTTGATATCTCTTGACCCATGTTAGCCCTAACTATATTGCCTCTTGGGGACCCTGAGGCATGAACCAGATCACCCCATACATACCATGCTTTTTGCCCCCCGCTCGGCCCTGTCTTTGGCCTTTGCCGGACTTGATGGCAGCTTTAGATTCTCCAGGAATTACATCAGGTTGCTTGGAAAGGGATATACGTTCAGAAATCCTTGAGACCTCTAAAGAGAAAGCAGGCTTTTCCTGTCCCTCTGACAAGGTCAGGTTTTCATTCAATCGCTGCTCCACTTGAGTATGAAGGATTTGGAGATCTGTGGCCCGCATCCCCAACAGATGGTCTAGGGATTCCTCCCCAATCATTTCCTGCCTATGAAAGTCAAGGGAGAGGAAAGACCATGGTGAATCAGGGACAACAGGGAGAATGAGAAGGAAGGAACTGCTGTGGAACAGGCAGGGGGCTTGGCACAGTGGCCAACAGAGACAGTGTACGTTGAGGTAAAGGATGGCCAAGAAGAAAGAGGAAGTCTAGAAAGCCAAGGTGGCAATGAATGGAGTGGTTTGTATGGGGACTGAAGAGGTAGGAGAAAAGAATGAAAAGGGGAACTCAAGAGTTAAGGGACAGACAGGAGCAAGAGAAAAAATGGAGACAGGAATGAGCAGTCAGGATTGTCAGAACAGTCTAGGAATGGAAAAAGACTATGAAAAAGAAAAAGGACAGGAAGAGTTAATGGACAGGTATGAAGAGCTAGTGAAGGAAGGGAAAGGAAGAAGAAAATTAGAGGCTAGTCAAGAATTGCAGAAGGCACAAAGAACTTACTGCATCTCCCGGAAGGTCTCTCGGTGCTGGATCAGGTTTAAGAGTGAGGACTTAGAGTGGATTCCGGTGTCAGCCATGAGGCTCAGGGCCTTACTCCTCACTTTTTGGTCCTTGTCCATCAATCCTTGGGCCAGGGGCATGGCAAAGAGATGAGTAATCATTCCTAGATGCTTCAGCCCTTCCCAGGCTAGCTCTCGGATCAGCGGGTTGGAATTGGTGGTATCATCCAGTAGACGATGGGCTGTTTCAGAGCGCAGGGATGAAGACACCTCATAAGAGGCAAAGATTTGCCCCAGTGCACCAATACAGCATTGGTACTTCAGTGGAGAAGCGTGGATCATAATGTTGAGGATTGTCTCCACTAGGCTATTAATAGCTATTTCACTCATCTTTTTCCCCAGCCAACTACGGTTTGCTGAGTCTGTAAGGACACTGTAGGTTACATCCTTGGACAATCTCATTTCTATGAAGTCTTCATCCTCCTTCTCCTCTGAATATTCTCCTGCATCACTTAGAGATTTTACCCTACTATGCCAGAAGAAGAATTGTTGGGACTTGTCCCAATCCGTTTCCCACACAGGTGAATGCAGGTTGCACTGTAGGTATATCGGACTGCCCTCTGGCCAAAGACGGGCACGAATCACTGAGTTGGGGATGTAGCCGTCAGGAGCCAAGAGCCATTTCCGCCCATGACCAAAGTAGCATCGCAATATTTGGTAGGGGCTGAGTCCATCCCAGGCAGTCAACTGTAGTTGGGGAGGAACCACGTAATGGGGAGCTTTGCCCACCTCCATCCCATCAGTTTCTTCTTTATACGAGAAACCGTGTCTGAAGGCAGGCAGTAACATGGGACTCCCTTGCTCATCTTCCTCTATGACGTGTGGCACTGTATGATCAAAGGCAATGGCCCGCTTATTGACAAGTTTCTCTAGACCGACTAATTCCTGTTGCCCTTTTCCAAGGTAGATATACTTGGGCACAAACATGGTCTCAAAGGAGAGGAAGAAGCTTGGTGTGAAAGGCTTAGGGGCCTCTAGCACTTCATCTGTCATGCTCATAAAGGAAAGGCGAGCCAGCAGGGTTGGGTGAAGCAGTTTTAGACAGGACACCAGATAAAGACTCTGGTTAAAAGACACAAGCAAGTCACCCCGGTCATTTGCAAAGCAGAGTGGGCCAAAGTGCAGCGATGAGTCCAGCATGGCTATAAGTCTGCCATGGAAGTTCCAGATCCGGACAGACCCATCAATACCACCTGTGACAAAAAGGCTCAAGGACAGGCAGACATCAAAGGATGTGATGGTGCACTGGTGCAGAGGCAATGTCTCTATAAACATTGAGTCTTCTCGTGACTCAGAGGACAGAAAATCATGGAACTTCCAGAGACGCAGACAGTTAGTCTCCGTGATAGCGCCCACAGACGTGGGTAAGAGTATCAGGTGTCTTAGGTGACAGCTGCTGAGAATGCTGGCGAGGGGCTTCAAATGTACTTTCCTCCCCTCGAGCACAGCTTCTGATAGGTGTACATAGTCATCCATTCCATAGGAGCAGAGCAAAGAGTTTTCTCGGCTACTAAAAAGCCCTCCAGGTAGTGTAGAGAGTGCCAGGATAGCTCCAAAGTGCATGAACTTCTCTATCCTGGCACAGTAGTTCTGGGAAAGCACTCTTATCACACCACTCTGGTGTCCAGAGAACATGAGTCCTTGTAGACCCCGGCCCAGGTGGAAATGCCCATAAGCCAGGCATTGTACCCAGTCTTGAGAATTTGGTGAGGTGCACAAGAGATACTTGGCTGGGCAAGGGCAGCGGGTCGTGTCAAACACCAGCACCTCTGCATTGCCCGTCGCTACGAAGAGCTCCTCTTTTTCTGGGTCATAGGCCCAGTCCACAGCCCGGTCTAGGATCGTGAAGGGCCAGGTGAGGACCAGAAGATCCCCTGTGAGTGGGGACACAAAGCGCAATAAGCCATCCTCAGTAGTGCACAGGATCCGGAACCAGTTATCACCGCAGCGGACCCGACGCAGCTGCTGGGGAGCAGAGCCACAGACGCTGAACAGGCTGTAGAAGCAAGGCAGACGGCGCAAGGAGAAAGTATGCGTAGTTTGGCAGAAGAAAGTAGTGTTGTCGATAAACTCGAGTTCATACAGTTCCTCGCCAAGTTCTAGCCGCCGCAGCAGGTTCCCCAAAGTCAGGTTCCACTCCTTGATCAGGCCTTCCTTGCCAGCCGTTAGCAGGGTGTGGGCTTCTGGCCGGCTGCGGATACAGGTCACCGATGAGGAATGGGCCTTGAAACTGTGGAGAGAGTTTCCCCGGAAAAGGCTCCATACTTGGATTTCCCCAGTCTTATTTCCGGCATAGAGAAAGCCCTGGTCGAAACAGGTGAAGCAGCAGGTGATAGAGGAGCCGCTGGTGGTGGACATGAACCTCTGAACCTCTCCTAGCTGGCCGTGGCCCTGGCGCTCAAGGACCCTCACCACCGTCTCACATAGCGCGAGGAGGGAGCCATTGGGGCCGTTCAGCCTGATGTCCTGGACAAGCTGATCTCCAGGCATGGGGACCATGTGGGCTACTTGGAGGCCCTTGCCGCTCCTCTCGATGATCCAGGTGACCACTGCCCCCAGGATGCCCGACAGAAGCATTTTCATTTCCGGGTCATAGCAGAGGCAGTTGATGTTAAAGCGGCAGGGCACTATACCCAGGGGTTTGAATGACCGGAAGTGGTCCCCAAAGAGCCGCAGGATCAGGTCACCACAGTAGGCCACGAGGATATGAAAGGAACCTGTGTGGACCATGGACTGGATGGGCGGCAGTCGTTCAGTCATGGAGAATGTTCTCTTCTCGACCATGTCCTCAGTTTTGCTCTTCATCCATACTACAGCCTACAAGAGAGTAAGAGGGACACTGCCTAGGAAAGATAGTTGAAGAGGAAAGGGCAGAATATGCAGCTCCTTTCCCCTGTGCTCGTGATGAGGAGGACGTGGAAGACTCTCGAGTGTTTTTACCACCCTCCCTCCCCCCGCCCCGGTTATGGGAATTGGAAATACGTAGAAGCAGGAAGCCTGGGACCCTTTCCCTAACCTTGGCCTATTTTAAGGGAACCAGAAAACCTATTCAAGGAGAGACTGTAATTGAAGAAGGGAGGAGGGGGCGAATCCTAGATCTAGGTCATTTTCATTCAAGAGGTAGATCTCCCCCCTTTGTCAGTCTGGGGTGAGAGCTTACGTGGGCACGGCCCCGTCGGATGAGCTAAGAAGGAGAAGAAAGGCGAGGCAGTTCTACCTGTATTTCTTTGGTGCTTGTCACCCAAGAGAGGGAGGCAAAGAAGTTGGCATCACTGAAGTAATAGCATATAAGTGGCATATTTTGCGGATGGCGAGACTCTCTGAACAGTATCTGGGACTGGTCACTCAGCACAACCACTTCATTCTTCGGGTCTTCTGACGTTTGCTGGGGAGAGGCATGGCATGAAACGAAGAGACCAGGACACATGTGCACTAAATATATTCTCACACAAGCCACAACTGAAGCCATTCCCAAGGTCATGCCTCATGCCTGTTACACCCACACATGCACGACTTGTCACTTGTAGGACACCTACACTTCACAAGCAAGTAACACAATGCCCGACACAGGAGAGAACCAAACCCCTATAGGGCCTAAATGGGCAAATTTCATGGTGTGAGCACAGGGGAAAACAGATGTTCTTCCCAACATACCCGTTCGCTAACACTCCCCCTTCTGTCTACAAGGTACAGATGTCATGAAAGACATATTTAACACATTACCCAGTGCACCACTGCGGACCTACATGAAATGTAACAGAGTGTGACAAAAGTCAGTGCAACTTTAAGTTCTTAATAAGGCTTAAAAGTGCACAAAGGTAAGACATTAACACCCTGCCTGGCCTTTAAACATGACAGAGGAAGATAATATATATGCAATATGTATTATTCCACAGTGATAGAGCGTATGCTATGACACATTCGCCTGGGATAGTTTACACAAAGCCAACCAGAGCAAAACTGAGGTCGGCAAATGTTCTTTCTGGTGCCTTCTCCCTTCTCTTTTAGAAAAATCTGTCTCCCCAAAGGGTTGGTTCCTCTGACAATGCTCCAAAGTGTTCACCTTCCACTATCAAAATGTACTTGCAAGAGATCCCTAGGCTCATTTGGAAATGAACGGCCCACTTCCTACTAAGGGGACAATTGTCTTATGGTCTACTGTGCCTGCTTTCTGCTTCCCTGGAAAATCTATGCTTCTTTGAAGTGCTCATAACAATTAAAATAGATAGAGGCCAATAACACGTTTATGTCCTACATATGTATTACCTTGCTTTTATGTATGATGTCATTTACCAAGTATTTAAAATCCTTCCACAGGGGAATGAGTCTGGTGGAAGACATCACCTTGATTATTCCCTGGTCCACCTCAGGACCGTTGCTTAAAAACCTGTGGGAATCCAAAAGAGTCCAACTTAGCTGTTACTACTTTTTGAGGAACTAGGACTCAGAAGTCAAGATCCATGAACTCATGTGTATTGAACATTTTTTGAACATCAGGAACTATCCATAAGACACATCTCATTTAACCCTCAGTGAGGCCCAGTGAGGTAGGTATGACCCCATTTTAATATTTTATTTATTTATTTGAGAGAGACAGAGATAGAGCTTGAGCAGGAAGGAGGGGGAGAAGCAGACACCCCATGGAGCAGGGAGCCCGATGTGGGGCTCGATCCCAGGACCCTGGGATCATGACCTGAGCCAAAGGAAGAGGCTTAACCATCTGAGCCACCCAGGTGCCCCAGTATGACCCCATTTTATAGATTAGGAAATTGAGACTTGGGGAGGGTGAATAAAAGAGTTGAGGATTGAATCTTAACATTGGCTGTCATACCCTGTAGGATATTATGGGCGAAGGAAGCATGGAGGGGGGCTAGAAAGGAATATGGTCGCAGGCAAGTAACATTTCTTTGCTGCTGGTGGTGTGTCAAGAGAGCATTTTGCAAGGATTGGGAGTTCCCAGAGTGCGGTCCTTGGATCTCATGCACTGGGATTCCTAGGGAAGGAGTCTGTCTGAAAATATAGATCCCTAGGTACCGTCCTGGACCGACTGAAGCAGAACCGTGGCAGTGGGACCCAGGGACCTTCACTTCTAACAAATTCCCTAGATGATTCTATGGACATTCAAGTCTGACTACTGAGATTGTAAATTGAAATGAGGGGGCCCCCAGGACTAAGAGTCAACCCCACCTTGCATCGCTGGAGAAAGGATCCAGCCCTCTGGCTTTGCAGGCCTTTCCAGGCTTTTGGAATCAAGTAGCTCTTTCACTCATGATGCATCTGCTGTTCATCATCCTCTTCCCCATTCCTTTCTCCTTGGCCTTCATGAGGACAAACCTCTATTTTTCCTTCTTGGATTGGGAATCCTACTTTTAATAAGGCCCCCTCTGTCGGGGAGTCTGTCATTGGTCTGACGATGGGCTTGTTTTCTTCATTTGTAAAATGAAAATGCCAGCCTTGCCTACTTCACAGGATTGTTGCAAAGATCAAATAAAATAATTCCTGTGAATTCCTTTTTAAGTATACTCTGAAGGGACAAACAATTACGATTGCTGTTTTTAGGCTGGTCTGGTTCTCAAATATTTGTTTCTCTCCAACCTGTACTTTGTACTTTTCAGTTGCTCTGGAAACATGACAGCTAAATTTATAGTCTGGCCAGCAGAGGGCAGTGGAGGCCATCCTTGTGCCTGCCAGATGAAGGAAAACTGATGCACTTTGAGTTCGAAGAAGTAGCTCCTACCAGAGTGAGATCCCTAGGCCAGCAGCATCAGCATCACCTGGGAACTTGTTGGAAATGCAAATTATCGGGCCCCACACCAGACCTACTGAATTGGTAATTCTGACGGTAGGGCCCCCAAATCTGAGGTTTACAATCTTTCCGGTTGATCTTAGGCACACTAAACTCTGAGAACCACTTACCTGGAGTGGCTGGAAGTTCCAGATCAGTTTAGCCTGGGCCACCTGGGGAAGAGGTGAGGTCAGCAGGACCCACCCTCTGGCATGGCTAAGCCTAGGCCCTGTGTTACCACAGAGACTTGGTGGCTGGATTTGGGGGAGGCAGTAGGCAAAATGTATCATCCTCTCATGTGTAGAGTGGCTTAGAGTCACCCCCCCTCAAGTTTTCACATCAGTCACTTGTTGGCGCCCCCCCCCCCCAAAGTTTCCACATCAATCCCTTCATTCCTTCTCAAAAGAATTCTGAGAGGCAAATAATATTATCTCCATTATACATTATGGGGAACATGAATTCAGAAGGGGAAAGGGATGTGTTCAAGGCTACATGAGGCAGATTCAAGACTAAGATCCCATCCACAGTTCAGGCTTCTTCTACCATATCAGAGGAGGGAGAGCCTCTGCCAGCTGATGCCAAGGAAGCTCTCTGACCCACAGACCCACTAATGGGAACTGGTGACTGGCTGTCAGACACTAATGTCCCCTCTGTCTCTTTCTACTCTCCCCCAGGCTGCACGCTGCCCTCCTGCCATACCTTTTCCCACTCTCTTCCCCTAGAAGCCTACACTTGCTGCTCCTTTGGACCACATTTCAGGAGCCAGTGTGAGCTGCCTCAGATCCTGCACATCAGCAGATGGCCCAGTGGGCCAGGCCCCACAGCTCATATTTACTCTCCTGGCTCCTCCTTGAGGCCCCAGAGCTGCTGAGAGAGTAGTCATTTGTAACAAATTTGCAGCCACTGCCATCACATTCCATTGTTTCTAACATCTCCTCTGGGTCCAACTTCTCTTTGGCCAGCCTGCAAAAAGCAAGCAGTTAGGATCCCTTGGGGGCACATTCCTTGGGGGTTAGTGAGAAAGAAGGCCTTTGAACCCCAAGCCTCTGTTGTTGTTGTTGTTTTGCCACTCTCTCCTAGCCCATATACCAACTTCCTCAGATCACCCTCAGAGGACACCTCTCTCCTAAAGTTTCCCCACCTTTGATTCCCTAATCCCATTATCTGTCCTTAAAAACAAATCTGGGGCACCTGGGTGGCTCAGTTGGTTAAGCGACTGCCTTCGGCTCAGGTCATGATCCTGGAGTCCCAGGATCGAGTCCCGCATCGGGCTCCCTGCTCGGCAGGGGGTCTGCTTCTCCCTCTGACCCTCTTCCCTCTCATGTTCTCTGTCTCTCATTCTCTCTCTCTCAAATAGATAAATAAAATCTTTAAAAAATATTAAAAAATAAAAATAAAAACAAATCTGTGGAGTGAGCTCCAGATGCCTTCGTCCCAATAGTCTTGACTTTTTAATATCCTGATAATCCAAAGATGATGGAATGGGAGAATTCAGGCCCTGCAGTCAATTTAGGGGAGTTAGTATTTGGGGCCAAGTTTTGGTACGTCCTACTGACTATGGAGGCAAACCAGTTCTGTGACTGGGCACCGCACTACATCCTTTTCTTAGCCACAGTCCACTCTCCAACCTGGTGGGACCAAAGGCCAGATTCCAGCAAGCCCTGCCTTTGTAATAAAGAGAATTGGCTCTAGAGGGCACTGCACTCCATGACACTGTTGTGTCCCTGGGCTCCTATTGGGTCACTCAGTGGCTCCATATGCTGTTACAGGAACATGAGGGCAGACAGTTCTTGCCCCATAGAGCTTACAGTTCAGCAGGGAAGGCAGACATCAAAGAGTTGTCATAAAATTGATTACAATGAGAAATTCTGAGTGATGGGTTCTATTTTTTGAACTTTTCTGCAACTTTTAATCTTCTCAAGCTTAAAACAAATTAAATTATGCTATTGATTCACTTTTAGGAAGGAAAAGAACAAAGTGCTGTGAGTACATATAACAAGGAGACTTGGCCACCCAAAAGGAGGGTGATGTGTGCTCCACACGTTGAGATAATGCCCTGCATGAATCCCTTGGCCTCGTAGGTGGCTCTCACATTAGGGGACAGGCATCAGAAGGGCCTAATTAATTAGTCAGAGGGGCTGTAATGTCAGAGGCAATCTTGGGAACTAATTAGGCATTTTAAATATTGTTTCGTTGAATTCTTATGATGATTCTATGACTTAGCTAACATCCTCCATTTAAACAACTTTTTAAAATGGACATGGTAAAAAATATTCAAGATACTAAGGAGCATAGAATGAAAAAGTCACCTTTTTACATGCGATAACCTATTCTTGTTTCCCCTTCACAAAGGTAACCCTGACTGTGTCTTTCTACAGGTGTTCTGTACATACTCAAGCATACATGTAAAAGATATCCTTACAAATAGTAGTGTACTACCTACACTGTTCTGCACCTCTTTCTCACCTAATATATCTTAGAGATGAACTCATAGTAATACATATAGCTCGGTCTCATTTTTCAGCAGTTGCCGGAGGCATGGTATTGATCATTTATTTATCCAAATTTCTATTAATGGACATTGGGCAGTTTCCAACCTTTTGCTACGACAACCCATGGCACAAATGAGTATCTTTGTTTATGCCTCAGAGTTTTAATTTAATTTAATTTTATTTTATTTTATTTATTTATTTTTTAAAGATTTTATTTATTTATTTGAGAGAGAGAGAATGAGAGAGAGAGCATGAGGGGGGGAGGGTCAGAGGGAGAAGCAGACTCCCCGCTGAGCAGGGAGCCCGATGTGGGACTCGATCCCGGGACTCCAGGATCATGACCTGAGCCGAAGGCAGTCGCTTAACCAACTGAGCCACCCAGGTGCCCTAATTTTATTTTAGTTAAATGAAATTTTAAAATTGAAGCAATGTGAATGTTTTCTCATTAAACATAACTTATTTTGGATATATTGGGTTAAATAAAATATTAAAATTAATTTCACCCATTTCTTTAATTTTTTAATATTAATAATTAAAACGGCATAGGTGGTTGCATTATAATTCTGTTGAATAGTCCTGCTTTAGATTGTCCCTCTCTGGTGGTGTCTGATACCCCCACCGGACTCAGCTCCCTCAGGGCAGGAACCCAGTCTGTCTTGACTTCCCGCTGTCCCCATAATCACCCAACCTGGCATGAAGGAGGTGCTTAATACAGTTCTGTTGAATGAATGAGCAAATGAATGACCCTCTGCCCTCTCCTAGGAAGGATATATGCTTCCCAACTTCAAGTCTTAACTGAGCATCTTCTTGGAAGAAAGAATGGTATTCACTGGGTTTTCTTGATAGAGGACCTTGCACTGCAGCCAATTCCCTCGGTAACCCCTATGGAGTTGGAGTGGTAACATCCATTTTGAAAAAAGGATCGGATTCTTGATTATGTCGGCAGGTGGACTAAATGTGAACAAAATTCCCAGGCAGTAGGTACTCAAAAAGCACTAGACACCCTCAAAATGTGTGATCAACGACTGAAGGGTGGCTCACAGAGCCTCCAGGGCAGCCCTTTGGGTGGTGGTCCTGAAGCTCCCGTGGAAGGAGGAGTTCTGGAGCTGCCTAGGCCGGCGAGAGGCCACCACACCCGAGTCCCTACACGCTCGGGCGTCCGGGCCCTCGGCGTGGGCAGGAAGGAGGGCGTGACCGCCTCATGGACCATCCATGCCTATTACCTGTGACGACAGGACTCCCGACAAGGGAACGGGTACGGCGTGTGTGGCGATACCCGGGAGCTCCTATGTGAAGGAGCAGACTTAGAAGGGGCGCCTGAATAGCGACCTTGGGGATGCTGCAGGAAGACTCGGCGGACGGAGCGGTTAGCCCCGCAACCCCGCGCCCAGCGGAGAGACCGAGGCGAAGGGAGTGAGCGCGCGTGCGCACTAGCGCGCGCCCGGTAGGAAGAAGCCCAGCGCGCGCTTCCGCGCGCGCGCGTTCGAAAGGGAAAAAAAAAAGTCTCACCCGCGGGAGCCCGCGGCATTTAGGCCGGTGTTGGCCGGCGAGCGCGCGTGCGCGAGCGCGCAAAGACGCCCTCCTCGGCCGCTCCCCTCCACTGGGGGTCTAGCGCACAGCTCAGCTGTCCCCGCCTCTCCCGAGGCTCGCGCCTTCGGGGTAAGTACCTAGCGCCTGGAGGAGGCAGGGGGTGAGTCCGCCGGAGAAAGGTTGGAGGCGGATAGGGCTGGGAGAAAGGGACAAACCGCCCTCGCGGAGCGAAGAGCTCAGCCACCAGGCAGGAGTCTGCAGAAGACACGCCTCCATCCCTCACGCCCCTCGGGGCTGCGGAAGTGCCCTGGAGACTGGAGCGGCACGGAGGCGCCAGGTGGACTACCATTCCCAGAAGACGGCGCGGGGCTGCGCCTACTGCTCCCGGCAATACCTGCGCGCCAGGCCTTTTTTTTTTTTTTTTCCTCCTCCCAGTTTGCTGCCGCCTAGGGCGAGACTACAGTTCCCAAGAGGCTTCGCGCGAAGCGGCTTGGAAGTGGGCAGCCTGGAAGTCACTCGGGCCACCCGAGCTGGCGGCGTCTCCAGCGAACGGCGCGGGGCCGGACGCCGCGGTCGTGGGGCCCGCGGGGCGGGCAGCCGGGACGCCCAGGTATGTGGCCTCGGGTGCAGGGGCGGCCTCACGCAAGGGTGGCGGGGAATCGGTGTCCACTTGGACCCCGAGGGTCAGCGCGGGCTGGAGACCCGGCGGACGGCCGGGTGTGGGCACCGGTTGTGGGGGGCGGCGGCGCCGGGACTCGCGCCCTCCGGACCTGGCCGGACCTGTGCCCGCATGGCTCAACTTTGGAGACGTGCTACCCAGCACTGTATGGAAGAGCATGGAGTGGGAGTCGGGTAGCGGTGGGTTCGCGTCCTGCCTCTGCCACTCGGAATCTGCAATCTAGGGAAACCGCACCGAACCTCAGTTTCCCCTTCGGTAAAACGGAAAGAAGAGTGTCTTTTGCTGGGGATTCTGTTGAGACGTTGAGATATGGCGAATAAAGCATTTGGCACATGGAAGACACTTACTATATGTTTGCGCTATTGTTGGCTCCCAAGAAATAGGGTGAAGGTGTTATCTATAGCATAGGGTTAGTTGAGGGTGTGCATGTAAAGAGCCTTAGCACTCGGTGCAGGGTGGCTGCTGTTAACTGAAATTATTTTAAGAGCTTTGGTTTGGGAGGCGGAGACCCAGATTCAAATTTAAACTCTGCCATTTATCAGCCCTGCGACCTTGGGCAACTGACTTCACCTCTCTGTGGCTCGGTTTCCCTATCTGTAAAATGGGGATTTTAATAGCCACCTTGTGGAGTTGTTTTGAGGATACAGCGAGAATATTGTGTGTAAAGTGCTTAGAGCAGCAGTTGGCACACAGTCAGCATTCAATAAATGGTGCCATTTATTCAGCGTTTTTCCTGCGTCCCGGAGACCCTCTGAGGGTGGGGCTCTGGCTGTAGTCTAGGTCTGGCCCACCGGGGAAACGTCTGATCTAGATAATTTCCTCTCCTGCAGCCTCAGGTTCCTCATTTGTAAAATGGGATGACAACATCAGTCTCAGAAGGTTGTAAGGATTTGCTGAGATTGTATTCCTAGTCTAGAGCCATGTCTTACTAAGTAGCAGCGCTTATGTATTATAATTGTTCTTCTTCAATGTTCTCCATCTGGCCCAGAGACTGTCTAACTGTGGGCTGTGACATGACAGCCCTGAGCTCCCCCACACATTCACTCCCAGCCTCAGTGTCCCATCTGTGAAATGGTAGTCACAGGATTTTGTGCCAGGCTTGTTTTGATGATTCCAGGAGATAATTCATGTTTAGTGTTTAGCACAGGGCAGGGTGCATAGTAAGCACTTAATAAACATATCTTGTTTCTCTTAAGAGGCCTTTGCTGCTTCTGTTTATATACAGAGCAGAGCAGGGATGAGGTTAGTCCCCCCCCCCCCCCAGTTTTTATTCGTCAAAGATTAAATTCTGGAACATGCACCATATAGGAGCCTGAGAAGAGATGGCACTGGCCTACTGTCAGCAGCCCCCTGCTCACCTCTCCCACACTCCTCCCCCTCCAAGCCAGTACATTCACCCCAGTGCTTTATGTACCACCCTACGGCTGCAAGCACTTGACCCTGTCTCAAAGCCATATTAGCCCCTTGAGCTCCAACTCCAGATGCAGAGCCTATGCTTCCTTGATGTCCCCTGGTGACTGTCCCTTGGGCACCATGAACACAACATGTTCAACCTAAACTTCTCCTCCCAGACCCAGGAGTCACCGTCTTGGCAAATGGGCCAACAGTGACCCAGTTGCCCAAGCCAGAAACTTGGGAGTTGCGCTTCTCCTCCAGCCTTCCCAGGTCCAGCTGATTGGCAAGAAGGATGGAGCTACCATTTCAAAGAAACACCATTTCATTGGCCCCTCACGGTCTCCCATCTCATGGGCACCGGAAGTCCACCTTGGCCACTGGAGATGGCCTTTTCTTACAAGGTTGAGTTGTTTCTTTCAGATCACCAAGGATTAATGCATGTAAAACATTATTAAGGGTCAGAGAAGACAATATGGACTTGGCCTGACTGCAGTGGCCACAGGTGTGGCATAAAGGTCTGATTTCCAGGGGGGCCCATTTTTACCGGTGTGGGCAAGTTCATATCTTTCTCAAAAGTTATACTGGGTCAGTGAGTTAGAATATCCTATATGGGAAGGCAGCCATCCTGGGCATTTGGGGAGGCAGCGCACATGGCGGGGAAGAGGCTGGGAAGGGAATTTATTATATCCCTGTGTAGGTTTAAGTCTGTTGGCAGAAACCTGTCATTGTGATTGCGTTTGATGATGGGAACCCGTGATCTCAGTCACATTTGTGATGGCCACCAAATTTACCTAAGTGTTTTTTTGCTCTGAGGAAATAAAGCGGTGGCTTTTAAAGAAATCTTGGTCTTAATTGTTAGTGACAACAGCACATGGTTTTTTAGCAGTCTGTGTGGAATGGTCTAAGAGTTAAATGTGAGCCTGCTTTTCAGACATGGCAGTTGTCAGGTGGTAAATCAAAAATGGAATTTAGAATGTGCAGTAATTGGCGCCTTTTTTTTTTCCCTGTAAAACATATTTCACTGGTAGATTCCAAATTTAGGTTTAAAAAATGACACAGGTTATGGTTAACAACTTAACCTCGTCATGTGTTTAACTCGCAAGATCTAAATTAAATGTATTTATGTTTTAATAAGACAATTAAACAGTGATCTCCTTTAAAGTGTTTCCTTTTAGCTTTTGGAACGAGAGGCTACTGGACCAGTTCGTGCATCTGTGCTTTCTTTAAGACTGATACTGCTCCTGTTGCTTAGGACTGCTCTGGTCATGGACTTGCTTTGCGTGTGTGAGAATGGGTTGAATTTGGCTTTAAAAAGGTTATGCAGATGGGGCGCCTGGGTGGCTCAGTTGTTTAAGCGACTGCCTTCGGCTCAGGTCATGATCATGGAGTCCCGGGATCGAGTCCCGCATCGGGCTCCCTGCTTGGCGGGGAGTCTGCCTCTCCCTCTGACTCTCCCCCTCTCATGCTCTCTCTCTATCACTATCTCTCTCAATAAATAAATAAAAATCTTTAAAAAAAAAAAGGTTATGCAGAGATACACATGCTTGTTGTAACACGTCAAAGAAGACAGAGATGAATAAAGAAAGTAGTAGGTGCCGCCCTCCACTCTAAAATCCCCTCCCCCGAAGGTAACCATTTACTCAGGCAGGGAGTATTTATTAAGTATCCGTGGTTAGGATTGGAGATAATGGTACTGAACACAGTGGATATGCTTTCTGCCCTTGGCAAGTTCAGTAGATGCCCTCCCTTGCCTTTTTCTGTGCTTGTAAGGATGTATATATGCATCTATTGATTGTTTTCTTTCTTCTCCCTCACCGCTCCGCCATAAAGGAGGGGTAGGGATCAAACCACACATATTTGTAACTTGATTTTTTTCAATTAATAATAGGGCATATCCCTTCAAGTCATTGCATACAGATCTGACTCATTCTTTTTTTAAGATTTTATTTTTAAGTACTCTTTATACCCATCATGGGGCTCAAACTTACAACCCTGAGATCAAGAGTTGCATACTCCACCAATTGAGCCAGTCAGGCGCCCTTGACTCATTCTTTTTAACAGCTAGACCCACATTCTTCAGTATGAGGAGACCATGCTTTATACCACCATTCCCCTGTCGCTGGACATTTAGGTTGTTTCTGGGATTTCTTTTACCTTTGCAAAGACACATCCAGTAAGCGTTCTGGTACATAGGCAGTAGAGCATAGTGACTGAAAGCATTTGGACAGTGAACAAGACAGATAAGATCCTCACTGTCCTAGGGTTTACATTTTAGCTGAGGAGGCGTGCAATAACCAAGGTAATTTTCAATGGTTTAAGTATCATAGAGGAAATAACAGGGTGAGGGGATAGAGAGTGGCTGATAGGGCGCGCTGGTGGGGCGGGGGGAAGGGGTGGTTACTTTAACTTGGATGGTACGGGCAGGCCTGCATGAGCAAGAGGCACCAGCTGTGCCAAGAGCTGGGGGAAGAACATTCCAGGCAGCAGGAACAGCAAATACAAAGGCCCAGAGGTGGGAGTGAGTTGGCTACAAAAACAGGATCATTGTGGCTGGAGAAAGGCGAAATCCCATTTTTCAAGTTCATGCTACTTTAATTTTTGTAAAATAATGCTAATGATGGTAATAACACCTAACGTTTCTTAATGCTTGCTCTGTACTAGTTGCTCTTCCAAGCATTTCACACTTACCCTCACAAGACTCCCGTGAAGTAGGTAAGTGTATGGAACTCACTTTACAGATGAGGAGCCGATTCCAGACTCCAGACTCTGCCCACATGCCAAACTGCTGCTCTTCCCAGACCCTCCTTACGGGGCTGAGGCAAGTTTACGAAGTGGATGCAGCATTTCCTTTCCAACTTGTCTGACATGCAGAGCGCTGCGGACTATATTTAGTACATCATTCATGTGGCAGCACGAGTGGTCTGGGGAAGTTGTGGCATCATTTCCACTGGCAGACACGATGCGGTCAATTTCTGTTGGGATGTTTGTTTGGTTGTTTCAGAATTGAAGGCCCTTTAGCAGAGCTTGTCCTCCAATAAAACAAGGGTGAGCGGGCTTGAGGCGTGAAGGAGAGTGAACAGGGTGAACGTCCCGTTTGGGTGAGCTTTGAAGAGGGACTTGGGCGGGTAGGGGAAAGCGTGTTTCTAAGCACCAGGCCAGCATTTTTGACTGTCAAAGTATCAAAATACATTCCAGCAACTACAGAGCTACCTGGCCCTATGGGGCCCCCAGCACCCTGCTCCCGCCACCACCAGTGTGTCCATTTTGATTTGATATAGCCTGGGCCTTATGGGTTGTTTGAATTAAGGGCAGGCCTGGCTGGATGTGAAGACAGTAGTGGGTGCTTTTAAGACCAGGAGAAGTGTGGAGAGCATCTTTCATCCCGCCATCTAGGAAACATTTTTTTCCTAACTAGCCTGTGTGCCAGACACTGACAGTCTGAAGTCGAATGAGAAGACACGGGCTCTCAAGGGTCTGCAGCAGTATTGTCCATTAGAAATAAAATGTGAGCCACCAATGTGGGCCATATACAGAACTTAAAATTTTATAATGGCCACATTTACAAGAGTAAAATGAAATGGAAGAAATTGATTTTAATAATGCATTTATCTAAAATATTAACATTTCACATGAAATCAGTGTAAGAATTATTGAGACAGGGACGCCTGGGTGGCTCATTCGGTTAAGCGACTGCCTTCAGCTCAGGTCATGATCCCAGGGTCCCGGGATCGAGTCCCACATCAGGCTCCTTGCTCAGCAGGGAGGCTGCTTCTCTCTCCCTCTCTCCCTCTGCTTGTGCTCTCTCTGTCAAATAAATAAAAAAATCTTTAAAAAAAAAAATTATTGAGACGTTTAACATTTTTTTTCACGTTGTCTTCAAAATACAATGTGTGTTTTACGCCTTCAGCCCATCTCCATTTGCGCCAGCCACATTTCAAGGGCTCAGTAGCCACACGTGTTGGACAGTGTGGACATAGGGTATGAGACTCATACGGAAATCAAGGGTGGTAGCTCACGGTGATAGATCAGAGATGCTGTGCCTGTTGTATCTTGGTGAATAAAGGCAGGTGAGGACTGAAAAGCATATTCACCATCGGCAGGTGTAGCTAACCTCCCAGCTGCCATCCGTCATAGGTGCCTTATGGGCCTGGCACTGTGCTTCGTACCGGCCATGCGGGCCATGCAGGCCGTGCGTGCCGGCAGGAACCATGATTATCCCTGTTGAACACCTGAGGAAGCTGCGGTCTGGCAACGAGAGGTCACTTGCTCAAGGTTGCTAGTGATGGAGGCAGAGTTTGAACCCCCGTCCAGAGACCGTACTCAAATCTCTGTCGTCTCTGCTTCTTAGTGTTTGAGGGGGATGGGCTCCGAGTTTTGAGCAATAAAAACTACAGGAAGGGGCGCCTGGGTGGCTCAGTTGGTTAAGCAACTGCCTTGGGCTCAGGTCATGATCCTGGAGTCCCAGGATCGAGTCCCACATCGGGCTCCCTGCTCGGCGAGGAGCCTGCTTCTCCCTCTGACCCTCCCCCCTCTCATGTACTCTCTCTCATTCTCGCTCTCTCAAATAAATAAATCTAAAAAAAAAAAAAAAAACTACAGGAAGGACTCATCACACAAACTGGATTCCCAGAGCTTGTCAGGATCAATCCTTGAGGCCATGGTGGTGCTGGGGTGCTGCTGTAGCCGTGAGTGACTGACACTTGCACTCCTTACTTTGAGCTCTAGGTTCGGTGGAAACAGGTCTTATCTCCCAGGAAAAAGAGGGGACTCTGGGGACTAAGGAGGAGGGTGGTCAGGGACAGTGAGGGAGGCAAGGAAAGGGCCCAGCCTATTGAAAGCCCATTCTAAACTGCTTCTTTGCACATGAAGCCTCTTTTCTCTTTCCGCCACTGACTCTGTTCCTCGAGGCTGTGGCCCTCTGTGAGAGCTGTGTGGCACCTTCCAGCGAGCCCAGCGACAGCAGCACTTACCCAGCAGGTGAATCTCGCCTTTGCTGTGATCCAAAGAGGTACTGTTGGATGGGGGGGTAAGGGACGCCACGGTGGTTTCCTCTTTCATTCGTGAGAGTCATTGTTCTAGACTTCTAATTACTCTCCTGGTTCAGGGTGCCCCCTCTCAGGGGCAGGATGAATCTGGGCCTCCTACCCAAACAAGGCAGGTACTGGAGATTTCTCAGTTTGCTCGTGTCCCCAGGTAGTGGCTTGGTGCCAGTCCCTGCCCCAGGTGGTGACTCATGAGGGTTTTAACCTGTTCACCGCTCTCTTGTCCTGCTCCTAGACAGCACCACTCTCTTGTCCTGCTCCTATGTAACATGCTCAGTAAAGTGTCTGTCGGCTGAAGCAATGATACTAGCCAGCGTTCACCGAGCTCTCATTAGGTACCAACACACTGCTCTGAGTACTTTTCATGTAATTTCTCATTTAATCCTTGCCACTACTCCATGGGGTAGGTACTGTTATTATTCCCCTTTCCCATATAAGGAAACAGGTCCTGAGAAATGCAGGTCCTAAAGCTGCCGAGTGTCCAAGCCAGGATTCAAACCCAAGCCGCTGGCTCCACAGTCCAGGCTCGTAAACACTCACTCTGCGGGCTCTTGTGGAAGAACAGATGGACGAATGAGCAAGCAGGACCACACTGACTAGTTTCAGCCTCTCCACTCCGCGTGTGGTCGCTGTCCTCCTGTTCTGGGATAGCCCTGAGTCAGGTCTCAGCCCATTTGGGCCCAGAGGCTTGAACACCACTCTGGGCATGAGGTTTTTCTATGATTCTGGAACCTTCACTTCCCCTTTCTTTAAATTAACAAGAACTAACTGGGTATTTGATATCATGAAAGAATTCTGATTTTTTTTTTTTTAAGGTGTAATAATGCTACTGGGTTCTGCTTAAGAAAAAAGTCCTTGTCTTTAAGACCCACATTCTAAAGTACCTGTGAACTGGTAAGGTGTCCCGCATTTGCTTCAGAATAATATGGACAGGCTGAGAGTGGAAGGGACAGTGTGTCTGGGTGAATGAAGAGATGAAGGAACTGTTGAAACCGGCCGATGGGGGTTATTATACTCTTTTTTCACCCTTCTGTGTTTGAGATGTGTCTTTTAGAATCAAGGACAACAAATTTCGCTCGGAATTTGTGTATTTCGAGCTCAGGTGTAGGTGTGGGGGAGTTTCTTGCCTCTGGCAAGTCCACTTGTACAATAAGAACAGGGTTTTTTGGTTTTCTTGTTGTTGTTTCCATTATGGGAGTCAATACTTGGCCCAAGGCCTTGGAAACCCCTTTGGTAAAGCAGCGCCCAGGAGCAGCGAGGACACCAGGGAAGGTCCCAGTGGCCACACGCGTCCCCGGCTGCTCTGAGTACTGGCCACGGCAGTTTACAGAGGTCCCACTTGCCTGAGATCGGTTTTCCTCCAGCACCTGACCGTGGGGGCCCCGCCCACATTTTTTCCAAAGACGTGTTTCAACAGGAGGCCTCAGATCCTCCCCCAGTACTCCCCTCAGGACAGACATGCACAGATCCTTCTTTTTTTTTTTTTTTAAAGATTTTATTTATTTGACAGAGAGAGACACAGAGAGAGGGAACACAAGCAGGGGGAGCGGGAGAGGGAGAAGCAGGCTTCCCGCTGAGCAGGGAGCCCGACGCGGGGCTCGATCCCAGGACCCTGGGATCATGACCAGAGCCAAAGGCAGACGCTTAACGACTGAGCCATCCAGGCGCCCCCAGATCCTTCCTTTGATGGGTCTTTGTTAGGGCCCCACAGAGAACCAGAACCCAGCGTTTGGTTCGCTCTCGCATGGCAGCAGGAGGCAGGGAAGGGGCCCCCTTTCGGTTCTGGCTTTTGACAGCAGAAGGGGCCAGATGCAGCTTGTGACAGACAGTGCCTTGGACGTGATGATGCTCCCCATCCAGCCAGCAGTTCAGACTCCTTTACCACGTATATGCACACCACCCCGCCCCACTCCACATATGTAGAGGGTCCTGTTGCATTTGTTTTTTTTTTTTTTTTTTAAAGATTTTTTTATTTATTTGACAGAGAGAGATACAGCGAGAGAGGGAACACAAGCAGGGGGAGTGGGAGAAGGAGAAGCAGGCTTCCCGCCGAGCGGGGAGCCCGATGCGGGGCTCGATCCCAGGACCCTGGGATCATGACCCGAGCCGAAGGCAGACGCTTAACGACTGAGCCACCCAGGCACCCCTTGCATTTGTTCTTTGGGGGACTCTCACTTAATCCGTGTGTGACAGAAATCCTTGTGTGGAAATGGCAGGAAAAGAGGACACCCTCATTTTGAGGGGGGCGGTCTGCTTATCGTTTGCCTGCCAGGTAGGTAGACATGGGTGACGGGGACAGGAGCTCTGGTCTGATCCTGCCACAGGCTGGCATTTGTTCCGTCTCCTGGTTCGATCTTTTCTCCAGTGCCCGGTTTCTCTAGGTGCGTGGGCAGGAAGGCAGAACTCCTCCTGCAGCCCTCCGGCTTCCTCAGCCTTCTGCCCCCAGCATCCTCTTCAACTCTGTCCTGTCTTCTCCTTTCAAAGGCTTTGAGGTGAGTCCAGTGTGGAGAAAACGTGAGGAGGCACTGTCACCAGCTTAGCTTGATTTTCCCATGTTGCCAGTGTAGACGTGCATGCGTGGTGTCCGAGGGTGGCAAACCCCCAGTAGTCTGATTTTTCAACATAGGCATTCGATGGGGATTCACGGAGTTGAGCACTCTTCTAGGAACGAAGGAGACAGCAGTGAGCAAGACAGAAAAGCTTCTCCCCTCCTGGGGCTCTCATTCAAGTGGGGGATTAGACAGTAAACAAGAGAACTCAGGAAGATGTATGCTGTGTCAGGTGGTAATAAGCACTAAGCAGAAGAACTGAAACAGGGAAAGTGGATAGGAAGTATTAGGGTGGGGGGTGTTGAAGTTTTAGACAGGGTGGCCAGAGATGTCCTCCGTGGGAGGTGCATGAGTTCAGGCCTGAAGGAGGTAAGGCAGTGTGAGCGGGTGGGGGTGTCTAGGCAGAGGGAGCAGCCAGTGCAAAGGCCCTGAGACATGGGCCTTGGGGGGATTGAGGAGCTCACAAGGAGGCCCACGTGGCCAGAGCAAGGGATGAGGACAGAGAAATGACAGGCTTGATGATCTCTTAGGATCCACTACAAGTTTGTCTCTGAGATCGGAAGATATTGCAGGGTTGAGTGATTTATTACATTTCATTAAATTTTGAAAAGTGACCACATATGCATGGAACCAAAGGAACAAAAATAAGGCGCTCACCTCCCTTGCGCAGAGGCCACCACCATCCCGGTTTCTTGCCAACGACCAACTTCTTGACATTGCATTGAGTCAGTTTCCTGGCTTGTATTAGGTCAAACCATACGAAATTACTTTTTTGCAGGGCCTAGAGTGTTTGAATATTGGCAGTTTTATGAGGTTCAGCCTAATAGCTTCCTTTCCAAAGCCTGAGAAATCGACCAATGCTTTCTTGCTGCAGGGGTTAGTGCTCAGAGGTCAGGACCTCCTCCCCCTTTCTGCATCCCACACTGCTCTGTCAGTGACAGGCCCAATGCTGTCAGTGACAGGCCCAATGCTGTCAGTGACACCAATGAGTACAGAACCCCTGCCGCACCCAGAGCACCATACCAGTCTTGCTGTTAAGTCTGACAAGAAGCTGCCTCTTCCTGCTGGGACCTTACCTGGGGGTGGCGTTAGTCATTCTTTGGCTTTCTGTATCTTGGTGCCACCAGTTTTGAAATCACAGAGAGCGCCCAGAGGGAAGGGCACCCCTGGCCTCTTGCCGGATGTTTGGCATGACTCACACGGTGGGGGTGCTCTCTGGGGCCGGGCAGAACTTCTGGGCATTCTGGATCAGAAACTGGGCAGAATAGCTGGCAGAGTGCCCAGCCTGGGGTGTCCGTGAGGTATCTGCTGGGACCGCAGAGGCTCAGGCTACGGGAGGAGGTCTGAGGATGATGGAGAAAGGCCTTCAGCCCCTCCTGTGTGCCGCACCCCTGCACGGACCAGACAGTCTCATGCCTCTAGAAGCCCCGGGCGCTGGGCTGGGTTCTGGGTGTAAAATACAGGTAAAGGAGTTTTGGATGCCGCTTTGGAGGAGCTCAGTCAGGAAGTTGTGTCAGTTGGTGCGCCTTTGGTTGCTAATAGTAGTAGTAGCGACGACAGCAACAGCAATTAGGTAATTTATGTAACATCTACCCTATGCTAGGCACTGCGCTAGGCGCTTCCCACGAAGTGACTCATCCAAGCCTCCCAGCAACCCTGTAAGGACTCTTACTATCCCCCTTGTTGCAGATGAGACAGTTAAATAACTTGCCCAAGGTTGCACAGCTAGAAAATGGTAGTGACAAGATTTGGACCCAGGGAGTATGACTCCAGAGGCCTCTGTCTGAACTCACTGTGTGTTTCTGGAGTGGTTTGCCACCCTCAGACATGAGCAGACATCAGAATCCCCTGGAGTGCTTGGTTTTTTTGTAAGATTTTATTTATTTATTTTGACAGAGACACAGCAAGAGAGGGAACACAAGCAGGGGGAGTGGGAGAGGGAGAAGCAGGCTCCCTGCGGAGCAGGGAGCCCGATGTGGGGCTCGATCCCAGGACCCTGAGATCATGACCTGAGCTGAAGGCAGCCGCTTAACAACTGAGCCACGCAGGTGCGTGCCCCCCCCCCCCCCCCCGCCCCCAGAGTGCTTGTTAAAACCCAGATTGCCAGACCCCACCCAGAGTTTCTGATTCAGTAGATCTGGCTTGAGAATCTGCATTTTTTTTTTTTTTTTTAAGATTATTTGAGAGAGGGAGAGAGCAAGTACATGAAGGGGAGAGGGGCAGAGGGAGCCTGATGCGGGGCCCGATCCCAGGACCCTGAGAGCATGACCTGAGCTGAAGGCAGACACTTAACTGCCTGAGCCACCCAGGCACCCAAGAATCTGCATTTTTGACAAATACCCAGGTACTACTGGTGCTTCTGGGCCTGAGAGCACATTTTGGGAACCACTGACCTACTGGAATAGGACACCCAGATGATAGTGGCCTGGTCAGATTTATGATTTCATGTAACAAAGAAGCCCATAGATTGGCAGCACCAGGATTGACTAATTAAGCAACTCCACAGTGCCTCTAAGCAAACCCTCTATGTTGTGCCCTCTGCCATCCTTGGTTTGTCTCCCATGTCCTCAGACTCTCGTGGCCACAAGGTGACTGCCACAGCTCCAGTTGTCACACCCTGACAAGGCTCTATCTAGCAGCAGAAAGAGGGTATCTATCTATTACCATTTGTCTCTCACAAGTGAAGAAACCTTTCCTAGACACCCACCTCTCAGATTCCCCTCATATCTCATTGGCCAGCATTGTGGCACGTGACCATCCCTGGGCAAATCACAGGCAAGAGTCGATCAGGATTTACTCTCAGGGCTGAGGCTAGAACCATCCTTACCTGAAGCACAGGACTGCTGGGAGGAGAGTGGCTACAGAAATAAAATTGGAGTACTGTTTAGGAAAGGACTTGGAGAGAGGGTTGGAATTGGTAGGCAAATGACTGGATCTGCTGCAGAAGTTAGTAAAACGAAGTGGAAGCATCATACTCACACATTTTCATGTCATTGTACTTACACACTTTGTTTTATAATTACCTGAATCAGGACAATGCTTTTGTTCTCTACTCATGTCCACCTTTGGGAAGGTGTACCCAGTGCCTGTACCATAAGAGATGTTGGTCTTGTTGAGAAACCCAATATATATATTTTAAAGATTTTATTCATCCATTTTTGAGACGGGGGGCGGAGGGGTAGCATGTGCGTGGAGCACATGGGAGGGGTGCGGGGGTGGGGCAGAGGGAGAAGCAGGCTCCCCGCTGAGCAGGGAGCCTGACTTGGGACTCCATCCCAGGACCCTGAGATCATGACCTGAGCCGAAGGCAGATGCCTAACTGACTGAGCCACCCAAGTACCTGAGAAATCCAATTTTTTTTTTAAAGATTTTATTTATTTATTTGACAGAGAGCACAAGCAGACAGAGTGGCAGGCAGAGGGAGAGGGAGAAGCAGGCTCCCCGCGATGCGGGGCTTGATCCCAGGACCCTGCAATCATGACCTGCGCCGAAGGCAGCCGCTTAATGGACTGAGCCACCCAGGTGCCCCGAGAAATCCAATATTTTGTCTGAAAATCCAGGCAAATGCAAGCTGAGTGATGAGGCCGCAGTCTGAGGGCAGTGTGCACGTGCTTGAGAGCATTTGCTCTGCTCAGAAACACTTGGCTCTCCCTTCTCTCTCTGCTCTTGACCAATTGCTATTGAAGGTCCTCCTTGCAGAGGCTCAGTTTCCCCTTCTGAGGACTGGCTCATTAGGTGGTTGGGTGGATAAAAGGAGAGGATGCAGGTCAAGTGCTTACCTTTAGTCGCTGGCACATGATAAGTGCTCACAAGTGTGACCTCTGCTATTAACAAATGGGACTTTTTTTTTTAAAGATTTTATTTATTTGAGAGAGAGCCAGAGAGCATGAGCAGGGGGAGGGGCAGAGGGAGAAGCAGACTCCCCGCTGAGCAGGGAGCCAGACTTGGGGCTGGATCCTGGGACTTCAGGATCACGAACTGAGCCAAAGGCAGACGCTTAACTGACTGAGCCACCCAGGTGCCCCAACAAATGGGACTTATTAATTGAATAATTAAGTTACCATTTAATAAGCCTGCCCTCTCCTTCCAACAGTCTGTGAAAATGACCAAAAATTTTGCTGACTGAGGTTTCCTGTGGATGCCTGTTCCTCCTGCTTACGGACACTGTAAAGTTACTGTCCTGCAGGACTACAGAGGGACGAGCGTGGGCTCTGGAGCTAACATGTTGCTGGTAGTGATACTGGCTTCTAGGCTGTTGAGTGGATTCAGTGCATGGAAGTATGTACAGCGCTTAGAACACTGCAGTGTCTGGCCCGCGGTGAGCACTTAATACACGTTGTACAGTTGACCCTTGAACAACTGGGGGTTTAGGGGCACCGACCCCCACACAGTCGAACATCTGTGTATAACTTTGGACTCCCCCCAAACTTAACTACTAATAGCCCTATTGTTGACCCGAAGCCTTACCAATCACATAACATATTTTGTAGGTTGTATTAGATACTGGTTTTTTTAGAAGTAAGCTGGAGAAAAGAAAATGTTACTGAGAAAATCATAAAGAAGAGAAAGTACATTTACATACTGTACTGTAAGAATTATATAAGTGGACCTGTGCAGTTCAAACCCATGTCAAGGGTCAATGGTATTTTTTTTGTGAATGAAAAGAAGGGCAGTAAGAATAATACATATATTTTTTTTTTCCCTGTTCAGTTGCCCAGGATTTAAACACCATGACCATAATCACCCCCTATTTTGAAGTTAGAGGCTGAATCTGATTGAATCAGAGGGCAGCATGTCATAACTAGAGCTGATAGCTCTTGAGCATTTTTTGTGGGTTAGGCTAAGTGCTCACTCTACAGACCTAACTCTCACACTCACCCCATTTTACAGATGCGGCAACTAGGGCCCAGTGGGGGGGACCTGTCTCTCATCCTGCAAGGAGATCTGGTGCAGTGGTTAAAACTGGAAACCCAGAGCCGCTTTTCTGGGGTTACCTCCCCTCCCGATGACCACTTTCTTGCGGTGTGACCTCCAGCCTGTGACTTCTCTGTTCCTGAACTTTGTCACTTGTGAAATAGGAATGATAATAGTACACACTAAGAGGGTAGCAGTGAGGGCTGCGGGGAGAGAACTCCCGCGAAGTGCTTACAGGGGTGCCTGGTGCAGGGTGAGCCCTCAGCTTCTGGTCGTTGTTATTATTAGGCAAAGCCATTCGGGCTGTGCTGGCAAAGCTGGCCGGAGGGGCCCAGTGTTTAATCATTAAGCTGCGTTGCCTCTGCGAGCGAGTGAGCGGCGAGCGGGCGGGGAGCGGGCGGGGAGCGGGCGGGGAGTCCGCCCCGGGAAGGGAGCCCACCTTTGGATGGTGAGGTTGTGGATGGAGCGGGCGGGCGCCAGCCCGGGGCCCGGGGAGTTTGTGGGCACGGATCCAGCCCTGGCCGGTCGGCGAACAGGTGGCCCGCTCCTGCGTCGGCGCTCACAGGCGAGCCGTCTTTGTTACCTTTGAGCTTTCTCTGCAGCCCATTCAGGCTCCTCAGACCACGTGTCCGGTGAGTAAGGAGTCCTTTTTTCCCCCCTTCCTCTCCCCCGCCAAGGGACTGTGGGCGAAGCAGCCGTCTTTGGGAGCGCGCCGGTTCGCTTCGCGGCGAGCGGGCCCCGCGCGGGGAACTCCGGCGGCTGGCGTGTGCTTGCGGCTGCTGAGTGAGTCGCAGTTCGGCGCTGGCGCGGCAGGTTCCCGTTTCCGCATTCCAGACACCCACAGCGGGCCGGGGGAGCCAGCAGCCGGGGGCGGGGGGCCACCGCAGCCCGCCGCGCCCCTCCCTTGCCGGGAGCAGACCCGGCCGCCCCGAACCCCCCTCAGTCACCTGCCCAGTCACCTGCCGGCTCTGTGATCGGGGTGCGCTCCGGCCCGTCTCCGGGGTGAGTGATGTTTGCTAAGTTTGCTGGTAACCTGTAGAGCAGTGAAAGGTAATAATGTGTTTCTCGGTTTCAGGAATGAGACTGGTGGCTTTTTTGTTTTCTTTTTTCCCCCCCTCCTCTGGCATGAAATGTTTACCTGTCTGCTCCCAACTGTGAAGAAAGGTGGGCGGAGTGTTGAGGGTGTGAGAAGAAAATGGAGGGTATTTCAGCCCCCCAGAAGGAATCAGTCGGTGAATGCTGAGCTCCTGTGGGATGCAGACTTCTGTGCTAGGGGCTGTGGGGCATCCCAGCCAGGTACAGAGGCGCTGTGTGATCTCAGGCGGGTTCCTTTCCCTCTCTGGGCCACCGTGTCCTCATCTGATGAAACCGGAAATAGGAGCAGTACCCACTCACCTTTCCAATGAATCTTATTATGTAAAGTGCTCACAACCTGGGCACCGAGTGGTGCACAGTGTCAGCTGTCCCTGTGCCCCCCCCCCCCCCAGCCCGCAGCGCCTCCCCACCCAATTCCCTGGCCTTATCTCTGGCTTCTCAGCTGCTGCTGGCTGTACTCCAGCAACTCGGGCCTCCTCCTGTTCCTCCTCCTGTTCCTCCCTCAGGGCCTTTGCCCTGGCTGTTCCCTCTGCTAGAACACTTCCCCTAGTATCCCCTTCACGTCTCTGCTCAGATGTCGCCCTCTCTGTGAGGCCTCTGTCCTTACTAAATAGCACCTTCTCCACGACTCTTAGCCCTTTACTGTGCTTTATTTTTCTTCATAGCATTACCCCTTGACATAGTTTATTATCTGCCCCTTACCCCAGCTGTGGGCTCCATAAAAGTGCAGGGACTTCTGTCTCTGTCCTTGTAGGGCAGTTCCTGGCATGTGGTAGGTGTGAGATAAATTATTTTATGAATGGATTTATGATATCAGGTGCAATATTGTCCGAGGACAGATGGCTGTCCGCATTTGGGGTTTGAGTTAGAATGTCGCCAAACCTGCAGCTGTGGGGAGGTGGCGTACCCACACCCTCCCTTTGATCCTCATGGGGCCTGCCTGAGGCATCCAGGTCTCTGGCTTCCTGTCCCTCAGCCCCTTCAGTCTGTTCGGTCTGGGCCCTGCTGGTGGCTCATCCAGGCAGCCCAGATTCATGTGGCAGGGGACAGACAGCCTTGGCCCTGGTGAGTGTGGAGGATGTGTGTAGGTTCATTCAGGTGGGGCAAGCTTTGTCGGAGACGTACACACGTCCCTGTGTATATGGAAAGCCCGCTTCATCACCTCATCCTGCTTGGTGTTCCTGCAGCAAGGTCAGGGAATGCCTTGGAAATAAGAATTAACCGAACAGGCCCAGTTTATTCGTCTTCCCTGCTTTAACAGGCAATAATACTCATTCTGAGGCTGAACAGATTTTAATTAAACGGTAAACTCGAAGAGTCTGTGTCGTAGCTGACACCTCATCAGTCCTCTGGCTCCTGGTGTCAGCAATTGGTTCTGTAAAAATATCCTGAGCAGGGCTTCCCCAAGCTCCATGGAACCAGGTCAGTGGCCCTCTCGGATTTCTCCCAACAGCATGAGACACCGAGGGACTGAGGTGCTGATGGACTTCCTGCTGCATCACACATCATCACACCTCTGGGCCTGCTGCTATATTAAGAATGTGCACAGTGTCAGCAGAGCTGCTCCTACAGCATTTAACTGTGCCCTTCGAGCTCCAAGTGCAGCGGTTTTGGAGTTGGGCTGGGGCCCCTCCAGAGAGTCCATTGCACATAAGGCTCAAGTCCCAGCACTGCCCACACTCTGGGCACAGTGCTTACCTTCTCTGGGCCTCTGTTTCCTTATCTGGAAAATGGGAATAATTAGTAGTTCCTGCCTTCAATGAGAAGTTCAAGTGAGATCAGGTGACCCAGTTAGCACTGTGTCTAATGCATAGAGAGCACTCACTAAATGGGGGTGATCATTATGAATTAATTCCAAGCCTCTTTTAAATTGTTTTCTGTCCCTGTTTTGTGGACTCCACTCTGACCCACCTCCATGTCTGCATCCTCCCACAATCCTGCACCCTTAGTATCAATCAAGTACTGTATAGGTCTTTCCACATTTCCTTCCATGGTTATATAATCCTATAGAGAGAAATGTTATCCCATAAAGGATAATATTACCCCTATTTTCCTGCATTTGGCTCTTCTGACATGGCAATACCATGTAGAAACGCCTCCACGTTCTCAGGTAGCACTCACATTTGCTCTTTTTAATGACTGCGTAACACATGGTGGTGTGGGTGTACCATAACTTATTTGGCCAGGCCATCCCTGATGCGCATTCCCTTTGTTTCTGGGTGTTTTTTTCCCAAATTATTATTTTTATTGATAGTCTTCTTTAATTAGATTGCAGGCGTCCAACCTGCTTCGCCACCTTGTTAACTTAAGCTCTCAGCCTTTGAGAACGGATATGAAGTAGCATTAACATAATGATACCTCTGGCCCAGATAGGAGATGTATGTTCTGAGGGTTCTCACCAGGTCTAGCACAACGTTGAACTACTTTAAATGCTTTTTAATTATAAAAATGATTAATAGATTCATCACCCTTAATACAGATCAGTTGTGCCTAATGAGTACTTGTTAGTAAAATAAGAGAGAGGGAGGTTCATGTTTTTTCATTTTAAGGATCTTTGTTACCAGTATGTGAGAGATTTGGTGGGGATCTTGGATCCAGGGGCATGTTTCTTTTTTAGGTGGTCCTTTAATTGCGGAATATATCTGGCTTTGTGAAACTTGTATAGCGGTGTACAAGATAGAGGTTTGTTCCAGTTCGCTATTGCTATAGAACAAGCACCCTGAAACATAAGGCCTTAAAATGACAAACTCCGGTTTACTGAGGCTCCTGCGGATGGCTCTCCTGCCGGTCTCGACTGGGGTTTCTTAGGTGGCTACAGACAAAGGGCGGATGGAGCTGGAACACTCAAGCTGTTTTACTCACGTGACACGTTGGAGATGGCTGGGCCGCTCTCTCTGTGGTCTCTGTTCTTCCATGTGGCCTCGCCAGCCAGTGGCTGGACTTACACCATGGCAGCCCAGGGCCTCCTAAGTTTTTTTACGGCATCGTCCAGAACTGGTCCAGCTCACTTCGGCCTCATTCTGTCGGCTAAAGTGAGTCGTAGGGTCAGCCCAGATTCAGTGCGGGAGGGCTGACATAGGACTTGAGTTCCGCGGAGCGGGGGCCATCTTTAGAGACCACCACAGCCGTCATTTTCTTGCCGAGGTGAGGAGCAGGTGGTGCCACAGCTTACCATCGCTCCAGTGTCCCAGGCTCCTCTTTCTCCGCGTCGCTGATGCCCTTCGCCTCATAGTGATGAGAAGGCTGTTGCACCTCCAGCCCCACGTCCTTGTCACAGGCAGAAAGAAGCAAAACTCGTAAGGGAGACAGTCCTTTATCGGGAAACCACAAATTTCGTGAAATCTTTAGCTGATTTCTGGTTGTGTCGCTGTGGCTAGAGAACTCCATGGCATGACCACTCCTAGCTACAGGGAAGTCTTGGAAATGGAATTTTTAAAGCCGGGCTTATCACGACCCTGAATGAAGGGTCAGTACTGAAGAAGAGAGAATGGACATGCGAGTAGGCATCTAGAAGTGGTTTGTCCAGACAGCCTAAGACGTAGTGAGGCCGCACGTATTAACCATCTGTTCAGTAAGTACTTGGGATGGGCAGCGCACCAGGCCTCTTACCGAGGCTGCAGGTATCAGGGAAGGGAAGCACATTTGGGGGTTAAACTGATCATTTGCAGCCCTTGACTAGATAATTGCTCACCTCATGTCTCCCAGGTAGATGTTTGAAGTTAGACTAATGATAATAATAACCAGCCTCATTAAGGGCTTACCTTGTATAGAGGATCTATGAACCAACCCCCTCAATCTTCACAATGGCCCCATGAAGTAGGCACTGTTTACCGCCCTCTCTTTTCAGATACAGAAACAGACGCACAAAGTTAAGTAACTTGCCAGAGGCCCTCCCCTTCTCCCTCCCTCCTTTCCTCCTGTTCCTAGGGAGTAGCGCAGTTGGCATGCGGTCTCTGGTGGTCTGGCTCTGGAGTCCGAGAACCGCTGCGCTATACTTTTTGAGTTTATTACAGGAAACGTGTCTTGTGGAAATGAATATGTAAGTGACGGCAGAACAAAACATGAAGCAGAAACCACCTACTACCTCATCCCCTCCACTCCTACTTCCTGCCTCAATTGGTCCCATCTGTCAGTAACTTGGTGAACTTTCTTCCTCACCTCTTTCTAAATGTATTCCATTTTTTTTTTAAGATTTTATTTATTTATTTGACAGAGACGGAGATAGCGAGAGCAGGAACATAAGCAGGGGGAGTGGGAGAGGGAGAAGCAGGCTTCCCGCTGAGCAGGGAACCCGATGTGGGACTCGATCTCAGGACTCTGGGATCCTGACCTGAGCCGAAGGCAGCCGCTTAACGACTGAGCCACCCAGGCACCCTGTATTCCATTTTTTAAAGATGGCCTTTGGGCACAACATCAGATTAATCAGAATCCTTGGTGCACAATACACTAGCATTTGGGGGTTCATCCAAAAATGTCTGTTATAATGAACAACCATTAGCCTGCTACCTGCCCAGGAATGAGAGCATGAACATGAACCTGTGTTGTGGTACTTCCCATCCTATCCCCTGCCTGCTCTCCCGGAGGTGACCGCCATCTTGAATTTGTTGTTTGTCATTCCTTATCTTAAAAAGAATTATTTTTGAACTTTATACAGATGATATTGTAAACAAATGATGTATAGTCTTGTGGGACTTGGATTTTTCACATAATATTGTGATTCTAAGATTGATCCAGACTGTTCTTGTATAGCTGTAGTTCATTGTGCTTTTTTGCTGCTATGTGACATTCCACTGGCTGAATATATCACATTTTTGCGTTCGTTATTTGCATGCCAATGAACAATTCATTAGTTTCTAGATTTTTTGCTACTAATGGGCTACTGTGAATGTTGTTCCACATATTTCCTAGTATGCATTGACGAGAATTTCTTTTGGGTATGTACTAGGCACCAGATTGATGGGTTGTAGGATGTGAGCATCTTTCACTTTGCCAAATATTGTCATACTGTTCTCTAAACATTGCCACCAAGGGCTCGGTTTGGTAAAGCTTTTTTATTTTCTGCCAGATATGAAATGAAATCTCATCGTGGTTTCAATTGTGCTTCTCTGAAGACTAGGAAGGCAGAGTATCTTTTACCTTTCTTCTTCTGGTTGTAGCTTGCTCATCACTTTGGCTGCTTTTTAGTCATGATTTGTAGGTGTTTTTTATATACGCTTGATCCTGAAACTGTGTGGGGGTTAGGGGTGCATACCTCCTGTGTAGTTGAAAACCCATGTATAACTTTTCACTCCGCAGAAACTTAACTGCTAATTGTGTACTGTTGATTGGAAGCCTTACTGATAACATAAACAGTCAATTAACACGTGTTTTGTATGTGATATGTATTATGTACTATGTTCTTAAAGTAAGCCAGAGAAGAAAATGTTATTGAGAAAATCATAAGGAAGAGAAAATGCATTTATAGTACTATATGAACTATATACATGGATCTGCATAGTTCAAACCTGCGTCATTTCCAGGTCAGCTGTATTCTGGTACTAATCCTGGGGCAGCAGCCTATTTAAGCTAATTGTAAATTTTGTGATTCTCATGTCATCATTTCCTTGGTTGTTCCCTCACCCCTGTTTGCCCTCTCCCCACCAACTCCATGATAGTTCTTTGTATATCCGCGGCTCACAGTGATTCTCTCTTCTTTGGAGTAGTCCTCAATTTGTGGGCATTTTTATTTATTTGTGTAGATATAGGACCCATCCCACTCACTCTGCAGAGCTTTTTGATCCCAGTGTATCAGTCTGATTAGGTTCAACTGCATATAATAGAAAACTGCATACAAAACAAAATGACAGTGGCCTAAGCAAGATAGAAGTTGCCCAGTGCTGCATTCTTATCATGGACCCGGGCTCTTTATACCTCTTTGATCCATCATCTTTGTTCCTCCACCTCATGATTCAAGATGGCTGCTCAGGCTCCAGCCATTGCATCCCAGCGAGCAGGAAAGAAGGGATGAACTTGGGCACCCCTGTCTCTCTAAAAAGGCGTAATGGAAGGAACACATAAACTTTATACTTTCAGACTCTTGCTCAGAACTTACAGTACCATATATAGTTGCAAGGGGTCTGGGAAGTGTAGTCTTTATTTCACATGGCCTTGTTTTGAGCTAAAAAAACTAAGTTAAAAGGGGAAACTCACTACTGGATTAGGCAGCCAGCAGCTTTACTAGTTCAGAAGTGTTCCCTAAAAATGGCTCTTAAGGGAGCTGTGAGACAACCAGGATGGTACCTCAAGATGATGCCCTTTTGATTCTTTGATTTATTACACAAATATTTCTTGAGCACCTGTTTTGTACCGGCACTGTTCTGGGAGATGGGAAGACAGTAACGAACACAAAAAATGAAGTTTCCACCCTTGTGGAGCTTACATTGTGAAAGGGAAGATAGATAGTAAGAAACAAGAAGTATGTATTAAGTCCAAAAGAGAGAATAGGTGTGAAAAACAATAAAGGAGGGTACACACAATGAGAGTAAGAAGCATGGGGTGCTCTAATTTTTGAAGACATGTGATGCTGTTGTAGAACGGGGTCAGGGCAGGCCGCTTTCAGGAGATGACATTGGAGTGGAGGTGAAGAAGGGGAGTACAGGAGTCCTGTGGGTATCTGGGGGAAGAGCATTTGGGGCAAAATAAGTACAGGGAGCGGGGGAGGGGAGCAAGGGGCGCAATGAGAGGGGCCCGATCGTGCAGGGCTGTGGGGGCCACAGTGAGGACTCTGGCTTTACCCAAGACTGACATGAAGCCCCAGGAAAAAAGATGCCATCTGATCGTTAGCCCTTGGGGAGTGACAGTAATCACAAGCTGTCTTCTCTGAGTTAAGCTCTCTGTTTAGTTGCCTCTAGATACCTTGTGAAGAAAGTAAATAGTTTCAATTCTCTTAACCAGGACCACTCTGGTTTTATTTGTACTGGCCACTACCCACCCTGCGGGATGATTATAAAGTTAAATAGTTTGGTTTCTATGAAAGATAAGAATTTTTTTTTAAGGGCACAATGACAATATTATGGTCCTGATTAAAATAACTAACAATAATTGCTTGACGTCGTCTAGAATCCACTTAGTGTTAACACTTCAGATCATCTCATAAATGTCTTTTTAGAATTGATTGGTTCCAATCAAGGTCCACTGTGGGATTTGGTTCACATGCCTGTTAAGTGTCATTTAATCTATGGGTCCCCCTGCCATCCCCCCTTTTTTTGTATAGTTTATTTGTTGGAAAAAAGCCCTGTAATTAGTTGTGTCGATCTCCCACAATCTGTGTCTGGGATGGTATTTCTGTGGTGGCGGCGAGCTCGTTCTTCTGTCCTTGTGTTTCCTGCAAATGGGTGGTTGCATTTGGAACCTGAATCGGATTCAGTTTTGAGATGTACGCACACATGCACACATATCTGTGTGTGTTTCAGGGGCGGGGATGGCAGTAAATTCTCCCGGCTGTTGCTGCGTGTTTTGTCCGTCAGCAGGTGGGCAAAGGCCGTGGTCTCTCTCTGTCAAGTTCTGTAGAGTTAATGGCTGGAAGTAACCATTTCCTAGGCTCGTGATTTCACCTGGGGTTTGCAAAATTGTGACATTTGTACTTCTGTCCTCCTCTTCATTTATTAGCTGGAATATTTCTCCAGAGAGAAGCCTCCCTCATCTATTATTCAGGTATCCTGAGGGTACCAACTCTTTTGAACTTTTGTTTACATTAGAAATGAGTATTGAACAACTGGGCTGGTGGCTTCTGATCTGCAGTTTTTTCCTTCGGTGATTCAAGTCGTCTTTGTTTTCGTGTTCATTCATTCGATGTGTACTGGTCTCCGCTACTGGCAAGCCTCCTCTTGGATTCGGGAACAAACAGATGAACTGTCACAGATCTCTCATTGTTTAGGCACAGGTGCTGTGGGCCTTACCTTTGGCCAGGTGGAGCCTGTGTGTGTCACCCCATGTAACCGGGGAGAGATGACTCTAGGCTGTTGTTGACATTTCCATTTTTTTGTTCTCTTTCACTGGCCCCGTGTTTTCAGGCCTACAGCCTCTAGAGAGTTCTTGCTCCACCCCAGGGGATTAAACCCTTATGCTTGGGGCAAGAGGTTTTTGAGCATCTGAATTTCTTCTGACTTGAAACTCCATTCCTAGACAAAAGAACAAAAAAGGGCTCTGCTCCACTGGAGAGGCTCTCCTTCTAGTAGCCTTGCCAGGGGCGAGCTCTGACCCCAGGCGCTGTTGTCTAGGTCATAAATTCTTTAGAGCACTAGCACGCATGAAATCATCTGGATGCCTTGGGATCAGTTACGCATTATATCGCACGCTACCTAAGGGCTTTCTTTTCTTCTGGAGATTACAACGACATTTACTCCCTCGGGGCGGTGGGGGGGGGGGCAGATTTGCTGTAGAATGATGTCGAATTCATTAATTCATTCAGTCACTGACTTGATCCTTTGGCATATATTTATATCACAGGAGTTCCAAGGGCTGGGGGTCAGAGCTTGAGAAGGCCTGTCCTGGAGTTTAGGTTCACCTTGAAGGACACAGAAGATAAAGTAGTAAACAGATTAATCAGATGTTTCAGGTGGGGATGAATAGTGCTATGAAGTGATTAAAGCAGAATGATGAGAGACACACCTGGAAGGTGGAGGGAGCTGTGGGAGGCTGGATGGCGGGGGTGGGGGGGTGTGTTCGGAGGAGAGCTTCACTGGGGTGGGGACACATCAGCGGAGACTGGGGAGGTACAGAGGCGCCAGTCTTGTGAGAGATCTGGGGGAAGAGGCGTCCTGGCAGAAAGAACAGCCACTGCAGAGGTGCCGAGGCAGGAATGAGTTAGGTGTGTGGAGGAACAGTAGAGCAGCCCGGGTGGCGTGGCGTGGAAGGTGGTAGAAGGGCCTGCAGGGGCGGGAGCCTGGTGGAGGGTTCGACTTGTATTCTGAGTGTTCTCGCTGTCATTGCCTCTGGCTGCCTTGGAAGCTAGATGGAGGGGTGATTGTGGGACGAGGAGGGAGGCAGCCGTTACTGGAGGGTGGGGAGGGGTGTGGTACCTGACCCGAGTGCTGGCATTGGTGCTTGAGACAGCTTGCTAAGGGATTGGTCAGTGGGTGGTGAGTGGGGTGAGAGATTTGGCGCTTTGGTCTGCGGGTTCGGATGGATGGTAGTAATGACCGTCCCTGGCCCCCTTTAACATGGGCTGAGGTGTCCTACTTACACACATCTCATTTGACCCTCTGTATGGTAGACTCTTACTCCCCATTTTGCAGATGAGGAAACTGAGGCCCAGGGAAAAGAAGCCCTTGATCCTTGTCACTCGGCCAGTTGGGGCTGGGTTGGAACCTGGATAGCCCAACCCGCAGTCTGACCTTGCTCCCCTTTCTCTCACTCCAGACACAGCTGTTATTTCATGATGTTGATACAGCCCATGCTCAGGAAAAGCTGATGTCAGTATCCTACAATTATGGAATCAGGAAGGGCTCAAGTCCACATAGGTGGCCCTTCCACTGTCCCCACTAACCTAGATCCTGATGTGCCTTTTATTACAGTATTTATTACAGGGCAGCAAACAGACTTTCTGGGTGCTGACACGGACGTAATTTGATGCGTGGGCCAGGTAAGGTGTATGTAGGCCCCCGGACTTTGAGCTTCTGAGCCTGCTTAACTGATTGGGCCGAAAGTCTCCTTGCCTGTCAGACCCTTCTTATCTCCTCCTCCAGGGATCCACGTGTAAAGGGAGCTCACTCCCTGTGGGGGTGTGACCCATGTGATACCTCAGCCAGCCACATGGCTTTACTTGGTGTCCTCGAGGAGAGCGGTATGCCCCCCCACCCTCTGTCTACATGTGGGGTGGGTGAAAGGTGGTGCTGAGTTTGGTCCTGCTTGGGGCTCAGCATCACTGAGAGATGCTGATCCTCTCCTGCTCCTTCTTGCATTTAGGTCACGTCGCAGAAATTTCAGATTGATCGATTTTTTTGTTTATTGATTTAAAACTTAAAGAAGCCACATGCTGATTGTCAACATTTCAAGCAGTAGAGCAGTATGTAAAGCAAAGCATAGCAGTTCCTTGTTCCCCTGGTGACCCTGGCACCTGCCCCCCCCCCCCGTCTCTCTCACCTGCACAGAGTGACATTTAGTGTGCCCTTCTTGCTCTGTGTGCAGTAGATTGTGTTTAAGAGCCTGGGCTCTGGAGCCACAGTGCTTGGGTTCAAACCCCAGTTTTGTTATGTACTGACTTGGGCCTTAATCATTCTGTGCCTCATTTTCCCCATCTGTGAAATGGTGGTGATGACCGTAACCTCTTGGCCTGTAAGGATTCATCATGTTAATATATGTAAAAGTTAGAGTGGCACCTGGTGTGTGATAAGCACTCGCATGTTAGCTATTTCTGTTACATACATGTATGCCCATAGTTGTTTGTTTTACAAACATACTCTTTAGGTATGTTGTTCTTCAGACTACACTTTCCTTTAAGGATCTGCCTTGGAGAGCCTACTGCAGCCGTGGGTCAAGGTCAAGGTCAGCCACATTTTTTTTTTTTTAAGATTTTATTTATTTGAGAGAACATGAGAAGAGGGGGAGAGGCAGAGGGTGAAGCAGACTCCCTGCTGAGCAAGGAGCCAGATGTGGGGCTCCATCCCAGGACCCCGAGATCATGACCTGAGTTGAAGGCAGACGCTCAACCAACTGAGCCATCCAGGCGCCCCGGCCACATTCTTTTTAATGACTTCTTGGTGTTCCATTCTGGCAGTGCCCTGTCATTGGACATTCTGTTCATTTCCACCTTTCCTTATGATGACTCTGAGCACACATAAACCTTTGTTTGGGTCTTAGATTTTTCTTAGGACAAAGTCCTGGGGTTACAATTACTGAAACAAAGTGTATAAAAACGTTTAAAGGCTTGTGCTATTCCTCATTGACTTGCCTGTTTCTGGGCCATCTGCATTTGCTCGTTTGTTGCCTGTTTTTGTAGGGGCTAGTTTTTATCTCTTACTGGTTTGTTTGTAGGGGATCTTTATATTACTAAAGGTAGAAATCATGAGTTATGGGATGTAGGTTTACATCCCTAGTGAGATTTGTTTACCTTTTAATTTTGTTATGTTATTAAACATTATACTGAGGTTTTTTGTTGATGTTGTTTGCTTTTGTGCTTTGGCCTTTAATTTAAGATGAGATAAACACTATACTTTCTTCCTAGTTACTTCATAGCTTCATGTTTCTTTTTTTTTTTTTTTTTAAGATTTTATTTTTAAGTAATCTCTGCATCCAACGTGGGGCTTGAACTCCTAACCCTGAGATCAAGAGTCGCATGTAGGGGCGCCTGGGTGGCTCAGATGGTTAAGCGTCTGCCTTCGGCTCAGGTCATGATCCCAGGGTCCTGGGATCGAGTCCCGCATCGGGCTCCCGGCTCAGCGGGGAGCCTGCTTCTCCCTCTGACCCTCTCCCCTCTCATGCTGTTTCTCTCTCGCTCGCTCTCTAAAAAATAAATAAAATCTTAAAAAAAAAAAAAAAGAGTCGCATGTAGAGCTTCATTGTTTATATCAAACACCTGGATTTTTTTTTTTTTCCTGGTGTTAGTTGTGGGATACAGATCTTAAACCTGCCTCTGCCAATAGTTAACTGGGTTGTCTCTCATAGTATTAATCGAAAAATCCATCCTTTCCCACTGCCTTGAAAAGCTCAGTATGAACCCGGCCCCAGTCTGCATGTTGGAGCGGTCACCTTTCAGTCCCCGGCCATAACTCGGTGACGCAGGTTGGCGACATCCGCATCCACAGCGAGGAGCCTGGAGCACAGACCTCACTTAACGTCTCACCACTTGGGATGAGGCAGAATCTGGTTTGGAATAGGGTAGACTTAGTAACCAGGGTCCTTATTGCTAATGTATTTCCAGCAGCTTTTTTGCAGTTCCTCGGCAAACCTTCCTTTTGTCCACCGGTGATAGTCACTGTGATGGCCCCTGGGCTGTAGTGGCCTGTTAGGCCTATTCCCCGCCTCACTGCCCCGGCCAGGGCCTCGTGACAGTGCTCAGTGTCAGTGGAGGTTGCAGGCAGGTGTGGGGACGTTTTACCCTGCAGGGCCCCCCTTGATGGGCGCCTGGTTAGGCAGGGCCCAGAATTTTTCTGGGTACTCTTAAGAAGTCCATGGTGGCCACCGTGTGGCCACGTCAGTGAAACACTCCTCTGTCCCCATGGCTGGGCCCAACCAGGGAAAAAGTTGGCATCAATGGTGACAAAGCTGGAGTACAAGCAGCAGTGGGCAACATTCTGGAGCCTTGAGTAGTAGGGAAAAAAAGAAAAAAGTCTCTCAGCAGGGTTGTGGGGAGCTCAGCAGGAAGCTAGCCCAGCAGACGCAGACGTGGAGAGCAGAGCCTCAGAGTCGGCTGCTGGATCCGTGGAACTGCTTGCCCACCCGGCTGGCATGAGGCCTGACCTCTGACTGCCAGCTTCACCGCTCAGCTTTGCCTTGTCTTGGCTGGGTGTCCTTGGGCAAGTAACTTAACCTCTCTGTGCCTCAGCTTCTGTATAATGGAATAATAATAGTTCCTACCTTCGGTTTTTGTGAGGATCAAATGATCCATGCAAAGTGCTTAAAATAACTGGCTGGCACATAGTAAACACTCAAATAAATGTGAGTCATTGTTTCTTTCTCTGCTTCCCCCCGCCCCTTTCCGTGTTTCGGAGGGCGGGGATAAAGATCCCAGTAGATGTACTAAAGTGTGTGGGGGCAGATATCATCACTTAGGTATTTCCTGAACACCTGTGACGTGGCACCCAAGTGCTAGGGCCACAGCAGGGCTCAGGATAGACACAGTCCCCACACTTTTGGCGCTGACTTTCTGGAGGAGAACTGGAGCCTAAACAAACAGGTAAATAATGTAATGTTAGTGAGATGTGAAGAAAACGGACTGGGGGAAAGACTGGAGAGTGGCAGAAGCTACTATTTTAGCAGAGGTGATCAGGGCAGACCCCTGAAGAGATGACTCTGATCAAGACCTGAATATAAGAAGCCAGCCATGCAAACATTTGGGAAAGAGCATTCCAGACAGCATAGCAAATGCAAAGGCCCTATGGCAGGAGCTGGCAGAGCATGTTGTAAGAAGTACAAGGAGGTCATGGTGGCCAGAGGGCTACGAGGGAAGGGAAGGTGAAAATGACAGAAGATGAGGGCAGAGAGGGAGCCAGGTAGGAAGTTCTTAGCCTAGGTTCTCCGGGTTGAAAATAATAGAAGCCCATGTGTGATCCATCCAAACCTAAAAGAATTCTGAGATGCCTCCTGGAACTTGGGACAGGCATTGTCTGCGGTGTCATGATCCACAGGCTCAGGGCCCCGAGACAGGGGTCTGATTGGCCCAGCTTTGGTCAGTTGGCTACTTCTCATCCAGTGAGCTCTGGCGAAGCAGTAAGCATGACACACATACTTCTTAAAAAATGAGGACTTTCTTTGGCCTCCTGGCCTAGGGCATCATTCCTCTTCTTCCATATGCAGCATCAACATGTTGTGGTTAAGAACAGGGGTCAGATGGCCTGGATTCAAAGCTCAGCTGCTTGCTAGCTGTGTGACCCTGGGTTTATCACTTCACCTTTCTGGGCCTCAGTTTCGTCACCTGTAAAATGTGGATGATAAAGGTTTCTACCTTAAGGGGCCATTCAGAGCATTAAATAAGTTTACATAAAGAATTTAGTTTGAGCCTGAAGCATAATAGGCACTCAGGAAGTACTATTTATCATCATCCTTATCTTTCCTCCTGGATAGCACTCTGTAGTTCAAGCTAGGGCTTGGGAATAGAGTCTGGAATTGATCCCAGATTCACCACCAACTAGCTCCGTGATCTTGGCCGAGTGAGTAACTTCTTTCTGCAGAGTAGAAAGAATAAGCCACAAGGACTCATTGATTGGATGTGTGTGTGTTGTCTAAGATTTGGGGTTATTGTGGAAATTCAAGTGATCCTGATGTAGGAAAGACATTAGGGTTCGAAGCCGATGGCCAAGAAAGAATTCTTGAGATGTCTTTGGTGCAAAAAGGTGGTTTTATAAAAGCATGGGGACAGGGCCTGTGGGCAGAAAGAGCTGCTGCCCTGTGGTCTTGAGGAGAGGCCCATTATATACTTTGAAGTTGGGAGGGGGTTAGGGAGAGTGTAAGCCTTCCAGGTATTTTGGAAACAAGGTTTCCAGGATCCTGAGGGGGGCCAGCTATTGTTAGGAAAGGTCATTTATTACTGTCTAATAAAAACTCAGTCATGAGACCCTTCAGATGTATATCGGTGGGTCATATACTTGGGGGATGACTACCAACATGTATCTTGGGGGTAGAGATAAAGGAAGTTTCCAAAGGAATTTTTATATGTTAAAGTAGACGTACAGGATCCTGGGGGTCAGCCTTTTGCCCTTAGCCAAGTGTCAGCATCGAGGTAGCTGAGTCCCTAGAGGAAGGTCCCTCTGCCTGTTTCAAGGACATGTCAGTGGGCTGTAGGGAGTAAGGAAATTTCATAATTTCTCTTCTGCCTTTGTTTCCCACATCAATCCCGGGTGTCCAGGCGCAGTGCAGCCCTGGCTTCTGATCTCAGGCCCTGAGTGTGACCTGACGGAGAGGATAACGTTGGGACCTGCCTCACCTCCTTCACAACAGCTTGTGCGGGGCCCTCCTGCACGTGGCCGAGCACCGCACCGCTCCCTGTAGGCACATCTGCCACCCCTAGGCTGTGAGCTCTGTAAGAGCAGGACCCAGACCTGACCCCCCAGGCCCCTGGCCCACAGTGCCACGTGGGCGTGCAGGAACACACCTTCATCAGGTTTCTCCTCTTGCGAAAAGATCTCAAAAACAGCTTTCTCAAGAAATGTTGTGTTTGCGTCTGATCACACCCATTCCCTGGACAGTGTGACTCTGAACCCGGGCTGGGAACTGGCACCAGCTAAGAGTCTTACGAATAGTTGGGATTCTCTGGCTTTGCTCCTGGAGCATCTGTTTGGGCAGGTGTAGTGGATATCGGCTGCTGGTTTGGCCTAACAACCATTCATGGTTCTTCTGTGGTTTTCCTTTTGAGGATTGCTCCTCTGCCATCCAGTTCATTCATTCATTGAGCCCGAGTGTGTGTGTGACACTGCTTTCTCCGGGCCTGGGGGCCGGCGGGGGGGGAGGGGGGCAGCGAATCGGACAGAAGCCCTGCCCTGGAAAATGGAAGGAGGTAACTATCTTGTAAGTTGTAAATTATAAGTTATACAGTAGATAACTGTACATTAGCTGACAGGATTATCGCACTGGTACTTTCTGATTTCAGTAATTACGCTGTAATTGGGAGAATATCATTGTTCTTAGCAGACACCCACTGACCTCTGTAGGGATTCAAAGCAAGACAAATTCATGGAAAAAGGGAGGCAAACCAGTATTGGCTGAACAGTCATAAAAATGCCTAAAATACTTACCTTTTTTCAGTTTGGGGATATTGTCATGAAGACTCAGCCATAATGAAATGCTCTGCCGTACAGAATAGGTTTCTAGTCAACAAATCAATGCTTCTTTATGCACAATTTTGAGTTTACAGATTCTAAAAGCTTTGGTAGGTACGGTGTTGTAGATTATTTTCATTTTTTTCTTTGTATGTGTATGTATTTTGCATATTTTTTTGGACAGAACTTTTAGAAACTGGAGTAAAAAAGCCCAGCTTTTAAAAAGCCTTCCCCCACCCCACCTTGTGGAGCATTCTGGTCCACGTGGTTTGGATGTGGAACGGGGACAGTCGTGGGCCTCTCAGATGGTTCCGCTCCTCTCTGCCCCAGTGATTGGCTCAGGAAAGGGCTCATGAGTCACGTCAGTCTGTTCAAAATTTATACACATCTCTTGCTCAAGCTGCCAGGAAGGAGGTACTTTCTTTCTACTGGGGTGCTAAATTGTGGGGCATAAGCCTAATGCTACGGGAGGCCACGTTTGCCCAAAGGGTGAGATAGAAACGACATTGGAAATGATTGGTTCTTAATAAATTCTTTGGGTAACTGGAAATCAGAATAACCCCTGAACCTTTCAGTAACATGAGCCAAAAAATTGCTTTTTCTTTTTTTTTTCTCGAGCCAGTTTGAGTTGGGCTCTGCCACTTGCAGCCAAGAGTCCTATAAGTGATACAGTAATTCCTGTGGGCTCTAGAATCTGTATTTTAAAATTCTCTATAAAGAGATGCCTGGGTGGCTCAGTCAGTTAAGCGTCTGCCTTCAGCTTAGGTCATGATCCCAGGGTCCTGGGATTGAGCCCCGCATTGGGCTTCCTGCTAAGTGGGGAGTCTGCTTCTCCCTCTGCCCCTCTCCCCCGCTTATGCAGCTGTTCTCTTTCTCTCTCTCTGTCAAATAAATAAATTTTTAAAATCTTAAAAAAACATATCCTCCATAAATAGTTTGTATGAATCAGCTGTTTGAGAACCACTTTGCTAGACTTTTCCGAGTGGTTGTCCTCAGACTTCAGTGAGCACAGACTTGGTCTGGGGAACTTGTTAAAAATATAGAGGCTCCGTTCAACACTGCTGGTGATTCTGATCCGGGGCCTTGGGTGTGTCTTTTTTTTTTTTTTTTTTTAAAGATTTTATTTATTTATTTGACAGAGAGAGACACAGTGAGAGAGGGAACACAAGCAGGGGGAGTGGGAGAGGGAGAAGCAGGCTTCCCGCAGAGCAGGGAGCCCGATGCGGGATCCCAGGACCCTGGGATCATGACCTGAGCCGAAGGCAGACGCTTAATGACTGAGCCACCCAGGCGCCCCCCTTGGGTGTATCTTGAGTTTTGAGCAGCATCCTGGAGGATGGGACAGACATCAAGTTTGAGAAGCACTCTGAAAACAGTACAGGGACCATGCCCAACGTCGGGCCTTACACACAGAGGGGGCCCAGAGTCTTTCTCAAATGAGTGAAAGTAGTATGAATCTAGGTCTTCTCTGGAAAATCCTTCTTTTCCTGCCTGTTACCTAGCCTTGCACATCACATCCTGTTCTAGGGAAATTTGGTTAAATATGTGAGCTTTATTAGCATAATAGCTTTACCAGTGTGTAGCCCCTCAGGTAACTTTGGAAAGAGCTGGATATGGTGCATGCTGAAATGTTGCTTCAGATCGAGAACGAAGTCATCTCTTGAAGAAGAGTTTTTGGTAATAGTGGAAACTATTGGTAATTACTCACTGACTTAGTCCCAAGTAATTTACGGAGAATACTTCCCTCCTGTGTGTGTGTGTGTGTGTGTGTGTTGTGTGTACACAAATGTGTACCCATACTTACGTGGAGGTGAAGGAAGGGCCACAGCTCTTTTACTTGGGTGAAAGGGAATCTTTTGAGTTGACCCATTGGGCCAGAAAATCCCTTTTCAAATACCGTCTTGTAGCAGCTTTGCTTTTGAGGCCCCTGAGCTGAGAGGAAGGGGGTGTGAGCCTGCCTGCCTGCCCCATTTGGCTCTCACCCCAGGCACGTGTGACTTTGCCATTGTTTGAAATCTTTTTTTTCCCCCAGGATTTGTACCCCATGCTTAGTTCCTGTAGTTCAGCCACCAGGAATTAGGGCGTGGGCTGGCCAGGATCATTTAAATTTAAACAGATCATCTTCAAATATTTTTGTTTGTGTTCCCTCAAAAGAATTTTGATAAACCATGCCGCCTTGTGCATTATAAACCTAACGTCTAAAATAATTTTATGGTAACTTGAAAATGTTATTTGGAGAGAAAGAAAACAGTACATATTTTGTAAGATGAGATAAGGTGGAGATTGACTGTAGTTGAAATAAATATTATACAATATGGCTAGATAAAGTAGGTTTTTCAGCACTTTATTGTGTAAAGCCCACAGAATCTAAAAGAAATCACATACATTTTCCCTTGGGAATTTTTTCTAGGGGACTCGGAATTTTGATGGTCCTGCAAAACATTCCATTCAAACAAATCAGGGCACTAACCTATACAGCTTTGAGTGTTCAGAATTTAGGGGATCCCAGCATGGGCCAGAATATCCTGTTTTTAAAGTCAAGATTCATATTTAACAGAAAGATGTGTAAGTCAGGGAAGGACAGACAAGCCTGGGGGCTTAAGGAGCTTTATTACTCATTAAAGACAACTTCCTTCAAACCAGTATTTTGATGTTTTGTGTTGTTTGGAGTCCTAGAAGCGTACACACCCCTGGGCAGTGCTCCTTGGGATGAGGCAAGCAGCTGTACAGTAGGGGATGGACAATAAGAAGGCAGGCTGGTTTGCAGTCAGATCAATTTTGGGAAGGGGAACTTGGGGCCATGGACAATCTGAACATTGTTTCCCTTAAAAACATTTGTGCCCTTGGAGCCATTAAAAGTCTCCATAGGGGCACCTAGGTGGCTCATTCGGTTAATCGTCCAACTCTTGATTTCGGCTCACATCATGATCTCAGAGTTGTAAGATCGAGCCCCATGTCAGGCTCCCCACTCAGCGCGGAGTCTTGAGCTTCTCTCTCTCCCTCTGCCCCTTCCCCTCCCCTGCTCACGCACGTGCACACTCTCTCAAATAAATAAGATAAAATAAAATAAAATAAAATTTTAAAAAGTCTCCACAAACCCCTGGGGATAAGCAGCACACTCAAGCCTGAAGACTGTCAGCTTAAAAAATCTGGGTGTTGCTTATCTCATAGAGGAGGAAGTCCAAAGGTTACAGAGATGGTTGATTGGTTCACTACCACCACCATTACAGACCCAGTTTATCTCATTTCCTGGTTCTGGAGAATTCTTCTTGTGTGCAGCCTGAGCCTGATCCCTGGAGCACTCTGGCAGTGTTGGGCATCCTGGCCAGACAAGATGGTGTCTAAAGGAGTAGGAAGCTGGGCACCTGTCTCCAGAAACTGACTTAGGCCAGCCTATCTCCTAGAGATAAGTAACAAACTAATATGTTAAGATGTAAAGTGCTCAAAAAAAAAAAAAAATCACTTCCTGAACACTGAACAATTAACACGATGGCTAAAAAACAGCTTGCACAGCCTTCACACCTCCATTGCCCTCTGGTCAACAGCATCTTGAGCTTGCATCGCCTCTGTTGACCTCAGTCAACATTTTCATGTCCACACCTGGTTCTGACCTTCTACTGATTGTATTTAAGATGTAATCTTGAGACTTCCTGCTTATCATTTTGTTAAAATATGTTATATTGAGTTTTGAGAGCATACAGTTTTGTCATATAAAAATTAGATGAAAACGCATGAAGAATTATATACGTTCCACGAAGTTTGAATTAAAAACCCAAAAGACATTTTACTGGGAAAAAAATGTTATCCTGGAAGACATTCTTTGCAGTGGCCCCTGGCCCATCAGAAGCCCTCAGTATATGTTGGTGGTGAGTGAATTAGGTGGTGAATGAATTAAGAGAAAGTACAGGGTAGTGATTGAATTGACAACTTTTTTTTTTTTTAAGATTTTATTTATTTATTTGACAGAGACACAGCGAGAGAGGGAACACAATCAGGGAGTGGGAGAGGGAGAAGCAGGCTTCCCGCGGAGCAGGGACCCCGATGTGGGACTTGATCCCAGGACCCTGGGATCATGACCTGAGCCGAAGGCAGACGCTTAACGACTGAGCCACCCAGGCGCCCCTGAATTGACAACTTTTTAAGAGCCCTGGAACCAGACCTAAATTCTAATCCTACCTCTGCCACCTTTCAACTGTGTGTCCTTGACCAATTCATTTAACTTGTCTGAGCCTCAGTTAATCTAGTTAAAAGAGGATTAACTCAAAGGGTACTGAATCAATAAAGATAGCTTAGGTTCTGCTGCTGTAACAAATAACCCTAATATCTCAGTGGCTTAAAAGATGTTAAGTCTCATTAATACCACATGTTCTTCATGGTTTGGTGGTGGTCTCCACTCTATATCATCTTCATTCGGGGACCCGGGTTCCACCATTTGGAATAGGTTCCTTTATGCAATAAGGGGAAGATAGGGGCTTGAACATCAGCTCTCAAATGATCCCACATGGAACTGACCCCCATTGCTTCTGCTCATGTTTCGTTGGCTAAAGCACGTCTTATAGCCATAGCCAACTTCAGGGTCGTGAGGAAGTGAAGTTCTACTCTGTGCCTGAAAAGTGAATCAGAAATAATAGTAAGGGGGCGCCTGGGTGGCTCAGTCGTTAAGTGTCTGCCTTCGGCTCAGGTCATGATCCCGGGGTCCTGGGATCGAGCCCCGCATCGGCTCCCTGCTCCGCGGGGAGCCTGCTTGTCCCTCTCCCTCTGCCCCTGCTTGTGTTCCCTCTCTCGCTGTGTTTCTCTCTCTGTCAAATAAATAAATAAAAATCTTTAAAAAAAAAAAATAATAGTAAGAATACTATCATATACCACGATTGCCCTGAAGTTTAAATAAGGTAAATTGTATGAAGCAGTCATCATTAAGTCACAGTAAAAGTAGGAAATGGAAGTGCTAGTTTGTCATGGTTGACAATGATGATAGGAGAATAAGTGGTTACTACTTTCACCCTGCAAATTGCACTGGGGGCTTGGTGACTAAGGTGCCGGCCTAGGTTCCAGTCTCATTTCCCCTACCTGCTAACCCTGTTAGTAAGAGTGGTTATAATAGTGAACTCCTGGGGATGTGGCGATTTGATGTTCATGTATGGAAGGGATCAGTCCAGAGCCTGAGGTGGACACAATCAAAAGTGGGTTGTTACTCAAAAATAATAAAATACCTGGGAGTAAGCTTCACCAAGGAAGTGAAAGACCCGTACTCTGAAAACTATAAAACACTGATGAAAGAAACTGAAGATGACACAAAAAAATGGAAAGATATTCTGTGCTCATGGGTTGGGAGAACAGATATTGTTAAAATGTCCATGCTACCCAAAGCAATCAACAGTTCACGAAATCCCTGTCAAAATACCAATAGCAAAAAATAAAAAATATATCAATGGCATTTTTCACAGAACTAGAATAATCCTATTGTGTGGAACCACAAAAGACCCAGAATAGCCAAAGCAATCCTGAAAAAGAAGAACAAAGCTAGAGGCATCACAGTTTCAGACTTCAAGTTATATTAGAAAGCTGTAGTAATCAAAACAGTAAGGTACTGGCACAAAAAGAGACACATAGGTCAATGGAACAGAGTAGAGAGCCCAGAAATAAACCCACAATTATATGGCCAATTAATCTTTGACAAAGGAAGGAAGAATATACAATGAGAAAAAGACAGTCTCTTCAACAAATGGTGTTGGGAAAACTGGACAGCTACATACCAAAGAAAGAAGTTGGACTACTTTCTTACACCACACACAAAAATAAACTCAAAATGGATTAAAGACTTAAATGTGAAACTTGAAACCATAAACATTCTAGAAGGGAGCACAAACAGTAATTTCTCTGACATTGGCCATAGCAACATTTTTCTAGATACTTCTCCTAAGAGAAACAAAAGCAAAAATAAGCTATTGGAACTATATCAAAATAAAAAGCTTCAGCACAGCAAAGGAAACAATCAACTAAATGACAGCCTACTGAATGGGAGAAGTTATTTGCAAAGGACATATCCAATAAAGGATTAGTACCCAGAATACATAAAGAATTTCTACAACTTAACACCAAAAAAATAAGTAGTCCAATTACAAAATGGGTAGGAGACATGAAAAAACATTTCTCCAAAGACATACAAATGGCCAACAGATGCATGAAAAGATTTTCAACATCACTGTTCAGGGAAATGCAAATCAAAACCACAATGAGATATCACCTTATACCTGTCAACAATACAAGAAACAACAGGTGTTGGCAAGGATGTGGAGAAAAAGGAACCCTTGTACACTGTTGGTAGAAAGCAAACTGGTACAGCCACTGTGGAAGGCAGTATGGAGATTCCTCAAAAAATTAAAAATAGAATTAAAAAAATTAAAATTAGAATTAAAAATAAAAAATTAAAAATAGAATTATCATAGGATCCAGTAATTCCACTACTGGATATTTACCTGAAGAATATAAAAAACACTAATTCGAAAAGGTATATGCACCCCTATGTTTATTGCTGCATTATTTACAGCAGTCACATTATGGATGTGGTACACACACACGCACACTGGAATATTAGCCATAAAAAAGAATGAAATCTTACCATTTGCAGCAACGTGGATGGATCTAGAAATTATACTACTAAGTGAAATAAGTTAAAGACAAATATCATATGCTTTCACTTATGTGGAATTTAAGAAATAAAACAAAGAAGGACAAACAAAAAAGCCCAGACTCTTAACTGTAGAGAACAAATTGATGGTTGCCAGAGGGAAAAATGGGGGGGCAGCGTGAAATAGGTAAATGGGATTAGAGCACACTTATCATGATGAGCACTGAGTAATGCATCTTGCTGAATCATTGTACACCTGAAACTAATATAACAATGTTAATTATACGGGAATTAAAAAATTAAATTACTAAACAAAAATACCTTTGCCTAGGGGAAAAAACAGTGGGTTGTTGCTATTATCACCAATATTGCTTCACTAGGTGGCCCTGAAATAACCTACATCAAGTAAATTTAAAATTACTTATCACTTCTCTCTTGCTTCTTTCCCTCCATACTCCATCGACTCCCCACACGTACCCTACAGATTTTGATGTGTTATTTCTCATGAGTCCTTCATTTCTAAATGATTTGCAATTTTTTTAACTTTTTTTTTTTTTTTAAGAGGTGGGGAGAGGAGCAGAGGGAGAGGGTGACCGAGAATCTCAAGCAGGCTCCACACCCAGCATGGAGCCCAACTCAGGGCTCCATCCTACCACCCTGAGATCTTGACCTGAGCCGAATCAAGAGTTGGACTCTTAACCGACTGAGCCACCCAGGTGCCCCAACTTTTTTTTTTTTTTAATGTAAGCTCTACACCCAGTGTGGGGCTTGAACTCACAACCCCAAGATCAAGAGTTGTATGTATTACTAACCAAACCAGCCAGGTGCCCCTAAATGATTTGCAATTTTTAAACATCTTTCTTGAGGTAGGACTTTTTGCATCTGGCTTCTGTCACTTCGAGTAATGTTTTTGAGATTTTCCATGTTGCGGCATATATCAGTATTTCATTCCTTTTTATTTCTGAGTAATAAATACCTATTGTATAGGTATGTCACACTTTGTTTATCCCTTCACCAGTTGATGGATACTTGGATTGTGTCTAGTGCTGGGCTATTATGAGTAATACGGTTATGAACATTTAGGTACAAGTATTTGTGTGGATATATTTTCATTTCCACCTAGGAATAGAATTGCTGGGTCATTTGGTAACTCTGCTGTTTAACTTTTATTTAAAAGACTGCTGTTTAACTTTTATTTATTTTATTTCTAAAGTGACCACACCATTTTATAGTCCTACTAGCAATGTATTGAAGATTCTAGTTTTTCCGTATTCTCACCAATACTTGTACTTTAAGATATTATTTATTTATTTGACACAGAGAGCACAAGAAGGGGGAGTGGGAGAGGGAGAAGCAGGCTTCCCGGGAGTCCAATGTGGGGCTCTATCCCAGGACCCTGGGATCATGACCTGAGCCAAAGGCAGATGCTTAACCGACTGAGCCACCCAGGCGCCCTTCACCAACACTTGTTCTTATAGCCATCCTGGTGGATGTACAGTGATGTCTTACTGTGGTTTTGATTAACATTTCCCTGAGGGCTAATGATGTTGATCATCCTTTTTTGTGCTTATTGGCCATATGTATGTCTTTGATGAAACGTCTCTTTGAATCTTTTCATTTCTTTTTTTTTTTTTTTTTTAAGATTTTATTTATTTATTTGACAGAGAGAGACACAGCTAGAGAGGGAACACAAGCAGGGGGAGTGGGAGAGGGAGAAGCAGGCCCCCCGCCGAGCAGGGAGCCCGATGCGGGGCTCGATCCCAGCACCCTGGGATCATGACCTGAGCCAAAGGCAGATGCTTAACGACTGAGCCACCCAGGCGCCCCTGAATCTTTTCATTTCTTATTGAGTTGTAAGAAGTCTTTTTATGTTTGAGATAAGTCATTCATAAAATATGTAATTTGCAAATATTTCTCCTAGTCTGTGACTTTCATTTTCTTTCTTTTTTATCTGGCTGCTTGGAGTTTATTTTCCACCTGGTGCAAGGCACACATTACAGGTTGTCAGGAAGGCTCACGTGTGGCTTGGATAGTAAAGAGTGGGGTTCTCTTCCTTTTTGGTGTTCTACTGCTTTGATATAAAAGAACCCAACTGCTTCTGTTTGCTGTGGCCTGTCTAGTCTAACTGGGTGGGGCAGGGAGGGGCCCTGACAAACCTAGTGCCTCCTGAAGTCTGGTGGCTGGTGGTGGCCACTCAGGACTGGGGGCTGGTGTTGGCTTTGCCAGGCTGGCCACCAGGCTGCTTCCCCATGGCCAAGCCAAGTCACAGGTGATGGTGCCGCTTGAGGCCTGGGGAGATTCCAAGAATTCTGGGGACTCTCAACACTGTGGCCACAAGCCAAAGAGTGGACTTCCCGAGAAAGAAGCTTGCCCACCAGTGACCTGAGTGGGCCTTGGGGAGTGGTTTTGTACCCGAAGTTCAGTGGTTTCCTTGAATAAGTGTTTCTCAGGTTCTTGTACTCCTTTGATTTCTAGAATCCTCAAATGGTTGTATTTTACAGTTTTGTTCAGTTTTATTGTTGGTTTTTAGAAGAAAGAATTTTCTGAGCTCCTCATTTCACCATTCCAGAAGTCTGGTTGGCAGTTTTGACTTTGATTTCCTCTTTAAGACCTAGAAAGAAGTATTTACAAATTTCAAATACATAACCCTGGCTGCACCTTGTGATCCATTGGGGAACTTTTAAATTTTTTTGTTTGTTTTTACATTTTGCTTTTTCTTTTATTTCTTTTTTAAAGATTTTATTTATTTATTAGCGAGAGAGAGAGCACGAGTAGGGGGGAGAGGCAGAGGCAGGGAGAGTAGACTCCCCACCGAGCAGGGAGCCTGACGCAGGGCTCGATCCCAGGACCCTGGGATCATGACCTGAGCCGAAGGCAGACGCTTAACGACTGAGCCACCCAGGCACCCCAGAAGATCTCTTTTTAAAACATAACCACAATACAATTATTACAGCTAAAACAATGAGTAGTAATTCCTGAGTATCATCAAGTAGACTTGGGGAACTTTGAAAAATAAGCTGCCCAGTCCAATGAGAACAGACTTGGGGGGAGAGGGGTGGGGGCAGGGTGGAATCCAGGCATCAGAGTAGATTAAACTCTCCAGGGAATTATGACATGCAGCAAAGGTTGAGAACCATTCTGTTAGATTTCTCTATCCCTTTCCAAAATTGTCCTTCCTTTCCAGTTTAAATGTATTAGAGTCAGAGTATTGTGATAGGAAAAATTCTCTTTTAAGGGGGAATTGGAGGGTTTTTTTTTTTTTTTTCTTTTCCTAACATAGAATCAGTTTTGATGAGGGGCGCCTGGGTGGCTCAGTCGTTAAGCGTCTGCTTTCGGCTCAGGTCATGATCCCAGGGTCCTAGGATCGAGCCCTGCATCAGGCTCCCTGCACCGCGGGAAGCCTGCTTCTCCCTCTACCACTCCCCCTGCTTGTGTTCCCTCTCTTCCTGTGTCTCTCTCTGTCAAATAAATAAAATCTTAAAAAAAAAAAAAAAATCAGTTTTGATGAACATACAATGGATATTTTATAAAGACTGAATCTCATCTGTATTCTGGTTAAAAGAGCTTTATATAAACCTTTAAAACCAAGTTGCTGGTTTGTGTTACTTGAATTTCTCTAGCCTTATTTTTGGCCAACTTTATCTGTTACTCTCCTAAAAGAAGTGTGTTCTCACAGTGATTATGATTTTGTCAGTTCTTATATTTCTGAATGTTTTAAACATTTAGATTCCTATTTCCTTCATAACTTTTTGCCATATAAAATGAAGGAAAACTGCAGCAGACTGTCTTCCCCCCCCCCCCACTTTTGCATTTTTCCAAACCTTAGTTGCACTTGGAATGTTTTCTGATGTTGGTGTCATCCACTGTGTTGGGTGACATCAAATGCCATTTCAGCCTTTCTGTCATAGGCCCCCGTCTGTGCAGGGTTCAAGTTAGGGACCCAGCCTTCAGCTCTGTCTTCAGGATATCAGGATGTTGTCAGCTCCTGCCCACCTCCAAAGCACCTGCTGCATTTCTGATGGTTGTGTATGGTAGGCACTTTGAGGAAATGTGCACATTAGGAGCAGCAGGCTTTGATTTAGCACATGAGTTCCTGTGGCCCTGGCGTGTGCTGGGCTAGTTCCCCACCCACTCTGTTAGTACCATTTGGTCTAGACACAGAGTCCCCCCACTCCCCTGCTGTGTGATACATGGCTCACTGTTTTTCCCAAAAGAAGTGCTAATAATTCGTTTTCAGTTCCTCTTGGATTTTAATGCTGTCCACAGCAGCTTTGGTCCAGAAACACTGATCTGTTTGAAGAAAAATTCCTCGGGAGGGAGAATCAGCATCCCAGGGCGCTGGCAGGCTCTGCCCTTCCCTGCTTCTCACGGTGGTCCTGGGTCTCGGCCAGACACATGTACCACCTGCTTGGGCTCAGCGAGGGATACCTTGCAGCGACTTGCTCATGATGGCAAGGACAGGTTTGGACAGAGCTCCCTTTCCTCAAGGGAGAGTCACGGGGCCTTGCTTCGTGGGGGGCTGGTGGGATGTCATGTGACCAACGTGAGTGGTGGGCGGTGGACTCCTGATCTGGGATTCAGGAGCATTCCTGTGTCCTCTGGATGGCTTCTGCCACGCTGCGTTGCCCATCAGGGGCCAGCTCTCTTCTCCAGTCGGCTGCAGGAGGAAGAGGCTGGATCGTGTCAGGCCAGCCATTTGGGGTAGGGAGGTGATTTTGATTGGCCTCCACCCTCCCCTCCAGTGGGTTCTTCTGCTCAGAATACCATCCAGGATTGTCTGGCTTCTGTGCTGCCTCCGGAGGCCTGCTCCTCTGCAGCCATTCTTCGTTTGTTCTCCTCGCCTGCTGGGCCGAGGGGGAGGGGGCGGGCAGATGTCAGTCATGCAGATGGAAAACGGGGGCACAGGGAGGGCTCAGGACTTTTCTAGATCCCACGGTTGAGGGCAGAGCAGTTCCCGAAAGGCCAGAAGTACAGCACAGTGGTTGGAAACATGGCTTCCCAAGGTGGGCAGACCCAGTGCTTAGACTGCTGACTGGGGAATTTGGTGCAGATTACCATGCCCTTCTGGGCCTCAGTTTCCTCTGCAGTTTTTTTTGCTAGGGCTGCCATAACCAAGTACTACAGACTGGGTGGCTTAAATAGCAGAAATGTGTTGTCCCGTAGTTCGAGAGGCTGGAGGTCCAAGATCAAGGTTTCAACAGGGTTGATTCCTTTTGAGGTCCGCAAGGAAGAATTGGTTCCACACCTTACTGCTAGCTTCTGCTGGTTTGCTGATTATATTTGACATTCCTTGGCTTCTGCCGCATCACCTTAATCTCTGCCTTCATCTTCCCATGGCGTTCTCCCTGTGTGTATGTCCATGTCTAGATTTGCCCTTCTTATAAGAACACCAGACATACTGGATGAGAGACCCACCCTAGTCCAGTGTATCTTCACTCTTAGCTTACCTAACTACAGCTGCAGCCACCCCAGCTCCAAATATGATCAGATTCGAAACTACTGGAGGTTAAGACTTCAACATACACATTTTGGGGGAACCCAATTCAACCTATAGCAGAAAAAAGTAGCATTGATAATACCGCCCATGCATTGGGGTTGTTAGGTTATTAGTTCACACCTGTAAAGCACTCAGCTCAGTTCCTGTCACGTAGTAATTGCTCAGTAATGTTAGTCTTGTGAAGGGGCTTTGATGAGCTCCTCTCTCAATGGGACTGTTGCAGTCGCCTCCTGATGGACCTGCTGCTTCTATCCCTGCCTCTTCCATTCCATTCTCCAGAGATAGAAATGAAGTCATGTCAGACCCCAAATGTAAACACTTCAATGATTTCCCGTTTCTAGCAGTTGGGATCTTAGGGCTGCTAGTAACAGAAAACCCAACCGAAACTGGTTTAAGGACATTGAGAGATTATTGGCTTAACATAATTGAAGTCCAGGGGGTAATCTGCTTTAGGTGCTGCTTGATCCAGAGCTCAAATAACGTTATTACCAATACTGAGGTTTTTCTTCTTGATCTCTCAGTTGGTTCTTATGAGCTGTTTTTACTGGTAACACTTAATGACACCAAATGTATGGGGTTTTTTCTCATACCGATCGTTTCTCCAACTCCCCAGATGCTAACCGGGTGTGTTACCATTCTGTTCAATTCTGACACACACTGCCTGGACTTAGCACAGAGCCCGGAAGTTAAGGGCTCAGCCCCACTGCAGACACCGGTAGCAAATCCCAGATTGCTACCCGTACCTCTGACCAACAGGCTATAAATTGGGGGTTCCAGTGACCCTCATCTCAGATCTGTTGATCTGCTGCTAGAATGTCTCACAGAACTTAGGAAGACACTTTCCTTACATTTACTGCTTTATTAGAAAGGATTTGACTCAGGAACAGCCAGTTGGAAGAGATGCATAGGACAGTGTAGGGGAAGAGGCACAGAGCTTCCATGACCTTTCCACGCACACTGCCGCCATGCTCCCCAACCTGGGAGTTCTCCAGCCCTGTTGTTGAGGGGGTTTTATGGGGATTTCGTTATGCAGGCATGATTGATTAAATCACTGGCCGGTGATAATTAGCTTCCTCTCCAGCCCCTCTCCCTTCCTGTAGGTTGAGGGGTGGGACTGCCAGTTCTAACCCTTTTATCATGCCTAGCTGTTTCTGGTGACCAGCCCCCATCCTGAAGTTATTTGGGGGCCTCTCAGCCAGGAGTCGCTTTATTAGCATAGACTCAGGTTGCAAGGGGCTTGTTTGTTAAGAATAACACAAGATGTTCCTATCACCCCTGTCATTCAAAAAATCACAAGGGTTTTAGAAGCTCTCTGTCAGCAACCAGGGACAAAGGGCAACCATATACTTATCACGGTTTCATTCTCAAGTTGGTTGTTCTCTGATAGTTATGATTGCAACAAACCCCAGCCTTGAATTATGAGGCACAAGTCCAGTGGAAAAAGAGGGCAAAAGACCTTTTTTGTGGGGCCCTTTTCTACAAAAGTTCTGAAACGTACCGTGAGCGCGCTTAGGTCATGTGCCATAAGTATTTCCATCATGATGACCAGGGGCAGGCAGGATGCCTTGATTGGCTTTGTTAGGCCTGGGTCAGGGCCGGAGCTCCCTGGCTATCTCATGGCCTGAAGCGGGGAGGGGGGCGTCTGGGCTCCAAGGGAAAATAGGGTGCTTTGTGGGGAAATGTCCTTGTCGTGGTATACCGCACCATGATTGCAGCCCCTGCCAGTCTCGCTCACGGCTCACCAGCCAGGCTTTGGTGTAGCTTCTCAAAGAAGCCAAGCTGTTTTCCTACCCCAGAGCCCTTGTACGTGTTCTCCTTTGTCCTTAAAATGCTTTTTCTGTTGACTCTTCACCTGGCCTTGTCCTTCTCATCGTTCAGATCTCAGCTTAAATGTCAGGTCTTCCAAGAGGCCCTCCAAGGTGGGGGGGCCCACCCCGCCACGGGGCACCTGGGTGGCTCAGTCGTTAAGCGTCTGCCTTTGGCTCAGGTCATGATTCCAGGGTCCTGGGATCGAGCCCCGCATCGGGCTCCCTGCTCGGCAGGAAGCCTGCTTCTCCCTCTCCCACTCCCCCTGCTTGTGTTCCCTCTCTCGCTGTGTCTCTCTCTGTCAAATAAATAAATAAAATCTTTAAAAAAAATAAAATAAACTAGGGCCCCTGTTCTTCTCGCCCAGCAAACCATCAGAGCAGTTGTCATATTTAATTACATGTTATATTTACACGTTTCATGTCCTGTCTTCCCCACAGGAAGGCCAAGCCCAGGCCTATTTATAGTTTCTCCCATTGCATCCCCAGTACATACTAGGTGCTCCAAAAAAAAAAAAAAACTTTATTAAGTGAATGTGGTTGAATTGGAATGGTTTACTCATTTAAAATTATGGCTAGCCTGTCATTGAACTGGAGCAGGGAATAATGACTAGCCGGAAGTATTAAAAACCATGGCAGTGAAACTTCAAAGGGAAAGTTTTATTCGTTGATGAACTGAAATGCGTGCTTCAGCCATATTTTTGTAGGCCTATTGGCATTAATGATGCCCAGACCCTCCTTTTAGAGTCTTGGGGCCAGGGCGCCTGGGTGGCTCAGTCGGCTAAGCGACTGCCTTCGGCTCAGGTCACGATCCCGGAGTCCCTGGATCGAGTCCCGCATCGGGCTCCCTGCTCCATGGGGAGTCTGCTTCTCCCTCTGACCCTCCCGACCCTCCCCCCTCTCATGCTCTCTCTCTGTCTCTCTCTCTCAAATAAATAAATAAAAAAAAAAAAAAAAAAAAAAAAATCTTTAGAGTCTTGGGGCCAGCTGACATCTACATCTCCTAACACTAAAAACTTCACCATGTTAACTAGAGTATGACAATTAACAACATGTTTTTAATTAGCCTGTTAGTCATCTTGTATCTGAGGAGGCCGGGGAGTGGAGAGCTAAGGCCAAGTGTTTTAACACATGGCTTTCTAAATACCTCCAAGGAACCACGCTGCTGAGACTTCAGAATCTCTGCAGTCCATCAGGGATGGAAGCCTTGTTCCAGGTCGCTCTCTTCTCTCCTAAAGCCGCAGTTAGCCTCTTAGTGCAGAGCAAAGTGGTCACCAAACTGGCCTAATGGTGAAGGTGGCTGAATTTTCTTCTCTGGCAGAAGGCAGGCTTGGGGACACTCGAGGATGTGGGCGTGCATCTTGTGGAAGAATTAACTTTGGCAGCCATCAGGTCAAGCAAAAAGGCTGTGAAATGAGATCACCTTTAACCTTTCCTTAAGAGGTTGAGGATTCGTTGACTCTGGGTTTGGTTGCTGTAACAGACCCAGAATAGCAGTGGTGTAAATGAGAGAGCGGTTGATTTGTCTCTCATGGAACAGTTTGAGAGTGAGCAGCTCAGGGCTGACGAGGCAGCTCCACGGTGTTGGGGGCCTCCCAGTTTGTTGCTCCCAATTCCTGGGATGTGAAATTTCCTGCCTTCTTCTTAAGGCAGGAAAATTTTTTTTGACTTAAAATTCATGTAAAATTTACCCTTTTAAGTGTACGATTCAGTGGTTCTTAGTGTATTCACAGGGTTGTGCACTATCATCGTAATCTAATTGCAGAACATTTCTGTGACCCCCAAAACGAAACCCAGAACTTATTCACTCCCTCTTTCCCCCTCCTCCCAACCCCTGGCAACCACTAATCTACTTTCTGTCTCTATGGATTTGCCTGTTCTAGACATTTCATGTAAATTGAATAATGCAATATAGGGCCTTTTGTGCCTGGCTTCTTTCACTCAGCATAATGATGGCCAGTACTTAATTTCTTTCTGTGGCTGGACATTCTTTTGTATGGGTGTACCACAGTTTGCTTATCCATTCATCAGTTGATGGACCTTTGGATTATTTCTACTTTTTGGCTATTCTGAATGCAGTGTGAACGTTCATTTATGTACAGATTTTTCTGTGAACATACCTTTCAGTTTTCGTGGATATATGCCTAAGAATAGAATTGATGGGCCATGTTTTAACTATGTTTTAACTTCCTGAAGGATAGGCAGAGGTTCTTAACATTGGTGTGCCATAGACTTTTGGGTATCTACTTCTCAAAATCTTGTTTTTGAATTCATAAAACACCTGGGATTACAAAGTAAACTAATTTTGTTGAAATGGTTATTGAGATGTGAAGATAACAAATCTGTGAACTAGTATGGCAAAATCCAGTGATGGGTCTAATAACTACATGATTTCAAAGTACTAAAGGGCATGAATGTTATTTTGAGATGTGTGTAAGAACTAACATGATTTTATTTATTTTTTTTTTAATTTTTTTTATTTATTATTTATTTGAGAGAGAGAATGAGAGAGAGAGAGCACATGAGAGGGGGGAGGGTCAGAGGGAGAAGCAGACCCCTTGCTGAGCAAGGAGCCCGATATGGGACTCGATCCCGGGACTCCAGGATCATGACCTGAGCCGAAGGCAGTTGCTTAACCAACTGAGCCACCCAGGCGCCCAGAACTAACATGATTTTAAAAAATACCTGTGATATCTATTGGTGACAGATTCACCCTTTGTGAAAACTACGGTGGTTTGCCTGCGTTCATGGTTGAAGGAAATGCTGAATTTCAGTTAAAGGCTAGTGAAAATAGGTCTTTTTCCCCCACTCTAAATTACCGGAGCTCCTGAGTTCTATCACACTTCAAAGGGGTGACCCAGAAGTCACATACACCTTTTCTGCTCCCATCTCATTGGTCTGAATTTAGTCAGGTGACCACAGCATGCTGCAAGGGACTCTGGGAATTGTAGTCTTCATTCAGCTCAGCCATGTTCCTGGCCAAACGTAGGAGTTCAGTCATTAAAGGAAAAGGGAGAATGGGTATTGGGAGACAAGAAGTCAATATGGCACTATACCCCATACAACCAGTTTCTTCCCTGGGTTCAAAACATGTGTTCTTTCTTCTGAGAAGCACCTGCCAAAGGGGTTTGCCCTTTAGAGGCCATGTTGTATGAACAATGTGCTGCTTTTTTTTTTTTTTTTTTAAGATTTTATTTATTTATTTGAAGCAGAGAGAGCTTGCACGAGTGGGGGTGGGGGCAGAAGGAGAGAGAGCAGCAGACTTCCTGCTGAGCAGGGAGCCCCACGCAGGGCTCAATCTCAGGACCCTGAGATCATGACTGGAGCCGAAGGCAGATGCCCAACCGACTGAGCCACCTGGGCGCCCCTACAGTGTGCTTCTTGAGGATACTAGATGCTACTCAGAGTGGTGATCTGCTCCGTGATGAACTGCGCCTGCCTGAGGGAATAACATATGCTTGACTCTCATCTCACATTCATACCACGGCAAATGCTCATGAAGTGCAATGGTGGACATCTGTGCTATTTAAATTATATGTCCTTTGGGGGGAAGTGGGAGGATTGAGGGGGGTCAGGTGCATTCATTGAGTATGTTGAGGTAAATATCTGATGCAACCACTTTGTACCTTTTTACTGCACAGAAGATGTGTGGTTGGCTTCTCAAATGACTGGGTGTTGGTGTTATATTGAAATGCTTGGTTCGAAGTGTCTGAGCTCCTCTTGGATGACCCAAGGAAGATGAGGGACTGATCTATTGTCTCAGAACCCAAGAAGGTCAACAACAAAGAGGGCAGCTTAGGTGTCAGGGGTAGGAAATTGCAAGACGTGTATGGCCCATTGGCAACGTGACCTCCCCATGGTCTTGCTTGTGTGGGGTTGAAGAGCAGTGACACCACTCATAATAATGGTAACAGCGGTCTTTATTGATTGTTTACTGTGCGCCTGGCAGTGTGCATGGATGAACTCACTTTACAGCCTCGTGATCTGGATCCTGCTGTGTCCCCATTTTCCTGATGCATGGGGTTAATCAACCCACTCAAGATCATATGTTTGTTTATTTGTGGCAGAGGTGGGATTTGAACCCAGAGGGGCCACTTCTGGCCTGTGCTTTTCATTAACCTTAAGAGGAAGGTGAGGGAGGAAAGTAAAGTGCAGGAGTTAGAAGGCTTGAATTTCTGGACAGAGAAATTTGTGTTCACTTTCATGCTTTTGCTTCCCCGGTATTTATTTTTAACGATGACTTTCAAGTTTCTGTAATTGTGCCATCACAGACCCCCTCCCTCTGTTCTTGCACCCAGTGGTACATCCCCCCTTCCTTCGCACCACCAAGTAAATGCTCACGTTGACTACCGATCCTGTTCTCCCTTGATTCTAGGCCAGCCCTCAGCCTGGTTTCAGGTTTTAAGAGCCAGTATTTAGCTGGCCTAGTTTTAAACATGAATTTTAAAAAAGTTGATTTGTTACTCAGCAAATATTTACAGTGCCCACGAAGTGCCAGATCTGGGCCACCAGACACAGGTATATCATTAAGCACGCCCCTTGCCTTCATGGAATTGACGATCTGGAGGGGACGCAGGGATTCAGACACTCAACAAATAACTTCACCAACATGGATTGCCGCTGTGATCAATACCATACAGGGACAATACAGGGAGCTTGGAGAGCAGATTACCCTGTGGAAGAGAGGGCCCGACCCAGAGGGCCTGGGAGCTGGTGAGGGGGGGCTTCCTGAGGAAGCCCTGAGGCCTAATGGCGGCAAGAGGGCAGCATCTGGGCAGAGGGGAAGCAGACCACCTCCAGGGTGAAGTTGAAAGCCCTAGGTACTGGTCAGAACCCCCCATTCCCACTGGACTCTGAGAACACCACCTGACATCAAGGCTCCCTCACCTGCTAGCAAGTCCGTTTCCTCATCTTTTTTTTTTTTTAAGATTTTTTTTAATTAATTAATTTATTTTATTTATTTGAGAGAGAGAGAATGAGAGAGAGCACATGAGAGGGGGGAGGGTCAGAGGGAGAAGCAGACGCCCTGCCGAGCAGGGAGCCCGATGCGGGACTCGATCCAGGGACTCCAGGATCATGACCTGAGCCGAAGGCAGTCGCTCAACCAACTGAGCCACCCAGGCGCCCCTCCTCATCTTTAAGATGGGTGCAACACTGGTCATGGTGCCCACTTCACTGGTGGCCGTGAGGGTTAAATGAGTACTATACGTGAGACCTCTAGAACTCTCTCTGGCGTGGAGCAAGGGCTCTATGGGTATTAGTAAGTAACTAAGCCTTTTATGTTGTGGGACTTAAAACCGCTAGTAGAAAACTGGAATCCAAGTTAGGAAAGGGCTTGACAGGGGCTGCCAGATGGGGGAACCTGGCGTGGGGGTCAAGGGTGCAACCATTGGATACTACGCCCCCGGGAGGCATGCAGAGCTGTGCAGGGTGGTTTGGTCTCACAGTGGCCTGGAGGCCAAGAATGCTAAACTTCCTGCAATGCAGAAGATTGGTGTTGTGACAAGGGAATGTTCCACCCAAAGCAGCAGCAGTAGCTCCCCGGGGCGGCATCTGCTAATGTACGTCCTTGGCTTTCCCTCGTGCTCCTGGTGGATTTCCTTCCCCAGGTGGAAAGATGGCTGCTTTTGCAGGTGCGGGCTGCCCCCAGATGCCCTGACCACCACCTCCACCTCCTGAAATGTTCACAAGCTGCCCCTGCCCTGCAGCACTTGGGAGCACTGCTGGCCCTTGGGCAGAAGGGGTGAAACCAAGTAAGTAGTCCTGGTTTATCAGTTTGGGTTCTTGGGTTGCAAGCAACAGAAACCAGCTGAACACCTGCAGTAAAAGTGAGACCTGGGTCAAGCAGCTCTGGGGCATCTTGAGGGCCATGTTCAGGGCTCTCCTGGCAGAGGAAGGGGCACTGAGGTGGCAGGAAGGCCCGTGACTGTCGCTGGCCTCCAGGGCGTGATTCCCAGCCTCACCACCACTTTATAAGTTTTCCAGCCTTCCTAGCCTTGGTGTGTCAGCTGTAAGACAGGGATAGGTAGGAGGGTTGCTGCAGGAGCCGGCAAGCTGAAACTTGGGACCTTTAAAACAGTGCCTAGTACAGAACATGTGACTAGATAAGTATTAGCCACTACTTTTATTGCTATTACCATTATTGGGTTATTTGTGTCATCATTATATTATTAGCATTAGCACTGTTTTTATGGGCAGCTTGGAATTCAAATTCCTGAGGAAGAGCAGCTGATTGGCCCAGCTTGGGTCACGTGGCTGGGTGGGGCCTGTGATTGGCCAGGCCTCCTCCAGCCCCCTCAGCTAGGAGGCACTGGGGAGGACCAGTAGTCCCCAGAAAAAGTGGGCAGCTATCACGAGAAGTTAGGGCAGAGACACCAGCCCGCCCCAACTCCACATGTCCTCCGTGCTCAGTCATTTGACCTAATAAATTGACCTAATAAATATCGGTTATTTGCCTGCTTTGCAAGAACAGACAGAAATGCAAGGTGTCTTCCTGACCGGTCTCAAAGTTGAGAGGGAAACAGCTGGAGAATGAGGATCCTGGTTAAGACCAAGTGCCTGAAACAATGCTTCGCCTTTAGGATGTCGGTAAATATTTCTTGAATGAGTCAACACGCAGGGAGATGCAAGAGGTTTATGGGAGCACACAACCAAAGCCGCTACTCTCTGGTCCCACCAGTGATTGCGGAAGAAGCTCGTGGTTGCACCTGCAGCCTCTAGGTGAGGTGCAGAGGGCCGTATGCCTGCATCTGCCTGCACACAGTAGGTGTTTAATAAGTGGCCGCCTTATGATCTCCTGGGTGCATAGCCCTGCAGTCTGCTGTGTGTGACAGTCAGGGGCAGACCCAGAGGTGGGGAGCTGGCTGCCTTCTCCATGGAACAGGATATGCAGACGTGGCTCCAGGACACATCTCTGTGGAATGCGGTTGCTAATACAAATGAGCTTCCTCACGTCACAAGGCATCTATTATGTGAACAGTTGGATGACTCGCTGTGGGACTGGGCGGGCTCTCAAGGGGAAATTCATAGCCACAGTCATGCTTCAGGCTTCCCTTCGGAGAAGGCCTTTTCTCCACAAAAGACTCTTTTTTTTTTTTGAGAGAGAGAGAGAGAGAGAGCATGAGAGGGGGAAGGGTCAGAGGGAGAAGCAGACTCCCCGCCGAGCAGGGAGCCCGACGCGGGACTCGATCCCAGGACTCCAGAATCATGACCTGAGCCGAAGGCAGTCGCTTAACCGACTGAGCCACCCAGGCGCCCCCCGACAAAAGACTCTTAATAAGGAAGATAATAATAGCCCGCACTTGCCAGGTGCCTGACACATGCAAAAGGATTAACCCACGGAATCCTCACAACATTCCATGAGGCCCGTATTAACATTAGCCCCATGGTGCGGAGGCTCAGGGAGGAAAAATAACTTGCCTTTTGGGTTCCCAGCAAGTGAGGAAGAGAGCTGAGATTCTGGCCATGGTCTCTCACTCCAGAGCTTAGGCTCTTCACCCCATACACAGTCTCATTTCTCTTTGTAGTACTGACTTTAAAACAGTCTTTTATTCATTTGCACATGTACACCTGCTATATGAATGATAGTCATACTCTTGATCCACACCAAGGGCAGCGGACTACAGCCCATGGGCCATATTTGGCCCACTGCCTGTCTTTATATCACCCGGGCTTTACCTTTTTACATTTTAACGGTTGAGAAAAAAATCAAAAGAACCTCTCACGACAGGAGAAATGACATGACCTTTGGGTCGCACATCCACAAATAAAGTTTGGAGCACAGCCGTGCTCACCCGGTTAGGTGTTGTCTGCGGCTGCGTCCACGCTGTCTCAGCAGAGTTGAGTCGTTGCAACAGAGACCATAGAGCCCCCAAACTGAAAAGTATTTAAATAGTACGTGGCCCTTTGCAGAAAAGGTTTGCCGATCCTTGCACGACACAGTTTCCTTCAACAGCGTGTCTTAGAGCACTTTTCTTGCAAGGTGGCTGTGCTCCCTTCCTCCTTACCCATTTATTTCATAGAAAACAGCCGGGCCGCAAGCTGTGGGCCGGGCCCAGGTGTGTGGCTGGAGGTGGGCCGGTTCGTGCCTCCGCGCATGCTCACTCGAAGCGTTTCTTGGGCACCAGCTGCGTGGCAGGCCCCCGGCTGGCAGCCACAGCAGGTCTAGGCCTGCCCTCAGGAACCCACAGCCTGCCGGGGGAGTCAGTCATTATCAGGCAGTCCCACCCAAGAACGTATTCAGGTGCCTTCTCTCACCCTCTGCCCATTACTCCTGCTTTGTTTTTATTTGTGACCCTTTTAAAAAAATTAGGTCATGCATTTATATGCTTGAAAAGTCAATTTGTGTGTGTGTATGTAGACATACACCTGACAGGTCTTTCTCTGCTGCTCCCTTTCCTGCCTACCTTGTTCCTCCACCCCTTAAGCAACCATTTGTATTAGTTTTTTACATACCCTTTTGAAGTTTTCTTAAGCAAATATGTATATCTGTTTTTATCTTCCCTTCCTTATGCAAAATGTAGCATACACCGTATCCTACACTTTGCTTTTTTTTTTTTTTTTTTTTGTAATCTCTCTTTATCCAGCCCAGCGGTTGAACACTGAAGGATGGGTAGGAGTTAATTAGGAGAAAGAGAAAGGTGTGTATTAAGGAAGAGCATTGCAGGCAGAGAAAATAACCTGAACAGCATGTATGGAGGTCCTGGGGAGCTTGGCTCCCTTCAGGGTCGAGGGAAGGCCTGCGAGGCTAAAGTAAAGGAGGAGGGGCCTGTTCTGGCTGCCAGGGCCTGAAGGCCAAGGGAGGGACCATGGCCTTGATTCTAGGAGCACCTGGGTGTGGAGTTCTGCTCTGTTTCCTTCCATGCCCTGCTTTTCTCTGTGGCCAAGTGCATGTGGCCTTTATCACGTGTGGCGAAGGAGAGGCCAAGAATGTCCTTGAGAGCAGGTTATTGACTGTGGTTAATAATGAAAGAAAATTTCTCTTTTGAGCTCTTCCCAGGAGGTGTGATCTAGTGTCTAGGGGTTTGCAGGCCAATACCTCCGGCCTCCACGGTCCTTACCAACCATGTGACACAGGGCAAGTCCATCACCGCTCTTCTTTTCAATATACACAGTCACGGTGCCAGCTACAGGGGTTTTTGTTTTTGTTTTTTTTATTTTTTTGCTACAGGGGTTTTTGGAGGCGAACACACACACTGTGCTCAGTTCCAAGGTAGCCACACAGTAAAGCGCTCAGTGTGTGGCGGTGATGGCTTCCATTTATTTTCACAGGCCTGGCTCAGGCTCATTCTTTGTTAGCATAGCTCACAGTGAAGACTTCTGATTCGGGAGCCTCATCACCTGGGTCTGATCACCCCTCTGCCAGTTACTGTCTCCACTGGGCAAGTAACTTCTCCCCTGTGTCCTTGACTTTTTCCATCTATAAATGGAAATAATATACCTGCCTCTTGGTCCGGTGCTGAGGAGGAAATGAGTTAACATTTGTGTTGCACTTAAAATAGCGTGGCAAGTGGTGACATCAGTGGCTGGCGGCTATTATTGGTACTGTTATTGCACACTCTCTGCTTTCCCTCAGGAGGTCTCTGCATTACTCTCTGGGGACCCGATGGCGCGATGGCAGTGCCACTGTCATTCAAGGGAAAAGTGCCCTTTGTTACCAGGAACACTTCACCTTTTCCAGAAAAACACCTTCCTACACGTACCTGGAGCGGAGGATTGTCTGTTTAGTCAGGAATGGTAATTCCACTAGGCTCCCCTTTATATGTCATTGGCCATATAAAGCCACGTGACTGCTCTTAGCTGCAAGGAAGGCTGGGAAATCTAGAATTTTCCTAATTGTCTCTCTAGTAGAAGAGAAATACATAGTCACAGGGGTGCCCGGTAAATATTTGCAAACGCATGAATCCATTTACCAGTCTATCCTAATCACTCCTCCCAGCTTGCACGTGTCCACGTTGGGGTCGATTTGCAGAAAGTGACCCCTGGAATGTGGCAGAACTGCTGGCCTCCAACCTGAGGTACTGGGAGAAAGCTTGTGAGGGACACAGTTCTAAAGCCTCTTGAGTTGCATCTGTCTAATAAGGGAAACAATTATACCTCTTAGATCAAAGTCGAGAGGCAGGCTCTGGGAAGAGGGCCTAGAGCAGCCAGAGAAAGGCTGCAGAACCGGTTTTTTTCTAGGCAGGTCTTATTTACCTACTGGTCTGATTGCCTAGAGGACAATCCCACTGGCCCCTAGAGGCCTTCCAGGTCACCTCCTCCCTTGGGGTGGGCCTCTCTCTGTAGATGGCTGGGCCCCCTTGGGCCAGGGAGTGCCTACTGTGTGTTGGAGTACTGTCCAGGGTGCTGGAGATAATAATAGGTAATATTTATTGTGTGTTCACTGGGTGCCAGGCATTGCACGTGCTTGGGTTAACTCATTTAACCCTCTCAGCAGCCCCAAGAGATGGGTCTGCGTCAGGCCCATTACAGATGTGTGAAAAATCAAGTCTTAATTAAAAAGAAACAAACCCTGATTTTTCATAATGTTCAGTTTTTTAAATTATGGATAGCTGGTATCTCAGAATAACAGGAACCTTTTCATTGATGGCTTATTTTGGTACCCTGATTTTTTTTTAATAGACTTTACCTTTTTTTTTTTTAAAGATTTTATTTATTTATTTGACAGAGAGAGACAGCAAGAGAGGGAACACAAGCAGGGGGAGTGGGAAAGGGAGAAGCAGGCTTCCCGTGGAGCAGGGAGCCCGATGTGGGGCTCGATCCCAGGACCCTGGGATCATGACCTGAGCCGAAGGCAGACGCTTAACGACTGAGCCACCCAGGCGCCCTAGACTTTACCTTTTAGAGCAGTTTCAGAGTCATAGCAAAATGGAGAGTACCCCCCTACCCCACCCATGCACAGCCTCCCCCGTCATCAACATCGCTCACCAGAGTGGTACATTTATTACAATTGATGAACCTCCACTGACACATCGTTGTCCCCCAGAGTTCATAGTTTACATAGTTTCCATACTCTTGGTGTACATTCTTTGAGTTTGGACAAATGTGTAATGACACATATCTACCATTGTATCATAAAGAGTAGTTTCCTGCCCTAAAAATCCTGTGTGCTCCATCAGTTCATCCTTCTCTCCCCCTAACCCCTGGCAATCATCGATCTCTTTACTGTCTCCATAGTTTTGTTTTTCCCATGATGTTATATGATTGGATTAATACAGTATGTAGCCTTCTCAGATTGGCTTCTTTCACTTAGTAAATATACTTAAGGTTTCTCCATGTCTTCTTATGGCTTGAATAATATTCCATTGTTTGGAGGTACCAGACTTTATCCATTCATCTACGGAGGATGTCTTGGTTACTTCCAGGTTTTGGCAATTATGAATAAAGTTGCCGTAGACATCTTTGTGCAGGTTTTTGTGTGAAGAGAAGTTTTCAACTCCTTTGGGTGAATACCAGGAGCATGATTAGTGGATCAGATGGTAAGAGTATGTTTGCTTTTGTAAGGAAGTGCTAAATTGTCTTCCAAAGGGGCTGTACCATTTTGCATTACCACCCGCAATGAATGGGAATTTCTGTTTTTCCACATCCTCACCAGCATTTGGTGTCATAAAAAGTGTTCTGGATTTGACCATTCTAATAGGTGTGTGGTGGTATCTTATTGCTGTGGTTTTTTGTTTGTTTTTAAGTAAGCTCTGTGCCCATCATGGGGCTTGAACTCATGACCCTGAGATCAAGAGTCACATGCTGTGCCAACTGAGCCAGCCAGGCACCCCTCTCGTTTTAATTAATTTGCATTTCCCTGATGACATATAAAGTGGAACATCTTTTCATGAGCTTATTTGTCATCTGTAGGCCACCCAGGCACCTCTCTCCATATAAATTTCAGAATCATTTTGTCAATATTCAGAATTGCTGGGATTACATTAAATCTACAGATTAAGTTGGAAAGAACTGGTATCTTTTTTTTTTTTGTAAGATGGGTTTCACTGTGGTACCCAGGCTGAAGTGTACTGGCTATTCATAGTCACGATCCCACTACTGATCGTGGTGGGATCATCGCACAGATGTTTTGACCTGCTCCATTTCTGACCTGGGCCAGTTCACCACCTCCTTAGGCAATCTGGTGGTCCCACCACTCCTGGGACGTTACCATATTGATGCTGAACTTAGTGCTGACACCAGATGGACATCCTCCTGCCTCAGCCTCTCAAGTAGCTGGGATACAGGCCATGTGTCACCTTACCCGGCTAGAAAGACCAGATATCTTGACGACATTGTATCTTACTGTTTATGAACATAGACTGTCTCTCCATTTATTTAGTTCTTTGACGTCTTTCATCAGAATTTTCCTCGTATAGTTCTTGTACATATTTTGTTAGATTTATACCTAAATATTTCATTTTGGGGGTTGCTAATGTACATGATACTGAGTTCTTAATTTCAAATTCCACTTTGTCATTGCTGCTATATAGGACAACAATTGATTTTTTATATTAACCTTGTATCTTACAGCCTTGCTATAATCACTTACTCATTCCAGGAGCTTTGTGTTTTCTTTGTTTTTATTTGATTTTTAGGATTTTCTATACATATGATCATGTCATCTGTGAATAAGGACAGTTTTATTTCTTCCTTCAATCTGTATACCTTTTACTTTTCTTGTCTTATTGCATTAGCTAAGGTTTCCAGCATGATGTTGAAAAGTAGTAGTGAGAAGGAACATTCTTGCCTTGTTCCTGATCTTAGTGGGAAAGCTTTGAGCCTCTCAGATTAACTGTGATGTTATGAAATTATCTTTTCAATCATTAGTTCACCTAAGCCAAATGTTTGGAAGATGGGAACCTTTGCATCCACTTCCCTTGGCCCAATCCTGACCATGCAATAGGTTTTAAAAACATGTCTGAATGAATGAGTGAATGAATGACTCTCGTGGTACAGTGAACAGCTAAACAGAACTTAGGTGCAGTATCTTCTGGGCAGATGTCAACTCAGGGTTAGAGAAGCAGTGGGGGGCAGTGATTGAAAGCAGACCCGAGCCAGGGGCTGAGGTTCAAATCTGGTTCTGCTGCTTACCTGCTGGGTGATCTTAGGCAAGGGACTGCCCCCTCTCGGGACCTTGGCGTTCTCATCTGTGAAGTGGGACCTTCTTCCCCACATAAAAGGACCTACCCCATGAGGTGGTTGTGAGGGTTAAATGAGTTGGAATTGTAGAGTGTCTGGCACAAAGGCACATGCATAAGAGTTATCTAGTGCTATCAGGTCTTACGTGATCGTTTTGAATGTGAAGAGTAATTGAGTCTTGGCTTCAAGTATGTGGAGTCCTAAGCTCAATTCCAGGGGAAGTGAAGCCCAGTTTGACCAGTAACTTCAGCTCAAAACAGCTGCCCAGCAATGATTTTATATTTTACATATAAAACATAAAATTTTGGGGCACCTGGGTGGCTCAGTGGGTTAAGCATCCCCCGCATTGGGCTCCCTTCTCAGTGGAGAGTTTGCTTCTCCCTCTTCCTCTGTTCCTCTCTGCCCCCTCCCCCAGCCCCCGCTCATGCTCTCTCTCTTTCAAATAAATAAATAAAATATATTTTTAAAAACCATAAAATTTTATATGCAACTCTGATCAATAAGCTTGCTTAGTACAGATATGATTATAGAGTTAGAATTTTGGGAGTTGTGAGCAACTGTGTGTTCTTTGTGGGAGAAAGACACAGCCAGGCTGAATCTCCTGAGGATAACGAGTCACTTTCCCAGATGCCCTGTCATTCCAGTCTCAGGGAACACTGCCATAAGCCCTGTGCAGGGTGGGGGCTGGTCAGTGGTTAAGGGCCCTGTGCTGTATTTGATCCTTACTAAATTGTGAACTTAGGCAAGTGACATAGCTTTTTCAAGCCTTGGTGTCTTTCTCTGTAAAATGAAGAACAAGTTCACCACAGGCTTATTAATGAGCTTTGAACTAGTAAAGCACCTTGTATGGTTCCTGGCACATAGTAAGTGTGTGTTAAATGTTAACTGTATTAATATTACTGTAATCGTTTTGTTGTTTTCACTGTACTTTAGTTTCTATGGAATATGGCTGGTTTGGTATTACACAAGTAGAGTTTACAACTCTAGCAAACTAGAGCCTGTTGTTCTGGTGAACCCTCAAAAAGATAATCATCATTTCATTAACCTGACTAGAAATAAAGATCTCTGGGTTCATTCAACAAATATTTAGAGGGCTTCTGCTGTGTGCCAGGCACTTAACTAAAACAGGATACTGTGTGATATGAGCAGTTGGTGAGAGGGATACCTTAGTGGGGTCAGGAAGGGCCTGTCTGAGGAAATGACATTTGATCTGAGACTTGAAGGATGAAAAGGGGCCAGCCATGCAAAGAGTTGAAAAAAGAAGGATCCTGGCAGAAAGGACTGTGGGTGCAAAGGCCCTGAGGTAGGAACAGGTTTGGCAGGTTGGAGGAACCGAGAGGAGGGCTGGCACGGCTTGCGTTGGATGAACAAGGTTCAGAATGTGCTGGGAGGGATTTGCTCCCTGAAGCCTACACTTTGTTCCATCCCTGGGAGCATTTGAAGAAAAGGGCTGTTGCGGGGCTGACTTTGGCATCTAGGAAGAGGTGTGAGGGGACCAGAGGTCTGGCACCTGCCTCACTCGAACCTTCTGAAGGCCCCTTACCCGGGAACTCTAGTCCACAAGGAAGAGACCCTTCACCCCACAGCTAGGTTCTCTGATTTCTCAGACAAGAATGTGGTTCACATTTTTGTCCCACTGGTGGCCCAGCTGTGCTCTGATGCTCTGTGCCTGAAGTCTACTTTCTTCTTCTCCAAAGTAGGACAGCTGAAAGCTAGCTGCCCTGGAGAAGTGCCAGAAAACAGTCCAGCCAAATGGAGTCTGTTTCTTGGTGGTGTGGGGGATTAATGAGCTCTTTCCTTTGTGCCAAAGGTAAGGAAGCTATTAAAACACCGGGGCTTGGTGGAATAGAGCAGCAGGTGGGAGCCTGGACTTCGGTGTCAGCTCTGACTTCACCACTTCCCCGCCCATGTGACCTTGGGCAGATAACCTACCTGTGCCTTGCCTTTGCTTTCTCATCTGTAGAATGGGGACAGTAGTGCCCATGCTCAGAATAGTGCACACAGGAGATGCTGGCTATCATTATCATCACCTTCGGATTTTAAGTCACTGTGAGATGAAGTCCTCTTTCCTCTAGTTTTTTCTCTCTCTTTTTTTTTCCTCAACAATTAAGATGCTTGGATTTGACTCCTGTTTCTCTACATCTCAGCCGGATTCTTGCCCAGGAGCTTGGCGTCTGGCAGACAGCCAGGCCTCAGGTGCCAGAGCAGCTCTGCTCCTGGGGGCGGGGACAGGTTATTTGATGCCAAAAAGCTGAGAATTGACAGGATATTTGTGACCAGCCATCAGAAACTGTGTGGCACCCCCACAGCGGTGACTGCTCCTGCCAAAGGGCCTAGCACCCAGGAATGGAGACTTTTTCAGTGCTGCCTAATTTCCATTCACTGAATGTACCTGAGAATCAACTAGGAATCTTGTGAAAATGCAGATTCTGATTCATCAGGTCTGGGGAAAGGCTGAGGGTCTGCGTTTCAAAGGAGCTCCTCGGGGATGTGGATGCTGCTGGATGCCACTACCCGACCCCGGACCAGTTCCGACCCGGACTGCTTCTCAGACCTCAGAATCTCGGGCCCCCCTCACTGAATCCAGTCGGCGTTTTCACCAAATCCCTCGATGATTCACTGTGTTTTACAGTTTGAGAGCCTAGACCCAGGGTTTTTCAACCTCAACGGCATTGACCTTTTGGGCGGGATCATTCTTTGTTGTGGGGCTGTTCTGTGCATGGTGGGACGTTTCGCAGCACCCCACTCCCAGTCATGACCAGAACCATCTGCAAATGTTCTCTGGGGTAGGGGTGGCAAATCACCCCCCAATGAGAACCAGTGGCCTAAAGCCCTCAAGCTGGGCTGTGCCCACAGATGCGCAGACCCTGCGGCAGAGATCATGGCTACTTTAGTTCTGCGTGGAGTCAGGATCTGCACCAGGCCATCCTAGCAGGATGCATTTAATTCGTTACATCGTTGCTTGTTGGCACAGCACATCTAGACTGGGCCTTGGGTTTCCACCCAACCACCCAGTGGAGGTGCTGAGGACCTTATTGAGCCAGCCTTCCCAAAGAGAGGATGTGGGGTTCACTACTAAGTTAGTTGATGTTGCTTAGAAAGACAAGCATGTGGGCCACCCACCTGGCCTTTTGTCGGGCCTGGTGTCTGTTTGCATGAGTGGAGCTCCTATGTTTACTTAGGGCTCTGTATGGCAGGGTCAGGGAGGCACATCCTCTGGTGTATGCTCTGCAGAATTCTGGAGCAGTGTCGGCTTCTGTTTCTGTCCCTCCCCTCGCCCCTCCCCTCTCCTGGCTGCTGAACCACCCTGGAGTGTTTCTAAGTCATTTTATACCACATCTTGATCTCCATGACCAGATGGACTAGATCACCGGATGCCTGGGAGCAGGGATAGAGGCATCCTTTTTTGGTCACTTAGACCTGGCAGGTGCTCTTGTTAAATAGATTCCAAGAACCTCATTCAGTCACTGGATATCTCTTTGGGGGCCTCTTGTGTGGCAGGCACTGCCTCAGGCATGGCATGTAAGGGGAAAGCAGCAAATTGAGATGATTGGGGTGGGGGGGGTTCTCTTCACACAAGACCCTGGCCATGAAGGGAACATTTATTAAATTCCGTCTCCTTCCAAGTCCTGTGGGGTCTGGAACACAGCCTTGCCTTCATGGCACTTTCTTTTCTGTCTGGGGGGTGGGGACTAAACATACAAATGGCCAAACAAGCCAAATAATTGCAAGCAGACTAGAATTACTGCTGTCTCACGGCTGGTCCAGCAGGAACCAAGACCCCTGTGCCAAATGTAGGCTCACGTGTCCTTTGCCAGTGGCAAGCCAGTGGGTCCTTTGAGAGAGTCTGCTTTTCCTTGATGTGTAGCTGGTAGGTGATCGCAGGGTCTTAGAGGCCCAGTGGACATCTCTGCCCACCGAAGGCGTGAGCGTGTGTTTTTTTTGGGTCACTCACATGAACAGTAACAAACATTTATGTAGCTCTGAGTGCCAGGCCCTATTCTAAGTTTTAAATTCTCATAACAATCTTAAGGTGTTGGTACTATCATTATCCCCTTTTCCAGATGAGGCCCAGAGAGGGGAGATAACTTATCTGAGATCCCAAAGCGGGTAAATGGCAAAGCTGGGATATGAACCTGGGCTGTCTGTCTTTGGCGTCCTCACCCTTAACGTGCTCTGTGAACACATCAGGCGTTTGGACACGACCGGCATTGTTCACCGGGTGATCTGTCTGGAGACCAGAGGAAGGCCCTGCTGAGGCGGGAAGGCAAAGAGTCTCGATGGCAGGCCTTCAGGGAAGAAACACCTCCTCACGCCCCCAGAGCAAAGGCCATAGAGAAAAACCTAACAGCAGGGCTAGGGACAGAGCAGCGTCTCTGGGCAGTTACCGACACCCTGGAAAGACCTGGTCTGGCTCGTGGAGCCCCCTGCACATGAGCTCAATGGATTCACTGCTAAGAAGGTCCCCGAGACCGTGCAGAACAGCAGTTAGCAGGAGGAGAGCGGCTGCTGAGCTCTGTCCTGATGGCGTGTTACAGAGATGACAGGCCACTCCGTTTCCTTGGAGCTAGAGAGTGATTTCTCTTAGGGACTTGCTGCGAACAGGGAGATTTGGGACCGAGTTTGGATACGAGGCTATGGAGCCTCGCAGCTAATGGCTTTGGAGTCACACTGTAGGTAACTGTGTCCTGCTCCACCCTGTGCTGTAGCTGTGTGACTTCACCTCTCTGAGCTTCAGGCGCTTTGTTCTTAAAATACTTACCTGGTTGAGGTGTATCTGTATGGGAGTGGTGGTGTTAATTCACTGAGGTCATCTTATGTGAAGTGTTTAGTCTAGAACTTGGCACCCCATGAGTGCTCAACACGTGGGGGAGATTATGTTGTGGGAGGCGGTGTCACCAAGTGGGTAAGGCAGGGCCTCTGGAACCCCCACCCCCAGCTCATTGGCCTTGGGCTGCTGGCTTTAGCCTCTGTGTGGCCGCATTTCATCATCCTAAAAGAAGGATAATGTTAGTCCCCTCCTCATAAGGAGGCTGTGAGCATTCAGTGAATCAGCACTTGTGAAACATTGAGCACACGTTAGCCCATGGCCCGACGCTCATGGTAGGCCCCATAAGCATTGACTGTCATGATGACGGTCAATTAAGAATGTGGGCCTGGGGCCCGGCAACCAGGCGAGGAGAAACCTTCTGCAGAATAATGAGTGGGTTGGTGTTAGAAAACTACTGTTGGGTCAGCCAGCTCCCCTTTGGGCATGAGGGGTGGTGAGGGAGGCTCTCTTTGGTTGTATCAGGGACTCTTTTCCTCCCTTCAGAGGAGAGTTGGCCTCTCAGAGTTGAGTAATACGAACTCAAAGGGGACACTGAGGAAGCCAGGGAGTGGAGGTGCACCATGACCTCCAGGAGTAAAGGAAGGTTCCATTCAGGTTGAGCTGTGTGCTGGCTCCGCAGGGCGAGAGTGCGCACGAGAGTTGGCAGACCTGGGTCCCAGGTATTCCCAGGTACTGGATTTGAGGTGAGTTCCTCAGACTTGCGCACAACAGTGTCCTGTCGGCACAGAACTTGGTCAGTGCTGGCTGTCCTGGGGACAGCTGAGTAGCGAGGAGGTCGGGACGGCAGGCCCCAGAGTGAGTCCCCTGGATCTGGCCCTGGCTGTGTCATGTCCGAATGGTGGGACCTTGAGCAAGGGACTGAATTCCTTCTGAGCCTCAGTTTCCTCATCTGTGAAGGGGGGGATGATAGCACCTCCTTCACATGGTGCCGTGTGAAGATCATGTTAATCTATATAAAGTCCTTAAAGCACCACCTGGCACAGAGAAAGTCCTCAGTGCACGTTGGCTTTGTTGCTGTTACTATTAACCCATCCCGGAAGACAACATAGGAAGCAAGTATGAACTGTTCCTGCATGTTCCAGGGGAACAGCACCCTGATGAGGGAGTTTGGGAGAGATCTCAGCCTCTGGAAGGGGTTATTTAGAGGTGGCATTTGAACTTTTGTGTTTCTGGAATGTAAGTGAAGGGAGAACGTGCAAAGGAAGGGGGTAGGGAAGAGCAAGCTGACTAGGAATGATGTCGTATTGCCACGGGGACAGGTTTCCCAAGGTCAGATCATTCCACTAGATAATTTGAGGTGGTGTATGAATAAACACTCTAAACATTTTAATGGTTGTACTTTTATTTTAATGCGTAACAGGAAAAGAATTTCAGTAGCACATCAAACCCGGTGTTCCATGGCTATTTCTGCTTTGGGTGAGGCTAACATTGGTGTATAAGCCAAAATAAAAGCGAATGCAGTTAAAGAAAACTGCAGAGGAAGTGATAGTACAGGCGGGTCCGGGGATAGACGTGGCCAAGATGGTTCCGGTGCGCATAGATCCTAGTGGGACGCGTGACCATAGGAGAAGCAGATCCAAGTAGGGCTTTACTCTGCGCTTTCGGCCATGGAAAGGCTGCAGCTCCCTTGGGAGGTTGCGGAGCCGTTGGCACCCCTTTGCCCCTCTGCTCTTTGCGCACGTGATGGAGGCAATCCGCTGTTTGGGACACGTCGGGCCGCAGGTACCAAGATGCCGGCTGATGCTTGGCTAAGCGATGGAGACGATGAATTCTTTCCCTGCAGAGTGTGAAGGAGACAAGCTCCGTGGCCAGTGCAGAGGCTCAGTGACACCTTCAAGAACCGGGTGCTTTCTCTCTATTTCGCGGCCCTCGTGGACATCCGTTTCATCCCGCTGTTGGTCATTGTGTGGTCATAGGATGGCTGCCCCAGCCTCAGGATCTCATCCTTACACACAGCGTCCCAAGCAGGGGAGAGTGGCAGGGGAAAAGGCTTTCTCTTCCTGTGTCTTTCCTTTCCAAAGGGAACATGTTCTCATAAACATTCCTAACCCCAGCAGACCTCTCTTTCTCTCTCGTTGGCCACGAAGGAGCCAGTGATTGCCCCTGGTTACAGGGGAGGCTGGGAAAGCGGAAGTCTCAGTAGTGAGAGGCAGCAAGAGACAAGGGTCTGCTGCCCGTGGGTACTACTACTACCCCCCTCTCTAGAGGAACAAAATCAAGGAGCAGAGAGAGAAAAAGATGGCTTGCCTCGGTCTCTGTAGAGTTTGTATGGCAGAGCAGGGATTTGAACCCACATCTTTCATCCTGCGGAGCCTGCAGTCTTAACCCTTGTCCAGAACTGCCTTCCTAGCAGGGGACACCCAGACAGCTATAATGCAGGGTGATGAATGGCAAGCACCAAGCGCTGTGGGAACGAGGAGGACAGAGATCCTGCTCAGGCACGGGCAGGGGGAGTGAGCTGGAGAGGAGAGGAGAGAGTGTGTAGAGAATCACACTCAGCGATTGCGCTGGCCTTTGAAAGGACTTCTGCCAGGTACAAGGGAAATGGTGTGAGGAGGGTGGGCCCCAGAATGAACGAAAGTGGGCAGTGGGACAGTGCATGCCGGGTAGATGAATCAAGGCTCCTTGGGATGTAAGATCAATTGGTCTTAGGTCACTGGGAAGCCTGGAGGAGAGGGGCTTCAGACCCAGCCTGAGTAGGGGACTCAAACATGTCACTGGGGCTGTTTCTCTACCTTGCTCCACTTGGTTTCACTGTGCAGGCAGGCAGGGTTAAGGTGCAAATCCTCCTGATTTACAAACCCAGGGGAAAGAGGATTTCTTGTCTTCAGCATCTTTACACAAGCCCTAGGGAAGACTCTAGTTGGGTGTCTCAGTCTGTCCATGCCATCTGCTATAACAAAAATACCATAGATTGGGGAGCTTATAAACCAAGAAAATTCTTTCTCACTCCCCTGGAACCTGGGGAGTCCAGGATCCGGGTGGCGGCAGATCTGTTGTCTGCTCAGGGCCAGCTGCCTGGTTCATAGACGACCATCTTTTCACTCTGTCCTCACATATGGCCAGAAGAGCAAGGGTGCTCTCTGGAACCTTCTTTATAAGGGCACAAATGAGATTGACCAGATCACTTCCCAAAGGTCCCACTTCTTCATACCTTCGCATTGGAGATTAGGTTTCAACATAAAAGTTGTGTGGGAGGCACAAACATTCAGTCTGTAGCGGCAGGGCCTGTGCCCATCCCCGAAGGTGGCTTCTGAAGGTGGGATGAAGGATGAATCCAGAGCCACAGCGTTGCCAGTATGGTGGAGCAGGGTAACAGCAGGGTGGAGAGGGGACCTCCTGAGTTTAGATAAGGTAGAGATGCTGGGCTCAGAACATCTGTCCACTAGCACATGTGCGATCTGCAGTAGGTGCCTTCAACTTCTGTACTTTAGTTTCCTAATCTGAAAAATGGGACTACTGTGATCATCCCCACCTCATACACAGGGTCGGGGACAGACCGCACCTAATCAGCATTCACCAGGATGGATAGGGAGTGCTCCGTGGAACCTAGAGCAGTGGCCTCCCCGGTGGAAGGCCCAAGATGCTACTTTGCAAGGACGTGGTGTTACCACTTAAACCTAGATAGTTTGGGTTCGGATAGCAGCTCTGGCACATCAGAGTGGTGTAACCCCAGGCAAACAGCATGACTTCTCTGTGCCTCCATTTCCACATCTGAACCAGGGAGCCAAGTGCTCGGGACACTGCCAGGTACATGGTAGACATCAGCAAATGTTTTCTTGATGAGGGCACGAATGGAAAAGCTGAGTCAGAAGGCACACATAGGTTGTTAAACCTTTTTGGGGTTGTATTGCCAGGCGGCCCTCCAGAAAGCCATTACTCCATCAGTAGAAGACAAGACCCATTTCCCTACTCCTTTGTCAACACTTCTCTTCGAGAGTCTTATTTCCCGGAGGAGAAAAATTCCTTATTCTTTGATCAGCAATGAAACCAGCCTGATGTTATGGACACATAAGAAAATGTCCATATTTTTCAGAGCTGCAAACTGAAACATGTAAAATGACATGATATCTGGGGTTTACTTTACTTCAGCAAGAAAGAAGGGAGGGGAGCAATAGGTAAGGAATAGATGAAGCTTATGGGGCAGGATCTTGGTAATTATTGAATCTCTCTGGGTTGGAGGACATGGGAGTTCACCGTACCTTTCCCTCTACCTTTTTTTAGAATGTTAACAAAACAAACCCAGCCCCACTCAGTCCACAACACACACACACACACACATACACGCACACACACGGCCTAAAATTGAACAGTGGTAAACAGCTACTTAACTCCTGCTGTGCATGGGCAGTTGGAGGGCCCCCTGGATCAACAACAGTCTTGCAGCCCTTCCTCTCCCTGGAGCCCCTTTGTGCAGAGGTCCTTTGGGCTCAGCTTCTGGAAGGGTAGCGGCTTTCAGGCCCAAAGCAGCAATTTCTCATCTGACCCGGGCATTCAGCACCCCTTTTCTGAAATGGAGGTCTTCTCTTCCCTCCCTGGGAAGGTGGGATGACAAACTCCCTAGTGATTAACTCCTGGGAACCACCCACCTTGGAGGTGGGTGTGGTTGTGTCATGAGGTGGGGGGAGTCACGAGAGCTGCTCTTGTCCAAGTATCTGTGCGCTGGTGGCAAAAACAGAACTGGCCGAGCCTCCGCAGTGACCAGATAGTGATCCTGGCTGCCGGAGTCCTCTGAACACACAAGATCAGGCCTTGCCCAACCCTGCCAAGCAGGCTTTGCTCCCAGCCCCTTCTCCAGACCGACTCGTTAAGTAGGTGGCGGGCTGTGAGCTTTCCAGCCTGGTTTGTTCTGCAGGGAAGTTAGGGAGGGGCCTTCCCATCCCATCTGGTGCGGGTGGGGTCTCAGTCAGTGGAGGGTGAACGGCCCAGGAGCTGACCCTGGACCCTTGAGAAAGGTCATCATTTAAGAATGTTTCTTAGGCAGCCCCACAGGAGACCCGCATGTGGATGTGGTCAACTGTAGTTTCCGGCTGTCTCACTTCTGCTGAATTTCGGCAATTTCTCATTTCCTTTAGGAAACAAAATTCGTCTGGAGAGAAGTATGAATAATCATGATGACACACTTGGCAAGAGGGACATTGGGAACCTTGCCCTGAAGCTCACAGTTGGTGTCATTGTTGCCAAGGTCTTGAGCAGTGTAGACCAGGGAAAGGGGGACGACTAAGGCACATGGCCTGGGTTCAAATCCCAACACCGCCACTTAACAGCCAAGTGACCTTGGGAAAGTCACTTAACCTTTCTAAAAAAAAAATTTTATCTATTTGAGAGAGAGAGAGCACAGACAGTAGGGAGGGGCAGAGGGAGAGGGAGAAGCAGGCTCCCCGCTGAGCAGGGCACCTGACGGGGGACTCAATCCCAGGACCCCAGCATCGCGACCTGAGCCGAAGGCAGATGCTTAACTGACTGAGCCACCCAGGCGCCCCAGTCACTTAACCTTCTTAGTCTCACTTTCCTCATCTGTAAAATCATGATGATACCTGCCTTGTAGGATTGTAAGAATTAAATTAGAGAACATTTGTCAGATGTTTTAAATGGCCTCTTTTATAGTAGTTGCTCATTTAATCCTGACAATTGTGGCAATTACTGTTATGGTTGGGCACAGTTAGGATTGAGAACTGCTGGTCTGTAGTAGGGCTCAGGTGGAAGCAGAAATTGGAGGAGAGGAACAGCAAAGGCTCCTTCCTCCCCAAGTCTGTAGTTTGGGGAAGGAGATTTAATTTTGCCATTGAAAAATATTACTTTTCACTTGATGTTTAAAATCTAATAGAAAAGCACAGGTGGGAGACTTTAAAGGGGAAAAATCTCTCTCTCCACTTCTCTATACACAACACCACTCACACTAGAAAAAAAGACTGGAAGGAAACAAACCAACATTTTTACAGTGGTTATCCTTTGGTGGGGAGATTATGGGTAACTGTATATTCTTCTTTGCACGTTTCTTTATTTTCTAGGGTTTTCTTTAAAGATTTTGTCCATTTATTTGAAAGAGAGAGACAGCAAGAGCAGGGGAGGAGGCACAGGGAGAGGGAGAAGCAGACCCCTCACTGAGTAGGGAGCCCGACATGGGGCTCAATCCCAGGACCCAGGGATCATGACCTGAACCGAAGGTATAGGCTTAACCAGTGAGCCACCTGGGCGCCCCCCCCAAGTGTTTTTATATGCATATATGTTTTTATATATATATGCATTCTCTCTCTCCCTCTGCCCCTCCCCACCGCCTGTGCTCTCTCTCAAATAGATAAAAATCTTTAAAAAAAAAAAAGAAGTGATTTTCCCAATGCACATATATATATGTGTATATGCCTACAGCACTTTCATAAACAGAAAAAATATGTTCAAAAGTACGGAATCACAGGGCACCTGAGTAACTCAGTCGGTTAGTGGCCAGCTCTTGGTTTGGGCTCAGGTCATGATCTCAGCTCAAGGTCCTGGGATTAGGCCCCAAGTTGGGTGCTGCGCAGAGCAGGGAGTCTGCTTGAGATTCTCTCTGTCCCCGCCTTCTCTAAAATAAATAAATCTTTACAAAAATAAAGTAAGAGACGCCTGGGTGGCCCAGTCCGTTAAGCGTCTGCCTTCAGCTCAAGTCATGATCCTGGGATCTTGGGATCCTGGGATCCTGGGATTGAGTCCCACATTGGGCTCCTTGCTCAGTGGGGAGCCTACTTCTCTGTCAGCCTGCCCTTCCCCCTGCTTGTGTGCGCTCGCTCTCTCTCTGACAAATAAATAAATAAAATCTTTAAAAATAAATAAATAAATACAAAAAATTAAAGAAATAAGGAATCATGTGAACTGTGGTTCCTGGGGAGGTTGGGTAGAATTCTCCCAGAATACAGCCATCTCTTTAATGTCTGTGTCCCAAGAAGCCTGTGTTCCAAATTTCCTTGATGAGGTATACTCCAGCTCTATAAAATTTCTACTCAAAAAGTTGTTAGTATTGGGGCGCCTGGGTGGCTCAGTTGGTTAGGCGACTGCCTTCGGCTCAGGTCATGATCCTGGAGTCCCAGGATTGAGTCCCACATCAGGCTCCCTGCTCAGCAGGGAGTCTGCTTCTCCCTCTGACCCTCCTCCCTCTCATGCTCTCTGTCTCTCATTCTCTCTCTCGCAAATAAATAAAATCTTAAAAAAAAAAAAGTTAGTATCAAAGCCTATTACTAATTAGCCATCCCTCCACGTGCCCAGCCCTGCTCTAGGTATTCACGCTGTCTCCCATCCTTCTCTTGAGATGAAAGAACTCCAGTTCCTTTGTGACTCTGACCTCAAGAAGGAGCCTCATTTTTAAAATGAGCATAACGGGGGGCGCCTGGGTGGCTCAGTCGTTAAGCATCTGCCTTCGGCTCAGGTCATGATCCCAGGGTTCTGGGATCGAGCCCCGCATCGGTCTCCCTGCTCAGCGGGAAGCCTGCTTCTCCCTCTCCCACTTTCTCTGCTTGTGTTCCTGCTCTCGCTGCGTCTCTCTCTGTCAAATAAATAAATAAAATCTTTAAAAAAAATAAAAATAAAAATAAAATGAGCATAACGGTAGTAAGTACATCATGAGGTTGTCACGCATCTCAGTTCACTGCCATGTACATAGGGGGGCTTACATGTCAGCTGAAGTTATGAATAGCAACAACATGGAGAACAAAACAGTTGATTTATTCAGTAAACATGGACTGAAGACCTGTTCTGGGCCAGGTACCAGTGAGCAAGGCCGGCACAGTCCGCCTCTCCACAGAGAGAGGGCAAGACACAAGAAACACGGCCACACATGATGAGTCCTGTATTCTAAATGTTCAGAAGGATGAGATGTTTTTGAGCCATACAACAGGGGCTTCCCAGAGGCTCCCCAAAGTGAGGTTGAAGTAACATATTCCGGGTGCAAATGGAAAAAGTGAATTTGGTGGGCATCTCTAGATAAGCCTCGCCTCTGCATGTTTCCAGCTGCAGACAGGGAGCTCCAGATGGGCGTTGCTATGGAAGCATCTTCCAGTTCTCACTTCCTGACTGAGTTTATTTCCGAGTTTCCCCTGCCCATGCCAGTTCCCAGCTGTACATACAGACGTGGTGGGGTCCCTTCTTCCTGCGGCCTCAGGGCTGTGCAGAGAGCGGATGTGGCTGGAAGCCAGCCCGGGAGCCTCCTCCCGACAGAGTTCATTCGTTGTGGAACCTGCCGTGTCGTGGCTTCTCTTCCATCCAGGCTCATATTCTCTTTTCTTTGTCGTCTCATGGGACTGTGCCAACATGCCCCAGCCTGTGTTTTGAAACTTTAGAACCCAGCTTGTATTTGATGGAGAAATGAGCTCATGAGGGCTTCCTCCACCACCCAGCTACCCGGAGAAGTTGAGTCAAGTCTCTTTCATTCCGATCCCCCACTGAGGCTAGATTTGCCACCCTCCTGACAGAAACTGGGCTGGCTGTTCTTTGGGACTGTTTGCAAAGAAAGGACTTGGCTGACCTGAACAAAGAAACAGCAAACAAGATGGGGGACGGGTGTAGCTAATTGCTTACTGAGATTGAGACCTTTCAGTTACCCTTCAGTGCTTTAGAATAATAATTGCTGATGTGTTGAGAATTTACAATGCGTGAGGTATTCTTTAAATCATTTTAATCCTCTTAACAACCCAGTGAAGTGTTTATCATTATTATCCCCATTTAACAGCCCGGGAAACTGTGGCAGGGGCAGGTTGAGTCCTTGGCCAAATTGCTAGACTGCTCTTAGAGCACCTGGGGGCTTCAGGTGAAAAAGGATTTAACCAGAGGGTGCTGGATGGTTCAGAAAACCAAAAGCAAAGCCGCAGGAAGGACTGTGTACTCGTCAGTTACTTGGTTGCAAGTAACAGAAACACCATAAGCCCTAGGGGAAAGGATTGGCTCATGCAACTGGAAAGCCCAGAGGTGGGGTCCGCTTCGGGGCTGGTTGGGCCAGGAGCACAGGGCCATCACCAGTGACCCACTTTCTTTCCGTCCGTCCCCTGTTCCCTCTGATAATCGGGTCATCCTCAAACCTGGCTGCCCTGGAGGTTGCAGACTAGGTGTCAGCACTGGTCCAGGTTTAATTCCAGGTTTATTCCGGGCTTGAGGGAGAGAGGAGGGATCTGCCCCTCAACTGTAGTGCAAGGTGTCAGAGCTGCTCTCTGATTAGACTCGCATGGTCATGTGACCTTCCCTGAACCAATCACTGGCCAGGGTGGGATCACAGTCGGGCTGGTTGCTCCCGCCCAGAAGCTCACAGAGGAAGGGCAGGATGGGTGCTGGGAAGCTGCCGGCCTGGAGATGGGAACCAGAACAGGAATGCCACTCTCAGGACTCTTTCCTCATGGCTTCCCCCCGCCCGTGTCTGCTTTATTCACTCTCTTATATTAGTCTCTCTCTGTCTGCCTTCCTTCTACTGGGTGGGAAAGCTGGCCATCTGCAGACCGAGCTGTACACCTTGCAGGACACGCTCCTGCAGAGAATAGCCCTGTGTTCTCTCAGCTCAAGCCCACCACGGCCCAAGGAAGAGAAGATAGCCCCCTTCGGCTCACTAATCAGGACAAGAAGGGGTTCTCAAGACAGGCCCAGCTGAGGCCAGGTGCTCTCCCTGGGCTGATCAGCTGTAGGCAGGGATGGGGTCATTGACGACTCTTTCCTCTCCTGGGTGCCGACTGTGTCCTCTTCCTAGGACCTCTGAGCTGGGAGTCCTCTAAGCAAGACCCCGAGGACAGTGATTGGGCTGTACTTTTTTATTGTAGGGACACTAAAACTTCATTTCCACCCTGGGCCACTAGAGGATGAGGGGTGTCCCATGCAGCGTCCACGCTTCCGAAGCAGCAGCCTGTGGAAAGGCCAGCCCCCCAGGCCTGGCGTGCCATGGCCCCTGCCTGCCGCCTGGCCCTAGCCTCATCCTGCGGGTCCCTCTGCATCTGCCTTCCAGCCACCTGGCCTGCTTTCGGTTCCTTCCATGCAGGGCATTGTTCCCTGCCCTCTCTCCCACCCCCCAGTGCTTCCTCTTCTCCCTGTCTTCCCCTTATGCCAACCCCCACCCTGCCCAGTTCTGGCCTGCCCAGAGTGACTCTTCTTTCAGATCTCTCCTTAAACATCTTTCCAAGGGGCCTGCCCCGACTGCACACCACCGTTCCCTGAACACCTCAGCTTGTGTGTTTGAGGCCTGTCATCCTCTGAATAGTATCAGCTCCCTAAAGTCAGGGACTACATCCATTTTGTTAAAGGTGTGACCCCTTCCACCAGATACACACTTTACTGAATCTTGCTGAGGAAATGAATGAAATTATAATAGTAATGTAATAAAAGCAATAGCTGCTTCATAATAGGCATACTACTAAGCACTTTTACATGCAAAGCTTTTAAATGATGATTTCCATTTAACAAATACAATAACAGTAGTTTATCAAGCAGTGAGTGCCAGCCATTATTCTAAGTCCCTTACCTGTGCCATCTCATTGAATCTTTTTTTTTTTTTTTAAGATTGTATTTATTTGAGAGAGAGAGCGCAAGCACGAGCTGGGGGAGGGGCAGAGGGAGAGGGAGAAGCAGGCTTCCCGCGGAGCAGGGAGTCCAATGTGGGGCTCCATCCCAGGACCCTGGGATTGTGACCTGAGCTGAAGGCAGACGCTTAACCGACTGAGCCACCTAGGCGCCCCCTCCTCATTGAATCTTTTTTTTTTTTTTAAAGATTTTATTTATTTATTTGAGAGAGAGAGAATGAGAGACAGAGAGCATGAGAGGGAGGAGGGTCAGAGGGAGAAGCAGACTCCCCGCCGAGCAGGGAGTCCGACGCGGGACTCGATCCTGGGACTCCAGGATAATGACCTGAGCCGAAGGCAGTCGCTTAACCGACTGAGCCACCCAGGCGCCCCTCCTCCTCATTGAATCTTTTTTTTTTTTAAAGATTTTATTTATTTATTTGAGAGAGAGAGAGCATGAAAGGGGGGAGGGTCGGAGGGAGAAGCAGACTCCCTGCCGAGCAGGGAGCCCGATGCGGGACTCGATCCCGGGACTCCAGGATCATGACCTGAGCCGAAGGCAGTCGCCTAACCAACTGAGCCACCCAGGCGCCCCTCCTCATTGAATCTTAACAGCAACCCTCTGAGGCCAGCATTGCTCTCATCCTGCCTTCACAGCTGAGGCATGTAGCGAACATAGTGACAGGATATTGGGCTTTAGTCCTTTTTCCTTCTTCTTCTTCTTCTTCTTTTTTTTTAGTATATATGCTGCTGAAGCAAGCAGTGTCCTTTTTCCTTCTAGTGCCTGGGGAGGAAAAGAGGGGAGAGGACAAGAGAGGTAGGAGGGCTTGGAATACTGGCGTGAAAATACTTGCCAGGAAGATGACGTATTCACCACACTGCCATGGGCAGCATCGTAGAAATAGGAAGTGCCTTTTAGACACATAAAAAGATACTTGACCTTATGCATAAGACTTGTGCAGTGTTGCTGGGAGAGAAGACGAGACCATCCCTTTGGAGGGCACTTTGGCAGGATCCGTCATCGTGACCCTTGCACACATCTTTCCTTAGCCCCAGTAGCTCCTGTTCTAGGAGTTTTTTGTTTTTTGTTTTTTGTTTTTTGGGTTTTTTTTAAGATTTTGGGCTCCTGGGTGGCTCAGTTGGCTAAGCGACTGCCTTCGGCTCAGGTCATGATCCTGGAGTCCCAGGATCGAGTCCCGCATCGGGCTCCCTGCTCGGCAGGGAGTCTGCTTCTCCCTCTGACCCTCCCCTCTCTCATGCTCTCTCTCTCTCATTCTCTCTCTCAAATAAATAAATAAAATCTTTAAAAAAAAAAAAAGATTTTACCTATTTATTTGACAGAGAGAGACACAGCGAGAGAGGGAACACAAACAGGGGGAGTGGGAGAGGGAGAAGCAGGCTGCCCGCGGAGCAGGGAGCCCAATGCAGGGCTCGATCCCAGGACCCTGGGATCATGACCTGAGCCGAAGGCAGACGCTCAACGACTGAGCCACCCAGGCGCCCCGTTCTAGGAGTTTTTGCCAACAGGTATTCCCAAGTGTGGGAAGTGATCTGTGTCCACGTGGTTCATGACAGCACTGTGTGTCAGAGCAAAGATGGGAACCGTCCTCCTTGTCCATCCTTGGGGGACTGGACGAATTAGGTTGTCTATACAATGGAATGCTGCAGCGACGAGGGGGAATACAGTCCTGATAGGGAGCACCTTCCCTGTCTATGGTACACCATCAAGTATAAAAAAAGGAAAGAAAAAGGAACACCCTTTTTTTTTTTTAAAGATTTTATTTATTTATGTATTTGAGAGAGAGAGAGAGAGAGAGAGTGCATGATCAGAGATGGGGCAGAGGGAGGAGAAGGAGAAGCAGGCTCCCCGCCAAGCAGGAACCCTGATGTGGGACTCGATCCCAGGACCCTGGGATCACACCTGAGCCAAAGGCAGATGCTTAACCGACTGAGCCACCCAGGCACCCCAAGGAGCACCTTTTAGTAGTAATTCTCATATTGGAATCTGAGGGAAGAGTGTAGGTTTTATGAAGATGCCAATCCCAGTCAGCCCCACGAACACTCTTAACTGTCAAACTAGATCACTTTAGGCTTCCATAGCAGGCGCTATGTTCTTGGCTGTGTGTGTGTATATATTTTATATACAGACAGACGTATCCAAAATTATATATATATATATATATATATATATATGCATGCACATATAATCTCATTACTTTATGCTGAGACACTGCCTCAGGCAGGCCTTCCTGAGCACCCTGTCTAAAATGGCCCTCCCTGTCATCGCCGTCTGTCCCCTGCTGTATTTTTCTTCATAGCACTTACCCTCTGACCTTACATGTTTGTTTGCCTTTTGCACCATTCTCCTTAGCATGTGAGTGCTGAAGGCAGGGATCTTTGTTTTATTACTTGCTCTCATCTCAGCATCCAGAGCAACATCTGGCTCCCAGTAGCTTAGTAGTATGTGCTGAACGAATGTGAACAAGCCTGAATAGTAACTATTTTCCCCTTGATATGGATGTGGACTTGAGGCCCCCAGAGGCCTGGTCCTCCTGCACAGAAGAAACGGGGGCCCGCTGCTGTTCTGACTGCTGAAGAGGCAAGACACTGCCCTAGACCTCCATCTTTGCTGTCATTGTGCTTCTCCGTTGACTCACATTTCCTTGAGAGAGGCGGATACGGGCCAGGGTCTCTTCTGCTGGGCCTTCTGCTCATGGGGCATGGAGAAGCCAGCGTAGATAGCTTGGATGATGCTTGTTCTGGGCAATTATTCCCTGGAGAATGGGCAGAGGGAGAAAGAAACTTCCATTCGGAAGGCCTTGCTCCTCAGAAGGACCCTGCACCTCAGCCCTGTGTGTACTGTCGTCAGAGTCCAGTTTGCCCAGGGGACACCCTCAGACTTTGTTCCAGATTTCAGTTACCATGACAGCTTTGCTAACGTCTTTTAGGCCTCCCTCTGTGCCCAGCACTTTACCAGTCACTTGATACCTGTTAGCTCACTTAATCCTCCCAACAGCCCCATCGAGGGTAGGAATTACTCCCCTTCTCTGCTCCCCACTGTACTGATAAGGAAGCCTGGGACTCAGAAAGGTCTGGTGAGGAGTCAGGGGGCTCACAGGTGCTAAGAGGCAGAGCTGGGACTTGATTCTAGCTCTCGTTGGCTGTGGAGATGGTGCTCTCCTGGCCACGTGGCCTTCCTGCTTATCCATCTGCTTTTGGGATTCTCCCAGTGACCAGAGGAGGAGGGTCTGGTTTCCTATAATGTGATGTGGCTTGTTCATCATGTTGCAAAGCCCTGCCAGCCTGCACGAGGCCTTGATGGGTTGGAGGAAGTAGGTGGAGAGCTTTGGGCTTTTTTATTTCTCACAGACATTCGCCACACAAATGACCTGACTTCTCTTTCTCCTTGGGATTGGTTTCCATCTTGGGCAGGGGAGAGGGTTGGATAGCTGCCAGAGGGAACTCTGTTATCGCCCAATCAGATCTGTCTGTCCTCTGCTGAGAACCCTCCCACGTGGCTCCATCTTACCCAGAGCAAAAGCTATGGTCCTCACTGTGGCCAGCCAGGCCCCACACGATCAGCTCCCATTACCTGTGGCTTCATCTCCTTCTGTTCTCTCACTTGCCTTGTTCCAAGTGCCTGGGCCTCCTCAGTGCTCCACAGACACCCAGGTATGTGCCTGCCTCAGAACCCTTGCATGGGCTCTTCCTGCTACCAGGAAAGCTCTCCTTGCCTACCCACATCCTCCCTAACATCCTAAAAGCCTTTGTCCATATGTCGCCTCCTCTTTTCTGTTTTTCTCTGTACCACTTTTCTAACCCGTCTTTTACTTATTTTATTGTTCATCTTCCCCACTAGAATCATCAGCTCCAGGGTTCTGTTCACCTGGATCCCTAGTGCCTAGAACAGTGCCTGGCACTGAATCGGCCGGCACTCAGTAAACATTTCTGGAAAGAATGAATGAGCTCCCAAGTACAGAATGGTCCAGTCTTGCACTATTGTGCTGGGAGAGGAAATGGGTGGGGGTGGGGGGGGCGGGTCATGTTTCTGCTCCTCAAGCCTCAGTGAGCTCCTCCCCTGCCAAGCTGCAGCCCTGGGCTCAAACACCAAGGTAGATAAGCTCTGGTTCTCCAGGCTGATTTAAGCCATGGAGGCAGGGTGCATCTGTTGAGTACTCATGGCCTAGCTGCAGGGGAAGCTGTGAGAACCAGTCCCTGGCCTTTGTCATATTTGATAATGGGAGGTAGGCCCAGGCTTCTACTAAGGCTCCTGGGTGAGAAATTCCCAAATCATAAGAAGGATTATGATTTGCAAAGATTATGCAGCCAAAATGTTTTAATTATTCAGACATCATATTAAACTATATCTATAAAGATATATATATCTTTATATCTTATATATATATATATATATAAGATATATATATAAAAGCAAGGGCACCTGCTGAAAATATGTACCAAATGAACCTTCACAAACGGAACACAGCTCTAAAAACAGTATTTCTATCCTCCAGAAGTCCCTTTCCTGTTCTCTCCCAGTCACTTCTCCCTTCCAAGCAAAACCACTCTCTTGATATTTCACCCCTGACTTCGAACTTGATGTAAATGCTCCTTTTTGTCTGGCCTTTCTAGTCAACATTAGGTCCATGAGATGTCCGTGACATTGCATGTAGTTAGATTTCATGCCTCCTCACCCCTGTATGCAGTCACAGGGAGACCTGACTGGCAGGAAGAAGCCAGCCTTGAGAATAGCTAGAGCAAAATGTGCAAAAAGCCCTGGGTTAGGGATAAGCTTGGAAGGGAAAGGAGGCCATTGGGAGCATTTGAGCAATGGGTAAAATGAAAGGGGTTGAAGTTTGAGTGATGTTCAAGCAGGAAAGCAATCTGATATGATCTCTCTTTGATTTGATTGCTCTGGCTGTGTGCAGAGAAGAGAAGCTAGGAAGGCCAGAGTGGACTCTGGGACACCAGCAGGGGATCTGATGGAGTTGTCCAGGTGAAAAGTGAGAGTGGTAGGAAAGAGGAGAAAAGAAACGGATTCAGGATATATTTTGGAGACAGTAGCAACAGAACCTGCCAATGAACTTGCCGTGGAGGATGAGGGAGGGAGAGACCTAAGATTCCATTGTGTGTCTGCATCTCACTTCATCAGCTCATCCCTGCTGGTGGCCCCTCAGGTTGTCTCCCATTTTCCTCACTCACCGAGGCTGCTCTAGCCAACACGCACAGGCACACATCGTTGCTGAGCTGGGTCTGGAAGGATCAAGGGCAAGGGCATCCCAGGCTGAGGGAACTGGCCAAGCGAAGGCAGGGCCTCCCCTGCGCCAAGCCCAGCTCAGGCCTGAGCGTAGGCTGCAGAATGGGAGCACAGGACCTGAATCCACCACTTGCATGGAGTGGACCTGCTGCCTGTTTTGAGATGTTTTTTCATGCGCTCCCATCCCCCACCGTCCCCAGAGCTGCTTTCTCCTCCAGTCCCCTCCCCTCCGCAGGTTGGTCTGGAGCTTCCACCATCGGTGGAGCCGCAGGTGCTCCTGTTAGAGCTGCTGCCCTACGCGGGGCCCTTGCTCTCCGTGCGGGGTCAGCTTTGGTTTCCTGTCTCACGAGTCGCAGTGGAGCTTAAAATCATTGGCTGGCGAGGCCTTTGGTTGGGGGCCAGCCATCGAGGATGCCTGGACCGTAGAAAGTGAATGAGAAGGCCTCTCATTTGTATGAGCTTGATTCTTTTGTGTTCTTTGTCCCCTGTTCCCTCCTGTTTCTTGTCTCTGGCCTTGTTCTTGAGAGCGCAGGTGCCTTGGGCAGCGGCAGACGCTGCCGGCCTCCTTGGCCCTTTCTGAGAAACTTCGGGCATTTGGGGGACTCATTTGGCATTTGGGCCACTCAGCTAGGAGGGGGCAGCTCAGTCAGCATGAGTTTAAAACAGCGTGGCCTGCAAGGATCTGAAGAGAGAGAGCTGTCAGTGCCCGCAGGCCCCCGAGGATCTGGCTCCTACCCTGGCTCGGGCTTCTCTCTTATGCTGTTGGGAGGGGCTGGCCATGCTTGCCTTGTCAAGACGAGCATCTCGGGGAGTCTGCTTTCTGCCCGCCCAAGGGCTATGGAACAGGAGGAATTGTGGATCACGGGAAGGTAAAATCTGACATCTTTCAGCTCCTACTTGGTCAAAAAAAAGAAAAAAAAAAGGAGGGGGCAGAGTGGGACAGCCTTGAAGGAGAAAAATATAGGGCATTAATGAGCTCAGCTAAGTATTCTCCCAGGCTGCCAGAGAACGTGTGAATCATCGCAACCTCTTTAGAAGACAGCCTGAAAAAGAATTTTTATTTATTTTTGAATGAACGGTATATGCACGTGATAAAACATTCAAATGGCACCCAAAAAGAGCGACGGTGAAAACTAAGTGGCTCCCCCGCCATCATCCATTGTGGCCTAGTTCCCCTCCCGTGAGGACACCCATTTCAGGTGTGTTCTTCCAGAGATACTCAATCCAAAAACGAGCACGTACTACACATACAGTTCTACACCTTGATCTTGGAAACTGTTCCATAAGGTAACTATATAATATTCCATAAATAGTCTTCAGCGCAAGCACTCTCCCACTCCTGAGAATCTACCCTACAGGAAAAAAAATGGCCCCAGTAACAAAAGATGTTTATTACAGAATGGTTTGCAGTGGCAAACAAATAAAACCCTGGAAATAAAATACATGCCCATTTTTCAGGGAACGATTGAGTAAAACATGGCACATCCGTACTGTGGAATATCAGCCGCTAAAAAGAGTGGGTAAACAGCACTGCTGGTTGATTTGGAGGCATTTTTGTGACAGATTTAAGGGAAAGCAAGATTCAGAGAAGTAAAATGATATAATCTCATTTATGGGAAATCCAGTGACAAAAGTTTATGCGCCTCTGTTGTGTTTGAGTGATGGTATCATATCCCCATTCTCTTCCACGTCACGTGGCCTGCATCGCTCAGCATCCTGTCTGAAAGGTGCTGCCGTACCTTAATCGTGGTCCAAACAAACTTCATGTGTCGGTCCACATGGCACCTGTTGGGAGGGTGCTGCGGCCCCCAGGTGGAGAGTCCATGGCATTGGTGTTGGTGAGCACTCACCTGGACCTCAGGCAGACTAGGAGAGGTGAACGTGGGTGCCACATGAGAAGTCCCTTCTAACCGAACGTGCCAAGCACTCTGACCTCCTTCCAGTCTCCATAGAGTGAAATATGCAGAGTTGGTCAGCTGTTTGAAGCGTTCAGTGTGACCAGATCTGCCGCTCATAAGAGTCACATGGGGGAGTTCTAGAAACGCTCAAGTCGAGGCATCGGGGCCCTGGCTGTGTTCCAGATGGAGCTTCGTGGGGCAGGCAGTGCAGGCGAGTCTGCCTTATGTCCACAACCAAGCCCCCCACACAAGAACCACCAGTGAAATGTTTCTCACACCGTGTTCTTAAACCAGATGAGCCCCATGAGAGTGGAACGAGAAGGAAGGTTCTGGCACGCCCTGGCAAGACCAGTGCATTGCACCAGTCCAGGGGCACCGTGGGCGCTGTGGTCTCTGATGGCGGCAGCCGTGGAGATGTTCTCTGTGAGACTCTGCAGGCCTTCCCCTTTCCGACTTCTGGTTCCAGGATAAGGATGCATTCTTCCGGGGTTCTGGTGTTTCCCTCAGAACGGATGTGGCTGTCAGGGTTGGGGCTAATGACCCGTTTGGGTTATGACTTTGTCTTCTGCTGGGCTTCACTTGCAGTGGGTAGTTTTCTAGGGAAAGCTAGAAGGGTCAAATTCAGGCTGCCTCCCCTGACCAGACTGTATTTTTTTTTTTTTTTAAGATTTTATTGATTTATTTGAGAGAGAGAGAACACATGAGAGGGGATAGGGTCAGAGGACGAAGCAGACTCCCTGCCGAGCAGGGAGCCCGATGCGGGACTCGATCCCGGGACTCCAGGATCATGACCTGAGCCGAAGGCAGTCGCTTAACCAACTGAGCCACCCAGGTGCCCGACCAGACTGTATTTATTCACAGTGCTTTCATCCCCTCTGGACCGTGTCCCTTACCCCTCCCCACCCCCACTAACAAGACAGAGGACACTTCCTGTCTCTGGAGCAGCATCTCTTCCTCTGTCCTCCCTTATAGGTTGTTCATCAGAAGTCAGAGCTCACTTCTTGCTGGCTTATCTATTCCTCTGCCCCCCTCAGAGATGGAAGGGCCTTGTTGTTGCTGACTTAGCAGCTTTATCCCGCACAGGGTGTGTATATGTATAAAAGGATATCCCTCAAGTTTCTGGTTTGAGCAGATGGGTAGTTGATAGTGTCTAGTGGTCCACTCTCTACCAGTGGGTGGGAGACAAACAGGTATGGGTAAGGATATTATGTTGAAGGTAAGGATATATGTATGTTTCTATATATGTATATATATGTGGGGAGAGAGAATTTAACATCTTTATTGAAAATACAAAAAAAAAAAAAAAAAAAAAAGCCAGGCAGTGATTTTGTTCATTTATTCAGTTCCTTTAACTGGCGTTTGGTGACCTGCTCTTGTTCTGTGCACAATCTGAGTCTGGCAGAAAACCACTCGAAAAACTCATGAGACCTGCACGTCTTCCTTTTCTGCGTCACCCTCCTGGCCACCCCATCAGCAAGGCCTGCGTGGCCTCAATTTGAAATTCACAGCTTTACCCGCCTCCTCCTTCCCATCCCTCTGCCCTCAGTCTGGTCCCAGCCACCACCGCCTCTCCTTGGATAATGTAGGGGCTACCTCATTGTTCTCCCTGCTTCTTCTGAACCCCGACGGTCTCTTTGCAACAACTGGAGGGATCTTTCAGAAACGTAGATCGGAACACATCATGTCCCTGTTCTCTGTAGTACTTAGAATAACAAGCATGTGTCTAACCTGGGCCACAACGATCTAGCCACGCAGGCCTCCTGTGGGTTCCCTTGAACAGACTCACACATTCTCCTCCATCTCCTGGGATACTCTTTTTTTTTTTTACTTTCACTAGAAACTATTATCAACACAGTGATTGAATCAGAGTAGCCCCTTGAGTGTCCTTTAATTGAGGTATAATTCACATGTCATAAAATTCACCCCTCTTAAAGTACACAATTCAGTGGGTTTTGGTGTATTCACAAGGTTGTGCAACCATCACCAGTATCTAATTCCAGAACATTCTCATTGCCCCCCCCCCGAAAAAAAAACTGTACTCATCAGCAGTCACTCCCCCCCGCCCCAACTCCTCCCAGCCCCTGGCAACCACTCATCTACTTTCTGTGTCTATGGATTTGCCTCTTCTGGACATTTCATGTAAATGGAATCATACAATACGTAGTCTTTTGTGACTGGCTTCTTTCACTCAGCATGTTTTCAGTGTTCATCCACGCCGTGCATGAATCAATCCTTCATTCTTTTTATGGTTGAATAATATTCCATTGTGTGGATGTGCCATGTTTTGTTTATCCGTTCTTCAGTTGATGGACATCCTGGGGCATTCTTACTTCCACTTTTCAGATGGCTTCCTTTTCCTTTCTCTTTAGCTCTGGGCTAAAATTCACCTGGGTTTCCTGAATGGTGCTTCTCACCATTTGCACTCAAAAATGTATTTATTTGCCTGTTTGTTTGTTTTCTGTCCCCCACTCTAGACTGTAAGGCTTAGGACAGGAACACTGGCCTGGACCTTCAGGCTCTTTTCCTTCCCTAAGTGGCCAGAATTAGTAAAGTGCCTTTCTCTACAGAGAGGGGGGTTTTGAAGCTTTTCACGGGCCTTCAGTGTAAGAAGTTCACCATGTCACCAGCAGTAAGAATAATATTAGCTCCCCTTTATTGAACACTCACTACATGATAGGTTCTGCTCTAAATATTTTTCATGGGGTGATTTTCATAGTGCTCACAACACCCCTATTATTATCCCCATTTTATAGGTGAGCAAACTGAGGCACAGATAGTTGACTAACAACCCTACATGTTCTTGCTGCTAATAATGTTTTTTTCATTCTTCCCTTTCAATATATTATGAATAAGAGGATTAACAAATAAAAAGCCTGACCTATTTTGGTAGATTGACCACTGTTCTATCTTCCATCTGATTAGCTGAGATCTGGGGAGCGCTTTGTGGAAAAGCACCCAGCAGTCAGCCACATTGACGGGCTGTTTTCATGGAGTGCAGGAAGGGGCTTAACTGTTGGCACATCCAGCAAATGGCTGGTGACAGGAGGAAAAAGGATCCACAAACTATGCAGGATTTCCCCAGCCTGTGAGCTTGGGGCCAGCAGACCACAGTGTCGTTGTGCCAGTGGGCTGGGCTTGGCCCCTAGAATCACAGTCTCCCTGACTGCTCTTAGACTTCCATAGGGAGAAAGAAGGCTGTTCGAAATTCAGGTTCTCTGAGAATTAATTCAGACACCGAGTCCTCTCTAGATGCCTGTGATCAGTCATGCTTAGTGGAAATCTCTGATTCCCAAAGTTCATCCCTGAGCCAAGTCCTTTTGGAGACACCTTTAGATCCATGTTCGTGGCTGTTTGTGCTCTCCAGGGGGATGGCACGGCACGGGGCTGCCAGAGCCCGGCTGTGGCAAGGTAGTTTTAGTTAGGCGTGCATATGGCTGCAAGTAGTGGTCTAAAGTAGAGTTGTCATTTCAATACACAAGATGTGTCAAATGACATGTGGTTCAATGGCTTGGCAGAGGGCAGAGTGAACACCAGCCCTGCTCTGACTCTCTCGCCCCCTCCTGGCCACAGATGGCTCCTGCACCCACCTTCCCTGGGGGGCCGGGGCACCCAGAGAGTTCAGGCCTTATGTGTCGGCAGACTAGTGTTCTGGGGACAAGAGGGACCCTCTCAAATCCAAGTGTCATCTCCACATCCGAAGCTGGTACAAGGCAGACGGGGAGGGACGAAGGACTGTGGGAATGAGGCTGACCCTTTTTATGAGGAGAACACTCTCCTCAAATCCCTGCGGGAGAAACCTTCACCTACACCAACATGAAGGTACGGAGCCAGACCCACTGGGTCCAGATCCCAGTGGATTTGTGCCATCCACTTGCCGTATGATCTTGGGCAAGTTACCTCTCTGTGCCTCGGTTTGCTGGTCGGTTAAAAATGGGGATGCTACTAGACCCTCTTCACAGGGCTGTTATAAGGGTTAAATGGGTTGATAGTTAACTGAACACAGCACCTGGCATGTAGTTAAATCAAAGCAAAAACCTCGTCCTTCAGGCCAGAGTGAGAATTTGCAAGGCCACATGGGTCTGGGAACTTGGCAGGGAATCCCAGACCCCAGCCAGTGGGGAAGTGAAGTGTGTCACTGAGGTTACGGTCTCTTCCTCTTTACAAGAAATTGCCAACCGCTCTCTCAAAATGTCTCTTCCTAGGTATGCTCCCACCCGCAGTGCCAGAGAGTTCCCCTACTGAAGTCTACAGCTTCAGTACATTTGGTGGTGTCAGAGTCCCGACATTCTGGCCAGGCTGCTGTGCGTGAAATGGTCACACGTTGCTGCTTTTCCTCAGCAGTTTCTCTGCAGAGGTCTGTCTTGTGTCGCTCTTCTGCGGAGTCGCTTGGGCGAGGCTGGAGGCGGGACAGCCACGGGACCCCCTGGCACAGTGAAGCCCTGTATCAGGATGCTTCTCTTCAGTGGGGGTGGCGGGGAGGGAGGACAGGAAATAAGGACATAAGACCCTCCAAGTCAGTGCCCCAACCTCAGTCATTATCTGTGTACTGAGTCAATCAATGAAAGGACTAGTCGTTAGTGTGTTATTAATAGAATATAGGTCATAAGAGAAAACATGATTAATTGCAAGATGATCTCAGTGGCTAACAGTTGAGGACCGAGATTTTCCCAAGGCAGAGTCTTTGCACAGCGCAGCTTTTCTTTGTTGGCAGGTGGGTGGAGGCCGTTGAATGAACAGGTATTTTCCCACATCACTCTTTCAAAGATGGAGTGAGGATGGGTATAATGGGAATCTTCTCTGAATGAAGGATGATGGAACCACTTTATTATAGGTCCCTGATGCCCCAATGTGAAGCTCTGGTGAAGTCTAGGAAGGAGAAGGCAGCTTGTAGCGAAGGGCCCCAGCGAGCCAGGTTCCCGTGTCACCCACTTGCACGATGAGCGCCGCACGGAGGAGAAAGGTCTGGCTGCCCCCAGCCACGCTTGGTCAGGAGAGGGGGTGCGTGTGGCCTGGCCCTCTTAGAGGTTGGATGAACACTGCGCAGGGCTGTGTGTCCTGCTTCAAGACAGAAAGCACAAGAGAAAGCTGCCCTCTCTGGGCGCAGAGAGAGAAAAGAGCGCACAGGCGTGGTGCTAGCCTTTGGGGCTGGGAATGCCGCCCTCTGGGAAGGTGCCAGCAGTCAGAGTCTCTGAGCCGTCTGATTAGCGACCACTTCTTCACTTGGTCTTCGGGGAGGACCAGGCAGAGGGGAGTGGAGAGGTGTAAGTGGATGTAATCCCTGCTTTGTAAGATTTCAGTGACGATCAGAACCAAGGTCAGTAGCATGTAAATACTTTGAAAGGTGGTATGAGACTGGTTTTGCGTATGTTAGTGTGGGACGGCAGAACTTCTGTCAGATACTTCCCTGAAAGCCCAATTTTTAAGCGGAGGGAGCAGCTGTTGGTAAATGGGGGTGGGGGCGTCTGCAGCCTCACCGGCTGCCTCCCTTCCCTCTGCAGTATCCCCCCCCCCCCCAGGACCCGTACCTGCTGGGGCTCTGGAGGGGCCTGGCTCTGCCTCCGCTAGCCCTGGGCCCCAAACAAGTCACGTGAGCATTCTGAACCTCAGTTTCCTTATCCATCAAGTAGACAGTTCAGACTAGATCAGAGTGTTCTTCACCCAGTTCCTATGGACAGGAGCTTCAGAGAGGCGTTTGATAATTTTTGAAACACAGTGTTTTGTGGTTTTGTTTTGTTTTGTTTCTGGAGAGACATGACATAGTTTTGTTTTGATCCTTTGCTTAGAAAGGATCGCATTCACCGAAACATGAAGGAGTGCACTCTTGATTTCTGAGGTTCCCTTCCGGTTCCATCAGTCAGTTATTTCTGTTGTAAATGACAGAATCTTCCCAGCTCCAACTGGCTGAAGCTGCAAAGGGAAGTTAATGGCTTCGGGACTGAAAGTCCCGGGGCTGGCCTGACTGGAGTCAACACTCAGGTGTTGTCAGGAGCGCACCCTTCTCCACTTATGGGCTCGGCCTCTCTCAGCTTTGACTTCATTCTCTGGTGCCCCCCACCCTCCCAGGTGGCAGAGAGCCTTCTGCAGCCCCCGCCTTCCATCCTATGCCCTCCCCCCTGAGGACTTCCGGCCACTTTCCAGGGCCTACACTGATTGGCCCTGCATGGACCATGTGTCTCTCCCAGAGCCAATCACTGTGGCCGAGGGGAGGAACCAGTCAGGCCAGGATACCCTCTCACCCCCAGGTGCTGTCATCTGGGATTCTGTTTCTTGGTGTAAGCCCCGGGGAAGCGAGATGTGTGGCCCTGTGAGTGTAGCCTGTGTGACAGACAGGTGGGCCTGGTGGGTGTTGCTCTGGTGGGTGTGTTGGGATTGCTAAGGCAACTCCAAGGCCATCCTCCTTTCCTAGGTGGTGTAAGGAGGGGCTCTAGGAGCTCTGGCTGAATTGCTGACCCTGTAGCCCACCTTTGCTTCCGTTTCCCCAGCCCCTCAACATCCTCCCCTCTGCTGTGACTTCTCCCATGTAGGAGGGACCCCGTACTGATGGACATGACAGCTCCCACCGCCACACGTCACTGCTGATGTGCCTTTAAAGAGCCATATACATCACTCTAGAGAAGGGAAGGGGGAGAATGAGAGTGGCAGAAAAGCAATTTCCACTGTCATTTAAAAAGGCAGCTATTAAAATTTTACAGGAGCTTTATTGCAGGGGCTTCCCGATCATCCCAGGACTTTTTTTTAATGGAAAGTCTGGTGATAAAGGAAAATGTTCTGGGTGCCTCTGATTCCCTCCTGCCCTGCAAAGCATCTTAAAACCACAATTGTCAGGGCTTCATAGACCAGCGTAGGGAAAGCAACTACCCAAGAGACTATTTCTGAGCTTTTAAAGAACATGTGTTTTTCTGTTTGGTGTTTCTATGTATAGTAACTGTATCTAATTTTATTTTGTGCTTTCCTAAATGGCTTGGTAGTAAGCTATGGGAATTGTCAAGAACTGCACTCAACTCTGTCCTTCGGTGTTAATCGAGTCATTTGGTTTTGTGAACAAATAGAAATTCAGGTCAGCCTGCTTAAGTATCAAAGGAAGTGTTTGAACTCAAGGCCTGGGACATTCTGTACTGAACGGCTTCAGGCGTGGCTAGATCCAGAGCCTCACAGGAGGTGGCCAGGACCCCGTTTCCTTCTACTTCCTGGCTCTGTATTCCTCTGTATTGGTTTTGTTGTCAGATAGGCTCTGAGGCAGGTCCACGTATATATCCAACCAGCTAAGCAGCGCCCCAGGAGAAAGAAACCATCTCTTTCCCTGTAGTCCCAGGACATGTCCTGAGGCTGCTGTTTATTGAACCTAATCACCCTGGCTTCAATGCCAGGGCCACCCTGAGCCATCTCTGAGGCCAGGAGCAGGGAAGAGGAGGTTCAGTGGCTTTATTGGCCCCGCCTGGATCGTATGACCAGCCCTCCCCCTTCCCTGCCAACTCATGGTGGAGGTGGGGGGCATTCCCGCAGGAATTCCAGGTGCTGAGGGGGAAAGGTAAGGTTCAGGGGACTGACTCAGAAAGGGACCCCTTCCCGTACAACCCGCAAGGATCTGAGTCAGCCCCTGAGCTCACCAGTTACCTCCCTGGGGAACCTGCTACTCCACCTTCACCTGTTTGGCGTCTGGCTTCGGGATTCCTAATCTCAGGTCCGTGCACCCTTCTATCTGAGGACGGAATTCAGAGGACCATGAAGTTGGCTGGGGGAGAAAGTTACGTGTTTATTTCCTCTACCGTCTGAAATTTAGCACTTCCTTTCCTTCCAAATGAGGGCCACAAGCCACGTTGTATTGGCAATAACTGTGACTTTGTCACCACTAGAAGGTAAAAATATTTCCATATCACATTACAATTGTTGCAGATATTGTGCAATATCATTTACACTCCTCTGTTTCTAGATTACTCTAGTTATTGGACCCACCACTCGGATCTCGTAATTTAAAGCATTCATAAAGAAGCACGAATATTACTGTATCTCAGATTAGGTTGTTTTTTTTTTTTTTTACAATTTGATAGCTGAGTATAATTGGTTTTCTTTATAACCTTGTGTATTGTATTTTGTACACTTAAAAACATGATTCTGAGGAGGAGTCCACACTCTTCTTTAGCAGGCTGCCAACAGGGGTCTGTGGCATGAGAAAGGCTAAGAAGCCCTTTTGGCTTCTCCAGGAACCTCTAGGGGCAAGATTATTGAAGATAACCTGATTCCTAGATTCTGGAACGTTGGCTAGCTGCTTGCTAGGTTTCCTTCTGGGGAGCTTCATTGAGGAGCTGGCTGGAGTTTGAGCTCAGTGTTGGTGTTTGGGTGGCATTCGGACATTGCAGGATTGGGGGGAGTGGGGCAGGGAGGCATTGCCAGCCTATAGTTAGCTCTCTCTTCATGGATCGCCATGACTGTTGGCCTAGCCAAGTGGTCAGGAGCGGGCCCTGGATCCAGGCTGCCAGGGTTCATCCCAGCTGTAATATACTTCTGACTGGCTGGGCAGCCTCAGCCAATGGGTTCTTTACCCCCTCTGTGCCTCAGTTCCCTAGCATGGGTGAAATCATAGTGTCTACTTCTTAGGGTTATTGAGAGAGTGAAATGAGTCAGCATGTGTCTGCTAGGACAGAGCCTGGCACATAGGGAGTGAGAGTCATTAATTGAATGGCCATTCCTTACAGGAAGGTTCTAGATTATCCCCTCAGATCTCACCTCCCTGCCTCAGTAAGTACTTGGCCTCAACTGAAATGTGAGGGTGAACAATATGGACAGTGGCCGCTCAGCCTGGAGACATTCATTCATCCATAAAATATCCATTCAAATATGAACAACCCTACTAAATATTCAGAAACATAAATTAATAATATAAAGTTTTCATGAAATATCCATTCACATATGAACAGCCATACTAAATATTTTAAGACATAAATTAATAATATAAAGTTACAAGTCAGGACAAGTGCTATTTCTCTGCCACTCCTCTGCTCAGAGTTGTCTGAAGGAAATACCCTCATAATGGCCTTCCATCTGCCCCTGTCACCTCCCTCCACTCGTCCCCTCACTCACCCTGCGCTGGGCACACAGGCCTCCTGCTGGCTCCTAAAAGGCTCCACACACGTACTATGCCTCAGGTCCTTTGCACTGGCCATTCATTCCCGGGGCCTGGAAGGCTCTTGCCCAGACAGTCACATGGTCTGTGGTCCTCCTGCATTGAGGTGTCTGTCCTCTCCTCAGGCCTTCTCTGACCAGTCTGGGAAGCAGCAGGCCCATCCCTCTGCTCACCGTGCTTAGTTTCCTTCAAGACACTCACCACTCCCTGACCCCGCATTATTTATTGTCTTCCTCTCCTCCTGGAACGTCTGCTCTCTGAGGACAGCGACTTTGTCTTGGTCACCAGCGTACCTTTGGTCCCTAGCACAGAGCAGGTATTCAATAAGTACTCGTTGAGGGAGTGAATTTGTGACTGACAGAAACTGGAGCAGGAGGGCTCAGGTTGGCCAAAGACATAACCTCGTACTGTACTTCTGTGTAGATGCACAGTCTCTGACCTCGGCTCTCCTGGGACCCTCAAGGAGCACTAGTGTCCAGAACATACAGAGGGTGAGTACAGTGTGGCTCTTTGTTTGCTTAAATTGTGTGGCTAGGACACATAGGCCTCTGTTATTTTTAAAAACTACTTGAAAAAGTGTCGAAGGGAAAATGGAAGTCTCCTTCACTGTCCTACACGTCACCCGCAAGCGTGACGTCCTCCCTCGGAGGTAATTGCGTCAGCAGTCGGGGGTTGTCCTGCCAGACCTCTTCCCGCACACGAATGGTCCTCCTTATGCAGAGACACACTTACGTGCTTTGCAGTATGAAGAGAGAAGAGGCCATGCTCTGTGTGGGAGCCTCTGCAGCATGTTTCCCACTGTCCCCAGCAACGGTGGAGCTTGGAGATCTTGGTTCATAGCATCTGTCGGTGTATCCAACATTTTTTTTTTAATTAAATTTTAATTTCAATTTTAACTCCATTTACTTTTTAAAATTTACACAGAATAAAATCCACTCTTTGGATGTCCAGTTCTTTGAGTTGAAGCAAATGCATTCAGTTGTGTATCTGCCACCCCAATCAAGATACAGAATGATCCCCTCACCATCCCCCCCCCTCGTGTGGATGTGCTGTTTCCCTTCAGGCTAAGTATACAGTATAGGTACTTATACATAATTAAAATATGTACATATAGTAAATACCCGTGATAGAAAGATTTTGAATATATTATAATTAGGTCTCAGGGGTTTTTGCTAGTGAACATCCTCTTTTGTTTCTTTGGCATAGACTAAGCCGTGACGTTCCAGTTGCTAGTGGGGTGTTCGTAAATGAGGACACCGACCTTTGTTGGCAGGATGCAGTCAGGGTGCTCGGGAGCAGTCTGATCCTTGAGCACCAAATGACCCTAACAGTATGGAAAGTGGAGACCAGAAGATTCTGGCATCCAGACTCTGCACGCAGGTAGTGCTGTTGGCCGAGTTGCAGGGACCAGGGAGTCAAGCTTTGGGAACTGAGCGAATCCAGACAGCCACTTCTCTCTTGGCTGTTTGTTGGATCTCCTCACATTCCTTCCTCCTGGCCTAAGGCTCCGCCCACGTACCCGGAGTGTGTTTGTGGGACAGTCTCAAGGGGCCAAATTTCCATCAAAGAATGCTTCTTAGCACAATTCCTTCTTAACTTTTTTATTTTGGGGGCGCCTGGGTGGCTCAATCGGTTAAGCGTCTGCCTTTGGCTCGGGTCATGATCTCAGGGTCCTGGGGATCGAGCCCCGCATTGGGCTCCTTGCTCAGCTGGGAGCCTGCTTCTCCCTTTTGCCTCTCAAATAAGTACATAAAATCTTAAAAAAACAACAACAACTTTATTTTGAAGGAATTTTAGATTTCAAAAAAGTTACAGAAAACATATGGAAAATTCACATGTCGACCCTTCACGCAGTGTCCCCTCACGTTACCATCTTAATGTACCTTGTCACGATTACCAGAACCAGGAAATGAGCACTGGTCCAGTAGGATGAACTAAATCACAGGGTTTAGTCATGTTTTGCTTTTTTTCCACCAATGACCCTCTCCTACCCCAGGATCCTACTCAGGATGCCACACTTTGTGGTTGTCCTGCCTCTGCTTCATCTCCTCCAGGCTATAATGGTTCCTCAGTCTTCCCTTGTGCTTCCCGACCATAACAGTAAATATGCATTTAAACCCCTTCTGTGATGTTCTAGGCGCTGGGGCTTCAGGAATGAACAAAACAGAATCCTTTCTCTACGAGAACCGACATTCTCCTGGAGAATAAGATAACAGACAAACAGGTGAACGTAGGAGAAGTCGGGTGGGGAGAAGAACTACAGCGATGAGTAAAGCAGGAAGGGGGCTGCCTGGGAGAAACGGGCAATTTTAGGCAAGGTAATCCGGGAAGGCCTCTCTGAGGAGGCCCCGAATGGAAGCAGTAAGGTGGGTGCCCAACCTAATTCTTCCACCGGCCTGCGGGAGAGCTAAACCAATTATCTCACTTCAGAACAGGGTTTCGGGAATCCTGGCAAATAGGACAATGTGTCCCCTCTCCGAGGGGCCACCCCTACTTAGCTTTCGCCCTCAGTTCCCCTGTGAAAATGCCGAGCATTGCCAGATCTTCTGTATATTTTTCCCCAATAGAAGGCAAAAATGAAGAATTCTTACCAGTCCAATGAACCCAAATTATGTTACATCAGATAATTTTCAGTGATTTGTGGAGGAACATATTTTGTTTACATTGTATTTGTTATTATTAGTTATTAAGTTACTTTTGCAGCAAAAGATGCCAGCTTTTCATTTTGGTAGTACTGTGGTTTCCTTTTTAAATATACATATATATATTTACATATACATATACACGTGTACATAAATATGTGTATACATATATATTTAAGTTTAAAAATGAATTGGTTTACTGGGGCACCTGGCTGGCTCAGTCGGTAGAGTTGTGTGACTCTTGGTCTTGGGGCCGTGAGGTCGAGCCCCACGCTGGGTGCAGAGATTACTTAAAAATAAAATTTTAAAAATGAAAATGAAGTGGTTTAAAGAAAATGTTAAGTGAATAATTGCACAAGATGGGACTAGATGCAGCTGAAAAGGAAGAGCAGAATACGGTGACTGAGGCATCGTAAGCACTGTTCAGGCCCAGTCTCCCACACTTTCTCCTCTAGGTCGAGGGTTCTCACCCAGGGACCTGCATGGAGATTGGCGAACTGTTAGCGTGGACTTGTGCCCCGAGCCATTTGTGTTATGGTGGGTGCATCGGCCAGGAATGCTTTTAGCTGCAAGAACAGAAAACCCAGCTCACAGCGGTTTAAACAAATGAGGATTGATTTCTCTCCCTTAACAACAAACCCAGAGGTACTTGGCTGGGAGGTTAGTTCAGAGGCTGAGTGGTATCTGGTCTGGAGCTTCTTGGATTCTCTCAGCCTTCCCCTCGAGGTCACAAGGTTGCTGCTGTGGCTCTGGCCACGACAAGGAGGGGAAGGTCCCCAAGCAGCACGTGTTTTCCCGTCGTGAACTGCTTGAGCATTCCCACCCCCCAACCCCCGCCAAAATCCCCCCAGAAGATTCCACTTACATCTCACTGGCTAGAAATGTGTCATGTGGCTTCCCATAGCTCCAAGGAAGGTGGGAAATTTCATTTAGCTTTCCAGCTTCTCTTGGGGCAGAAACCAGGGGAAGAGGGACTTAAGAATGTCAGTTGGGTTAGCTAGCCAACAGTGTCTGGCTCCACAGAGGAAGAAAAACAATAATCATTAACATTAATGGGTCCTGACTCTGTGCCCAGCCCTTCCCTGAGCACTTTACGTGCATGATCTCATTCCGCGCCCCCCCGCCACGGCACTCACCCTGTGAAGTCGCTGCTGTGATCTCCCCCACAGTAATGACTTGGAAACTGAGGCACAGAGTGGTGAAGCCACTTACCAAGTAGAGGAGCCAGGGACGGGGACATTTGCAGTCTGTCGCCAGAGCCTTCGCTCTTGGCACTGCACTTTGTCTGGGGTCCCAGACTGCTGGCTCTGTGACCTCGGTTTAAATCCTTCCAGCCAGGGAGGAATAGGGCCGCATATTTTGCTTTGGGGAGGTTTCAGTCATTACAAAGCTTTCTTGTGAACCACATCCGTGCTGCGTTAACTACCTCTCCCTGGGTCTGGTCCAGTCCTGGTGAGCAGCACGAACCCCGCGTCTTCTTCCTGGCTTGCAGATTGATGGCTGAGAAGACCTCCTGGCCTCCCCTTTCCAGATTGTATCTGTGATTTTAATTCCTCTTCCTAGAAAGAGGCTCTGGCCTTGTTTCCTTTCTTGGGGTTCTGCTGGCCGATTCAACACACACTTAACCATGAGCCTCCTCTGTGTCCAGCCCTGTAGTGTGGTGGTGTGGGGACCAGCTCATGGCCGGGTAGACCCTGCACTTGTGGGGCTCCTCATCCAGTGAGGGAGGCAGGCCCTCAGTGGCAGTGACTGTCCAGAGCGGTCAGGGCTGGATGGGGGGAAGCCCAGGGGGTTGTGGGCCGCCAGAGGAGATACCTCACCTCGCTAGCCCGGAGGTCAGAAGGCGCTCCTGGAAGCAGCTTTGGGCCTTAGAGGAGGAAGAGACTCATCAAGGAGCAGTTTCTCCTTCTCCATGTCCCCTTTCTTCAGTGAAACTACCCCTTACGGCTCTTCTATCTGAATCTCCATCCCCCTTCCTCTGTAAAATGAGGGGTTGGGACTTGGGTCGCCATCCATCCGTCTCACAGACATGGGGCATTTCCCATTTCCCATTTCCCAGTCCGGTGCTGGGCCCGAGGCTTACAGGGATGCCCTCCTGATAGAGAGTATTTGGGGAGAGCTCTGTAGGTAAACAGCCTGGAGTGATGAGAGTTCTAACACGGGAAGCCACAGGGCTGCAGAAACTCAGAAGGGACACCAAACCCTGCCTTGGGATTTCAGGGCAGGCTTCTTGAAACCAAAATGGCAATATCAAAAATGGTTTGACGTGGTAACCAAGAGCACAGGCTCCAGAGCCCAGCTAAGCCCCGGGTAGGGAGTGCAACCCAGGGGCCTCCTAGCCCTTGAGAATTGAAAAGTGATTGTGGAGCTCAGATACTTAGAGTAGTGCCTGGTGCCAAGTAGTTACATAATAGACAAGGTGGTGGACGTGGTGGGTGATCAAGGCTTACATGCATTAGCCTTACTGTGTGTCAGAGGTTAGGCAGCTTAGTCTCCGGCCTATAAGATAATAAGCACTCGCTGGTGCCGTTACGATGATTTATTTACCAAATATGACTATTTACTTTGCATCTAGCCCCAAGCTGGATGTAGCAGCGCTGTGCTCTGGGAACGGGCTTGTACAGCCAAGGCCTGCGCCAGAAATCTCGTGGGAGCAGAGCAGAGCGGCTCTAGTGTGTGTTGGAAACCCACTGCAGTTGGCTTTCCAGTCCTTTTCCAACTCACTAGTCCCCGGGGCCTTTCAGCACTGGCCGCTAGCATGTGGGCTGCCCTTGACCTCTGTGACCAGAACGCATGGATGCTCTGCTCAGCCCATCAGCCGAATCCCAAATTAGACCTGACAGTGTGATTTTTTCTCTGGGATGGAGCTGAGAGGGCAGAGCCCCAGTGGGTGATTCCGCGGGAAGGTTGTCAGCCCGAATTAGCCCAGGCCCTTTCGTGCAGCCTTGCTGCTTCAGCTTCCTCTAGCTAATCGGGTTTTCCAGGCTGTTTCTGGCTTCTGAGCAGCCTCCTCCCGTCCCCAGGGGCTGAGACTTGGCCAGGATCCCTAAGGAGCTGTGTTTGTTGGGGGCCCCAAGGCAGGCTCTGTTTGGGGAGAGCAGGGGGAGGGCTCTGGGTCCTCTCATCCCTCACGTCAGGAATTCCAAGTGGCGATTCCCCAGGGACAAGTTGTTCCATCCCCTTATTCTCTCTTCCCTTCACTGAGGTTCATTTCTGGCGGCCAGAGGCCACACCACACCGCCTTGCTTCTCACCTCCCATCTGTGGTCACAATGATCTCTGCATCGAGTTGCCTGCCTCCATTCACAGGAATGCCAGTGATAGGCAAGATTCTGCTGCGGTAACAGGTTGACCCCGAAATCCTAGAAGTTGGACCCCACAGATGTCATTTTCTTACTCGTGACACCAGGCAGGTCAGGTGGGGGGTGCTTTACATTGTACCTCAGAGACGCAGGTCGATGGGGGCTCCCGTCTTGAAGCCCTGCAACTAGAACACGTAGCTTCCAGGGTCACCGGCAGGAGAGGGAACAAGAGAGTCACATAGCACTTAGATGCCAAGGCCCAGAGTGACACAGTTCAGTTCTGCTCACACCCAGAACTTGTCACATGGGGGCTGGAAAGTGTTCAGTGAGCAGTAAGTGTCCTGGCCACGATAGTCAGTTGTGCAATTTATTAAGCACCTTCTGTGTGGCAGGCCCTCTAGGGCTTTGGAAATACAAGGGGTCCCCACCTTCCTGGAACTCAGTTCAGGGGAGGAAACCAGAATCTGAGAAACAGCTGTGTGATTGCATCTGCGCTAAGTGCCCCAATGGAGGGACCATGAGGGCATTTCCCAGGGAGGCCTGATGTATTTGGAGGGGTCAGGAGATGTCTGTGGTAAGGACTGACACTTGAGGGGAGGCCAGAGGGAGGAGAGGACCTTAGTGGAATGTGAGGGAGCGTTCCCGGTAGAGGGAACAGCATCCGCGGAGTTCTGGACTGGGAAGAGCTCGGCTCTGCGAAGGAGCTGGAAGGCCAGTGGAACTGCAGGGTGACAACGGGGAGATGTTGGGAGGAGTTGGGTATTTGGAACACCTACCTTGAGGAGCTGTTGCCAGAACTGAGCTCAGTCATTGTCTCAGCAAATAGCGAGTCCCTGCTCTTTGGCAGGCGGTGTTTCAGGTATTAGGGACAGAGCCGTGAACAGGACAGACCAATGTCTCTGCTGTTGTAGAGGCGGCGAGAAAAAGAAATACAGTGATTTTCCCCGGGAAAATGAGTATGACCAGTAAATAGGGTACTTTCACAGAAAGTGTAGGGCGCGGATGCTTTTGGCTACAAATAACAGGAAACCCCATTTGTGTTAGTGTAGGCTGTCAGGGAATGGGTGGGCTCCCCAACTCCCAAGTCCAGGGGTTCTTTGGGCCACCTTCTGGGCCCATGACTTGGCAGCTGCACAGTGGCATTGAGGACTTGGGTTCATTCTGCCACAGCCCTGGCTGCCTTCACTTTAAGGCAGGCCCCGTCCACAGTTCTAGTGTGGCACCTAGGGACACTGTGGGCGGTGTCAGTTGGAAGCGAAAGCTTTTTCAAACTCTCTGTGCCCCAGGCACCTTCACTAGCTCACTTTTGTGGCTAATGAATTGTAGGGGCGGCGGCTGCTTCAAACAGGAGACCGTGGAAAACAGGACCACGGTAGGGCGAGGAGAGGGAGGATGGGGGCGGGTTAGGAGGTAGAGTGGACAGGGCTTGCTAATGGCAAGGCTGCTCGAAAGAAGGAATGTTGAGCAGACAGACAGACACAGACTCACACAGGTGTCCCCCTTGCACTGTGGCTTCTTCCCGTAGAAGTCATGGTTCACATTTGCATTTTACGGGCTCAGAAATCTTGCAGGAAAGAATCCTGCTTCTTTGGCTCTGGGACCTTTTTATTTTCTAAAAGACACTTAGTAACACATTCTGCCAAAAAAAATTGGAAAAATTTTGCTTCCATGCTTCTCCTCCTCGCAGCATATTAGAGTCACTAAGAAACTCCCAAGGCCTGGGCCCCACCCCAGACCAGTTCATTAGCATCACCGAGGGTGGGACCAGGCGTGGGATGTTTTTTCTTTTAAAGCTCCCCAGATGTTTCCAGGGTGCGGCCAAGGGTGAGGACTACTACTTTATCGGGTTCTTGGGTGAGCTTCACATTTAAAAAGCTGTATTGTTTGCATCTCTCATCATCAAATACTTGTGTGTTGGTTAAAAAAAGAAAAGAAGAAGAAGAAATCAAAGGACCCAGAATCCTCCCAGACGATCACATTTGCTAACTAATTTGTTCCTTCCCAGTGTGTGTCCTAAAACAAGGTGTTTCCCCACCTTTTCAAAGAGATTTTTTAAAAAGTTTTGGGGCCTACTTGCACTGTATAGGGACTATAGATGACATAATCAGCTGTCTGTTTATGTTTAAGTTTATTAATTTTGTGACACATTTAGAATCATTATGATATAAAAAATGGTGAAATGTAAATGTTGCTTACATCTTCTCACATATCAGAAAACAATGTTCTACTCTTCACAGGCATCCTTTTCACGAGAGTCATTTTTCTGGCCACTTATACATATTTCCAAAGTCCATCATTTCCATGTCCATCTGAAAGCATGATACGGCACTTCTTGAACTTACGTATTATGCTTTCACTGGAAACGATATCCCAAGCCTCAGGAACCCAGTCACATATCAGACATTTGGGTTTTTTTAATTCCCCCTTTTAGTTGTGTATTGATGATCTCTAAACTATAGCCAACCACGCTAACTTACTTTGTTACATTTAAAAAATTAAAACAACAAACAAAACCCTAGGGCTGCTCGGCTGGCTGAGTCCATAGAGCGTGCGACTTTTGATCTCGGGTTGTGGATTCAAGTTCCATGTTGGGAGTAGAGATTGCTTAAAAAAATAAAATCTCTAGGGGAAAAAATCCTGATTTTTTTTTTTAAGGACAGGTACTGAAAATGGATAAACGAATGAATGTGAACACATAAGAGTGGTTACTATAAGCACTTGTTTTTGAGTCAATCAGACTAATCATTCCAATATGAACAAAAATTGAGGAAAATGAAATTTCATGCCCCCCCAGTGGCACTCTGCTTCAACACAGGTTTCAGTATTACCTCACACACTTTTTTCAGTTTCCCAAATTCTAGTTTAGTGCCTCGTAAGACTTTGCATCAAGTAGTTTGTTTAAAATAAATGAATGTTGCTTAACAATTATTTGTCCCAGTTCCTTTGTAAAAGAATCTTTAAAAGGCCTGTTTAAGTGACTTACAGCACGTGGAATGACCAGGGCATGCCCTTGGGAATATTTTCTGTTATAACGTAGGCCTCCTATTTATCATTATGGAAACCAGTATCATTTAAGCCTTTAGGAGCTAATGTGTCTCTGCCAAATAGTGCTGTGTTCGAAATAAGGTAATACAAAAACTCTAAAAGACAATTCTTATTCCTGAGGATCTATTTTTGGGGGGGGGGGATCTTGCCTTATATCTGGGCAGATCTTGGATTCAAAGTACATTGATTAGGTTAAACACACAGAATTGGCTCAGTGCCTTTGACTTTCCTGCCATGAGCAATGATTAGCTGGAGAGCCAGGGTTCTCCGACTTTCCCAGTTTTTAATCCCATTCATTCATTTCTTCATTCACTCATACAAGCATTGATTCATTTCCTGTCAGCTACCCTAAGAACTGGGGTGGAAGACTGTAGTAAAAATGGCACGCGTTGGGACTCCAGCCTTCCAGTTCTACCTGCGGGACTATGGCCAAAGCACTTAACCTCCCTGTGCCTCAACTTCCCTGTCTATAAACTGGAGGTGGTAATACTACCTACCTCCTAAGATGGTTGTGGAGAGTTAGGGATTTCATACAGATCCACCATCCCAGGTTGGAACATGATCCAAACTGACCGATTATCACTGCTGCAGAAATATCCGTGTGATGGATGCTTCCCCATACCCTGCCAGGGTACAAGCTCTTTTGCCCGTCTAAAATCCAAATTATCCAGAATTCTAAACTACATCTGGCCCAAAAGGTTTGGAAAGGGATCACACAGTATAAAAGCACTTAGCATGGTGCCTGGCACATAATATGCTGTGTTAATGGTACTGATTTATAATTATTATTTAAAGTGCATACCTCACCGTTCTTAATTATCATCATGGAAATGCAAATGATAACCACGGGGAGATACCATTACACACCCATCTCAATGGCTAAAATAAAAAACAACATGGGAGGAGATGAGGTCAGAGAGAATTCCATGGGAAGCCTTATAGGGACTGAAGCTTTCTCCTAAATGTATAGTGGGAAGGTTCTGAGCATAAGACGGACGTGATCTGAGTCATGTTAACAGAGTCCCTCTGGCTGTGTGTGGGACCAGGGGTGGGAGCCAGGAAACTAGGGCGGAAGCTCCTGCCAAGTCCATGGTCCAGGCAAGAGACACTGCGGGGAAGTAAGCAGATCCTAATATTTTCAAGGTGGGGCCACATGGACTGGGTTGGCGGGGTGGGGTGGGGGGGTACCTGGGAAGGATGGCACTAAGGTTTTAGCCTCAATACCAGGTGAATAGGGAAGACGTTGAGTCGAGGACCACCTGAGTGGAGGTTTGCAAGGAGAAGGTGAAGGTGGTGTGAAGAATCGAGAATACACCTTTGGGTCTGTTAAACCTAAGACGCCTTTTAGGCAGCTGTGCTAGCCAGCTAGGAGGCAGCTGGATGTTCAAGTCTGGAGTTCGGGGGAGAGGTCTAGGCTGCAGAAGAATGTAGGAGTCCTCAGCAAAGAGTATTTAAGGCCAGGAGACTAGACGAGATCACCAAGGGAGGAGTGTTGATAGAGAAGAGAAAAGCTGTCCAGAGTCATGATGAAGAATCCACAGAACAGGTGGGAATGGGGGGCCAAGGGAGGGGGAGACCCAGGGAGCACAGAGACCCTGAGGCCAAGTGAGGACAGGCGATGTGATGGACAAGTGGCTGATGGGAGTGGGTTCAAGAGAGGGCTTTGGGGGGTCTTTTGGGGGTTTTTGTTTTTGAAGAGCAGTTTTCAGGTTTATAGGAAATTGATCACAGAGACTTGTCCCCACCACACGATGTCCCCTGGTCTTTACATCTCCTGTTAGTGTGGTGCATTTGTCACAACTGATGAACTGATGTTCATTATCATTAGCTAAAGTGCCTCATTTGCATTAGGGTTCACTCTTCGCATTCTCCGTTCTGTGGGTTTTTGCGGATCCACCATCACAGTACAGTACAGAATAGTTTCATGCTCCACCTGTTTGTTCCTCCTGCTCTCCCTACCCCCCACCCCCCCACCCCGTGCAACCACTGACTGATCTTGCTCCGAAACCCGGCCTTGCGTCCACCTCCCCAGCAGAAATGAGCTGTGTGAACGTGTGGCCCTGTGTGTCCTGTTTGTCGCTCTGTCTCTAGTGCTTAGGCCACCTCATCCAACACACCGTAGTTGCACAGTAAAAATGTGTGAAATTAATGTCTTCTCTGATTGGGGAGGGACTCGAACTTGAAGGGGACCTTGGAATCAGAGGCTGTCATTCCAGAGTGTGACAAAAGTGTGTTTTATGGGCCTGAGCTTCTGTCCCCAGTGAGCATCTTCCCTCCTCCCTGCCACGGGTGTTAGGGGGAAGGAATGATCGGAAATGTCACCTGGGCATTGAGTGCCCCCAAACCATTGTCCCCTGGCAGGACTGACATGGCTTCCCCATCTGTAAAATGGGGTACGGACAGTATTGACCCCACAGAGCTGTCGTATGGAGTCAATGAGATAATGCTGTGAAACACCATAGGTGTTAATAAATGTGAGCTGTTGTTATAAGTAATAATATCATGGGGCGCCTGGGTGGCTCAGTCGTTAAGCGTCTGCTGCCTCTGGCTCGGGTCATGATCCCAGGGTCCTGGGATCGAGCCCCGCATCGGGCTCCCTGCTCAGCGGGGAGCCTGCTTCTCCCTCTCCCACCCCCCTTGCTTGTGTTCCCTCTCTCGCTATGTCTCTGTCTGTCAAATAAATAAATAAAATTAAAAAAAAAAAAGTAATAATATCATTACCATTATTCTGACTTCACGGCACTCACCAGCTGGTGGGGGAGATAGATATCAGATCATCACTCAAATAACCACATAATTTAACTGGCCATTAAACTCTTAAGGAAAAGCCAGGGTACCTTGAGAGAGTAGCAGGGCGGGAGATTGGGGGGGGTGGGTCTGGGAGGGTCTGAGAAGACTTTTCCTGAAGAAGTGCCCTGCTAGCCTGGGCTTGAAGGATAAAGAGGAACTCCCCCAGGGGAGAGGTGTTTTGGGCAGAGAGAATAGCTTGTACAGAGGCCCCGAGATGGTGCGCGGCTGAAGCGTGTTGGAGGAACCTGGTATGGGCCCTGATTGGGGGTGCGGGGGCCGGGTCAGCAGGCCTGTCGTACTAGGCCTGGTGATAAGAGATTTGGACTTTCTTCCCGCGGCCCCTGGGAACCACGGAAGGGTTTTAAGGAGAGCAGTGACACTGTTCGGTTCGGTTTGGTTTTTTAACTCCTGCGTGTACTCTCAAGGCTCGGTGTCCTGATTCCTTCCCCTAGGACGGTTTGTACCACCTGCTGCAAGCCAGGGTCACGGGCAGCTGCTCCAGGCCTCCCCCCATACGCAGCACCTTGAAGCGCGCTGTCCTCCGGCCACTCAGTGTGCGGGGGTAAAAGGAGCTTTATCTAAGGAGAGGGTGCCCTGGTTCCAGACTCACGGCTCCCGGGGAAAGCAGCGGCTTGCCAGCCCAGGCCAGGCCACGGGGAGGCCCGCAGCCCAGGTCCCAGCAGCCCCGCCTCTGCCTCGGAAAGTCTCTGGGCCTCACTTCCTCTTCGAGAAGGGCCCGAGTGCGCTCCCCACGAAGATTACCTCGTTTCCCCCCAGACCCGGAGCTGCCAACAGCACCCTCCCTCCCCGGGTCCCTGTTTCTTTTATAAGATGCCAACCAGTATGTTCTCTTGGTTCCCTCTTCTGGGCCAGGCCCGGGAGAGGGGCAGGACAGGACAGGGAGGGGAGTTTCCAAATTACCTTTGTCTTCTCGGGCCCCGGCACAGGAAATAGCTCTTTTTGTGGGCCAGTTGCTTGGGGAGGCCCTCTGCCAGTGCCCCCCGCCCTGCAGTGCGGGCCCAGGTGAGTCTGCCAGCACCCCCTCCAGCCTCGGAATGATGTCCGATTCCTGGGGTGCAGAGAGACCCGGGTACCCCGAGCAACCACTCTGCTGGAGGGGCCTCTGCCGGTGGCTCGGTAAGTGGAGGCCCTTGCTGTCCCTTGCTCTGCTGTGCCTGTGGCTGCCTGTTCCCAGGGGAGGGTTCGGACCCCAGGGGGAGGGCAGCCTCCCTCCAGAGCACTTGGGTGCCTTGCGCCTTAGGAAATCCACAAGGCTTGCAACTGTGGCTCCTTAGCTGTGCCACCCACGTAGCTGAGAGACTCTTAACAGAGACTCTGAAACAGATGGGCTCCCCATCCAGGCCTGGTCCTTGCTCTGAAGTGTGTTCTGGGTATTGTTGATTCCTTTAATGCTCCCAACAGCCCTAGGAGGTAGATACTGCCGGTTTTATAGATGAGGACACTGAGAGCTGCCAACAGCTCACTTACCGAGCCATACAGCTAGGAAGTGGCAGAGCAGGACTCAAACCCAGGCCGTGTGGGTGACTGACTGCCCACCCGCCCTGCTAACACCTGCACATACTCTCCTTATTGCATCACTGTTGATTTTCTCCGCAGCACTTACCATAATCAATTTGTTAACTTGTGTGTTGCCTGCCTACACCGTTTAGCATGTACGATCCTGTGGTGATACGGATTACGTGATACAAAGTGCGTGTCTTGTTCGTTACTGTAAACCCAGACTAGTATCTAGGATAGTACCTGGCACACGGGAGCTGCTCGGTCAGTCTGGGTTGAATGAATGAACCAAAGTTGCCAGTGAAAAGGATGTCGAGAAACTGGGACTCCCGGACTATGGGGGGGGGAAAATAAAATGGGACCGCCCCTTGCCAACCCAGATTGGGGATTTTTTTTTTTTTTTTTTTTGAGAGGGAGAGCGAGTGAGAGAGAAAAAGCGAGAGCGCCGAGCAGAGGGAGAGGGAGAAGCAGAATCCCCGTTGAGCAGGGAGCCCGACGCAGGGAAGATTGACAGTTTATTAAAAATTAAATATGGGGGGGCACCTGGGGGGTTCAGTTGGTTAAGCATCTGCCTTCGGCTCAGGTCATGATCCCGGGGTCCTGGGATCGAGCCCATCTGGCTCCCTGCTCAGCGGGGTGTCTGCTTCTCCCTCTCCCTCTGCTGCTCCCCCTGCTCTTCTCTCTCTCCCTCTCTCTCTGTCAAATAAATAAAGAAAATCTTTAAAAAAAATAAATAAATATGCAGCTGTTCTGTGACCTAGCCGTTGCATTCTTGGGCATTTATCTATCCCAGAGAAATAGACTAATGTTCACACAAAAACCTGCACACAGTTGTTCACGGCAGCTGGAAACTGGAAACAGCCTAGATGTCCTTCAGCTGATGAATGGTTAAACCAACTCTAGTACATCCATACCGTGATATCCTACTCAGCAGCCAAAGGGAACAAACTATTGATAACATGCATCAGTGTAGATGAACCCGAGGAAAAAAGTCAGTCCCAAGTGGCTACATACAGTAATCATTATACAGACGCCATCTAGAACATTCATAGCTAGAGAGGAGAAGTCAATGCCTGGCCTTCAAGCTTCGAAGGACAGGCTGACTCTCTTGGTAGGGGCAACTGGTGACTTTAGGTTGAAGCCAGTTCTCATGGACCATTCTGAAGATCCCAAGGCCCTGAAGAATTATGCTACATAAATGGAATAACAAAGCCTGGATGACAGCACATCTGTTTACAACATGGTCTGCAGAATATTTTAAGCCCACCGCTGAGACCTACTGCTCAGAAAGAAAAGATTCCTTTCAAAATATTACTGCTCACAGACAATGCACCTCGTCCTGCAAGAGCTCTGATGGAGATGGACAGTGAGATTCATACTTTCGTGCTTGCTGACACAACATACATTCTGCAGCCCATGAATCAAGGAGTCATTGTGACTTTCAAGTCTTATTATTTAAGAAATATATCTTGTTGGGGCGCCTGGGTGGCTCCGTCAGATTAGCGTCCAACTCTTGGTTTTTGAGGGGTTCAGGACTGCAGTGGCAGAAGTCACTGCAGATGTGGTGGAAACAGCAAGAGAACTCGAATTGGAAGTGGAGCCTGAGCACGGGACTGAGTTGCTGCCATTTCATGATCAAGCTTTAATGGATGAGGAGCTGCTTCTCATGGATGAGGAAAGGAAGCGGTTTCTTGAGATGGAGTCTACTCCAGGTGAAGATGCTGTGAAGATGGTTGAAATGACGAGAGGATTTAGAATATGACATAGACTTAGTTGATGAAGCAGCAGCAGGCTTTGAGAGGGTTGACTTTATTTTTTATTTTCATTTTTTTTAAAGATTTTATTTATTTGAGTGAGAGAGAATGAGAGAGAGCGAGCACATGAGAGGGGGGAGGGTCAGAGGGAGAAGCAGACTCCCCGCCGAGCAGGGAGCCCGATGAGGGACTCGATCCAGGGACTCCAGGATCATGACCTGAGCCGAAGGCAGTCGCTTAACCAACTGAGCCACCCAGGCGCCCGAGGATTGACTTTTTTTAAAGCACTTCTCCTGGGGGTAAAATGCCATGAAACAGCATCACATGCTAACAGTAATCATTCGTGAAAGGAAGAGTCAATCGATGTGGCAAACTTCATTGTTGTCTTTTTTCAAAATTACCACAGCCCCCCCCAGCCTTTAGCAACCACCACCTCGATCAGTCTGCAGCTACCGACATCGAGGCGAGACCCTCCACCAGGAAAAAGATTGCGACTCGCTAAAAGCTCAGACATGATGGCCAGCATTTTTTAGCAATAAACTATTTTTAAATTAGGATAGGTACTTTGGGGGTTTTTTAGACATAATGCTCTTGCACACTTAAAAGAGTACAGTACCGGGACACCTGGGTGGCTCAGTTCGTTAAGCGGCTGCCTTCGGCCCAGGTCATGATCCCAGGGTCCTGGGATCGAGTCCCACATCGGGCTCCTTGCTCAGCGGGGAACCTGCTTCTCCCTCTCTCTCCCTCTGCTTGTGCTCTCTCTGTCAAATAAAATCTTAAAAAAAAAAAAAAAAAAGTACAGTACCGTCTAAACATGACTTTTATGTGCACTGGGAAATTCACTTGACTCACTTTCTTGAAATAATCACTGTATTATGGGCTTGGACCTGAACCCAGAGTCTCTGTGAGGTATGCCTGAATATGGCATCTCGCAGTGTCTTACAAGTATATGTGAGTCTTCAGTTTCCTCTATAAAAATTTCTGTTTCAAACAAGTTGCCAATCAGAGGAAGGGGGAGTGGAGGGTGGCTCTGGTCAGAGAGGAGTGGAGAGGTTATCTATTTCTCCCGAGGTCAGCCTCGGAAGGGGTTCAGGTAGGGGAGGGACCTGGCCACGTTGGCATTTCTGAATGAACCTGCTGCCGTAGGAGAGACTGGGGTTAGGGTGAGGCTTTTAGGGGGGTGGCAGCCCAGCGCCCAGGGAGAGGAGCTGGGGCAACTCCCGGATCCTAACTTGCTGGTCCTTCTCCTGTGTTTGGCCGCACAAGTCTGGAAAGGGGCTTTGTGTGCAAGGAAGGTGTCCTGGCTCCAGCCTCGTCGTTCGTGGGGGGAAAATGGCTTGATAATCACCCGTACGCCACCATGAGTCCCTCAGAACATATTTTACTCCGTTAATATGTGTCATTGGCCAGCCCCCAAGTCTTGTTTGGGGTGTGGATTACACAGGTGTAGACAGGTGTCAAAATTCATTACCTGTGCATTCAGAACAGGTACATTTATGTGCTTATACTTCAGTAATTAAGTATCTTCCATCAAATCATAACGATAATAAAACAGCTCATATTTATTGAGCCTTTATTCTGTGCCAGGCTCCATGCTAAGCACTTTCCAAGTGTCAGTCCATTTGATCGGCACGACAGGTCTGTGAGATGGGTACTTCTGTGGGTATTTTATAGATGGGGCAATGCTGGTGAAACCTCTGGTCCGTGGTCACAGGGCTGCCTCGTGGCAGAGCAGTGATGGGCGCCCAGCACAGGCTGACTGCAGAGCTCAGGTTCCTCTGAGTTCCCAATCGTTTTGCCCGGGCCTTTCCCTTGATCCTGATGGACCAGTGATACACTGCAGCCGGTGGGGTCTCCTTGCTGAGGGCCTCGGCCCACGTGCTAGTTCAGAGAGACCCGCTGTCGTCAGATCTTGGGGGAGCCCAGATCCAGAAGTCCGAGCTTTGATTCAGGAACAGAGCCACTGCAGTAGAGCCCGGGCTGGGCTTTCTTGTCCGCTCTCATCCACATCTCCAGCCAGCTGGGGATTAACCTCCTGCTGTTATCAGGAGAAACAGAACATAGGATGCTTACTGCAGCTCGGCTCTTGTGATGGATGAGGGCAACAAAGTAACCCGCGGTGGGAGGTTCCTGAGCCCTTGCGCACAAAGGACAGCGCAACTGGCTGTTTCTGTGGCGTCACGTGTGGGGCGGTCTGGGCGGGCAGGGGACGTGCAACTTGAGACCTGTAAATAATCTCCTTATGTCAGGGTGTCTCTGAAGCCCCCCTTTTCCCTCTTGCAGAGAGGATTCCGTGTTAACAGTCAGAAAATGGCTGCCTAGTTTGTGGGTCCCCGTTAGGATGCTCTTAGTCCCAAGTAACAAAACCTTGACATCATTTGGCCAAATGGCAAAGAAATTTAACGTGTCTTAGATGTCCATCAGGCGGTGGCCGTCAGGTGGGGTAGGATCAGCAGCTCAAATGTCTGTCATTAAGGACTCAGCTTCTCAGAGTTAGCTTCATCCTAGTATGGAGAGATAGAGATCTAGATATATAGATATAGATAGATGTATGCCTTTTTGTCCCAGGATGGCTGCCAGTGACAGTCAGGGCCACTTGCTTTCTTGACCGATGATACACTGCAGCCTGTGGGGTCTCCTTGCTGAGGGCCTCTGCTACACCCTGGAGGGCGCGTGGGCCAGAGCCGCCTCGTGAAGAACACCCCGGCCATTCCTGGGGGAAGAGAGAGATACCTGTCTTCTGCCTCTAGGAGAGAGGGGGGAGGAAAAAAGCCCATCCCTCATGGGTTATAAATACTTCCTTTAGTCTACGATCGATCCCGCTTAGGTCATGTCCCCCCCCCTCTGCAGGCCAATCAGGTCACCTGAGGAATGCCGCACCTTGATTGCCTATGACCAGTTGGGGTCCCTTATCCAGGAGAAAAAGGAATGGGTACGGAGCAGACAGCCAGATGCCTGCCACAGCTGGAAAGGGCCTCCAAACTCAGTCCCTGACCCAGGCTCACTAAGCTGAAAAGCTGTGTCAGGCCCAACAGATGCTGGCATTTGAGAACACAGAAATCTGGTCTTCTTTTGAAGGAGTAGAGTGATGCGTGTCTAGTTTCTGCCTTCTGCCTGTTCATCCACCCAGACAAGTAGAGTTGGTCTCCCATAGACCACTTGTCTGTTCGCAGAAACAGCATGCGTTGCCTCCTTTCTCTAGGCTTTTCTTACTTTTTCCTTCATTCTCTGTCCTTCCCTTCCTTCCCCCACTTTGAGGTGTGTGTGGTGTGTCTAGAGCTGTGTACATACCCCTGCAAAATATACACTGAGATTTAAATAAGAGCTTCCAGAAGTGGTTTAGTGCTCCGTATCTCAGTCTGTTTCTTCTGGTTTTCCCCAAACAACAGGTTTTGAGATTGACCAGGTCGCTCTGTGAGTTCCAGTGTGTTGTGTCTGCCCGCTGGACAGCTGAACGTGATGTGTTACCTGTCACTCCTCACGTTTCCAGTCCCCGGTGTGGCACCCGGGTCACCCCCAGCTCCACACCACCACAGACGGCACTCTGTGAACATCCGCATACCTATGTCCTTCTGAGTCCCTGGGGTTTACATCCAGGGGTCATGTTAAGGCAGAAGACAGGTATCTCTCTTCCCCCAGGAATGGCCGGGGTGTTCTTCATGAGGCGGCTCTGGCCCACGCGCCCTCCAGGGTGTAGCAGAGTCCAGCTTTCCCCGTTGACTTGTCACCATTTGCTTTTATTCTGCTTCCTAATTTGTGCCAAGCCAGTGAAGTTGGGGTCTCAGATTGCTAGTCTGGCTGAGGGCTACTTCCTGCCTCCTCCTGCACCTGTTACCCGGACTCAGGCCTCCCTCGGCATGAGTGGCCCATCGAGAGATGAAATGAGGCGGGAAGGGCACGGTCATCAGGGCCACACTCTGGAGCCGGCTGGCCTAGGTTCACATCCTGACCCTGCCATCTAACCTGGCAAGTTGCTCAACCTCTCTGAGCCTGAGTTTCCTTAAATAGAAAATGGGAACAACAATAGTATCTGTATCTTAAGATTTTTTTTTTAACTTTTTTTTTTTTTTAAAGATTTTATTTATTTGACAGAGAGAGTCACAGTGAGAGAGGGAACACAAGCAGAGGGGGTGGGAGAGGGAGAAGCAGGCTCTCCGCGGAGTACGGAGCCCAATGCGGGGCTCGATCCCAGGACCCTGAGATCATGACCTGAGCCGAAGGCAGACGCTTAACGACTGAGCCACCCAGACGCCCCTATCTTAAGATATTTTGAGGATTTAATGAGATAATACATATAAAGCATTGTGTGATATGAAAATATCAGCAGTTACTATCATCATTATTGAGGGTTGTAAGCTCTCTGAACATTCGAATATTTTACCTTCTCTTTTCTTTTAATTCACTGCAAATTGTCCGCCTGTGGAGGCATTTCTGGCTTCTCTCTGCCGGCTTTTTAGGAAGCATGAGAGAGACTGTAGTGAAACTTGTAAAAAGACAAATTGGGCCTGGATATACTCCTCTCTCCCACATTTGGGTGGGTGGCATATACTCATTTGCATGTATGTGGTTTTATTTTTAATTTTCTAAAATACGCTATGTGAATTTTTAAAAACGTCAACATTATAAAAGTATGTAAGGTAAACATTGAGAATCTTGCTCCTCCTTTCCCTGTACCCCCCTCCAGTCTCACTTCTTGGAGATAACAATCATTGTAAACAGTTCACAGTGTGGCTGCCATTTAAGGGTCCTATTAAGGGTGCGGACCCTGGAGCCAAGTGACCTGGGCCTGCGTCTTGGTTCCGGCACTGACTGGCTGTGTGACCTAGCGCATTAGCTCGCTGTCGCCTTCATAACAAAGCGTTATCATAGCCTGGCTGGTTTAAATAACGGAAATTCATTTTCTCCAGTTCTGAGATTTCCAGTCTAAGACCAAAGTGCTAGCAGGGTTGGTTTCCTCTGAGGCCTCCTTCCCTGGCTTGTAGGCATCTGCCCAACTGCACTTGTTCCTCTGCGGGCACATGGAGCCCACTGTCTCTCTGTGTCCTAAGTTCTCCTTACCAGGACACCGGTCAGATCGGATTAGGACACACCCTAATGGTCTCCTTTTAATTTACCTCATTAAAGGCCTTAATCACCAAACTCAGTCACATTCCAAGGCACTGGGGTTGGGACTTCAACATCTGACTTTGACATCCTGTGCCTCACTTACCTCCTCTGTAGAATGGAGACAGTAACTGTATCTAGCTCAGTGCGCTTAATGAGCGTATGATATATAACGTGCATGTAAAGTGCAGTGTTATATTCGTGTCTGCCCTTCTCTTGATGTTGGAGTTGCTGGGTCCACGGATGTGCATGGTTTTAATTTAATTGACAAATTGCCTTCAAAGAAGGTTCTGCTAGTTAGTACCCCCACCCACAGGACAAGGACCAGTTTTTTCTTGCCTCTTGGTTTTTGTTTTAATAATGGAAAAATTTCAAACATTTCCAGAGGTAGAAAGAAGAGCATACAGAGCCCGCAGGTACAGGCTTGTCAGCAGAGCCTGTCGTTCCTGGCACACGGCCAAGCATGCTTCATCCATCCCCCTGCCTTTGGATTATTTTGAAGCAGTTCTCCAACATCGGATCGTTTTGTTCGGGAGGGGTTTAAACACCACTCTCACAACGCGCCTGTGCCTTATGGAAGAGAGGAGGCTTTTTCCATAAAATAACCCTTGATTCATGTGGTGCTTTCCACTTTCCAGGTGCATCTTCTCCCTTTGTTCTCAGATGCCCCTAAAAGGCAAGTGAGACAGGTGTATCTGTCAGGAAAACAGCATCTAGGTATTTCTGGGTATTTTAGGCAGAGGGAATTCGACATAGAGAATTTGGTTAAATTAGTAATAGAGGAACAGGGGAACCAAACAGGGACAGGGAGGCAGTCCTGAGACTAGACCCAGAGCTGGAGGAACACAAGGGGGAGGTGGTATTACTGGAGCCCAGGGCAGTGGGGGTGGAGGGTGAGAGGGAGAAGCACCTCCATTGGCTGAACTTAACCAGGAATCCTGGGAAACGTAGACCCCTGTGATTCAGAGCAGGGCCGGAGGTGGACAGGCAATGGATCAATCAGGGAAATTGATACCCATTTTATAGATGAGGAAACCAGAGCATCTAAGTGGCCTGGTCAGGGGTGCTTTGCTTGGTGACAAGCACCATCCGGGAGCCTGGACTCCCTTGGTCTCCCGGGAAACCTGAGGCAGCTCCTCGGGCATCGCCGGCCAGCTGCTAGTCACTGCTGCCTGGGATGGGCCTCCCTTGGGAAGCTCAAGGCCATTTGCCCATGGTTACAATTTCTTCCCTTGCTGGAGGGAGCCTCTCCAAGCTCCCCCCACCCTAGGTTCAGATAAGACACTCCCTTTTGTTCCTGTCAGAGGACTGGGTTGTGCGGTGACCTGAGAAAAGCCTTCCTGAGGACTCTGTGCCTACAAGCAGAGCTGCACCCTCCTGGAGCTGCTAGCTTTGTGAAGGTGGGGGAGCCTAGGGACCACGGGCCGTGCCAGATAGGCAGACAAGGGAGTTAAACAACAGTGCGGGAGTGAAATAAAAGAGTAGGCGGTCGGGGCGCCTGGGTGGCTCAGTCGTTAAGCGGCTGCCTTCGGCTCAGGTTATGGTCCCAGGGTCCTGGGATCGAGCCCCGCATCGGGCTCCTTGCTCAGCGGAGAGCCTGCTTCTCCCTCTGCCACTCCCCCTGCTTGTGTTCCCTCTCTCGCTGTGACTTTCTCTGTCAAGTAAATAAATAAAATCTTAAAAAAAAACAATTATACATCAAATGTTAAATGTATAGGGGCGCCTGGGTGGCTCAGTCGGTTAAGCGTCTTCCTTCGGCTCAGGTCATGATCGCGGGGTCTTGGGATCGAGCCCCACATAGGGCTCCCTGCTCCGCGGGGAGCCTGCTTCTCCCTCTCCCATTCCCTCTGCTTGTGTTCCCTCTCGCTGTCTCTCTCTCTCCGTCAAATAAATAAATAAGATCTTAAAAAAAAGAAAAAAAGAGTAGGCGGTCAGTCCTCAAGAGAGCCCCCAGTCATAGATGATGAGGATTGCTAACAGTAACTGGGCCCTTCTCGTAAAGCAGGCCTGTTTCAGGGACTTCACACTTCACGTAGATTAACCTCCTTAATTCTCACAGTAATCCTGTGAGGTCAGTACGACTAGTAGTCTTAGAGAAGAGAGAGTTCGGTAACTTGCCCAAGGTCACTTGCCCAAGGTCACGCAGGCTAACATTCCTGGCGATCACCTATGCTAGGCTCTGCTCTAGAGCTTTACATATTAACTCATTTTTTAAAAAGATTCTATTCGTGGGGCGCCTGGGTGGCTCAGTCGTTAAGCGTCTGCCTTCGGCTCAGGTCATGATCCCAGGATCCTGGGATCGAGTCCCACATCGGGCTGCCTGCTCGGTGGGGAGTCTGCTTCTCCCTCTGACCCTCCTCCCTCTCATGCTCTCTGTCTCTCATTCTCTCTCAAATAAATAAATAAAATCTTTAAAAAAAAAAATGTAAAAAAAAAAAAGATTCTATTCGTTTATTTTTAGAGAGAACACGAACAGGGAGAGGCAGAGAGAGAAATCTGAAGTAGACTCTGCCGCTGAGCATGGAACCTCACACGGGGCTTGATCTCATGATCCTGAGATCATGACCTGAGCCCAAATCAAGAGTGGAACGCTCTTGAGCCACCCAGACACCCCTACAAATTAACTCATTTAATGTTCATGTCAACCCTGTGAGGGAGGCGCTTCTGTTATTTCCATTGTACAGGTGAGGTAACTGAGGCACAGGGAGGTCGAGTGACTGGCCAAGGTCACATGGTAGAACTGCGATTCAGACTCAGACAACCCGCGTTCTGACTCCATGCTCTTAGCTGCCACACCGCACCGAGTCAAGGATGAGAATTACCATTTGCTTGCAGGGTGCTTTGTCCTGTACTTTTTCAGATTTTGTCTCCTTAAAGGAGAGACAGATCATGGTAGCCATTTGACAGGCAAGGAGACGGCCAGGGTGAAAGAGGCGGAGGGCAGATAGCAGCTAGCGCACGTCCCCAGCATCACAGCAGGTCCTGTCTAAGTGCTGCACACACAGGGCTTATCAAAGTGCCCTCCCAAACCCTGTGAGGTAAATACTCACAGAGGAGGGACCTGAAGCTGGGGGAGATGAAGCCGCCTTGTTCAGAGCTGGGAGCTATGCCTCGGTACTCGGGTCCTGTGCTGTCAACGACCCTCTGTGGATCTCCAGGGAAGTCAGTCAGGATCATTCACGGGACGTTGACTGTGTGCTGAGCACTGTGCTGGTGCTGAGAAAACAGTGAACAAAACTGGCATTGATAGTCACCCTCAGGGCGTTCACATTCAAGTATTTGGATTCAAGCAGGGCTGGCGTTTGGCAGTGTTCACCAGCTGCCATCCCTTATAATTGCCTGTTGCCTGTGCCATACTGGTTTCTAAATACTTTGTGTCTCAGCCTGGAATATAAGTAATAGATACTCAGCAGTTCTGGGATGCTTCAACAGCTCCACATGTCAGAAGCCCAAGTGTGTGCTTCTGAAATCATTTTTAGCTTCTCCTCATGGTTGCAAGATGGTTGCTGTGGCTCCAGCTCTCACATCCTGTCATAGCCATGAGGCAGGAAGTGGGGAGGCAGTCAGGACCATGTTTCTGCTCTTTTATCAGGAAGCCTCTCCCTGCCCCCCCCCCTTCTAGCAGATTTCTCAGCTCTCAGCTAGAAAAATTAATGTCTGGTTTTTTCAACATCAATATTGGCAGGTAAGCACAGGAGAATAGGTTTGGAATGTTACGGGGAGGCCAGTGAGAATGTTTGCTCTGGCTTAGGAAGTGAGCTTCGCCTTCCGCTCAGGCCCGGCCCCAGGTGTTTTTCTTCATGCCATGGACATTGGTGCATTTACTCATGCAACAAGATGGGAGAGCCAAGAGGTTAGAAGCATGGACTCTATAGAGTTAGCCAGCAGGATTGGAACCCAGCTTTGCCATTTACCAGCAATGTGACCTTGGGCTTCAGTTTTCTGGTGTATAAAATGGAGATGGTAATAGTACCTCTCAAAGGATTGTCATGCGGAGCGAATGGGTTAATATGCATAAAGCTCATAGAACAATGCCAGGCGCATTGTAGACCCATATAAATGTCAGGCAGTGTGATCATTCATTCTCCCATTCACCGGATGCCGATGAGCATCTCTTCTAGGTGCCTGCTCCCCCAGGGAGGCAGGAGAGGGGAGGGGTGGTGCCTGCTCCCAGGAGCTGGTCTTGCGGAGGGCAGATGCGTGTACGCGCAGCACCCAGCAGGAATGCCAGGTAGGATAGGCCAGACAGGGAGGGCCCCAAGGGCTTCCCAGGGGCGGGGGCAGTACCAGATGGGGTGGGGGGGGGTCAGGGAAGGCATCACTCAGGAGGCAGCTTGGGAAGCAGGCCTCAGGAAGAGGAAGGGTTAATGTGCAAAGTGCAAGGCAGTTACTCCTGGCAGAACCCAAGGCTGAGGCCAGGAGGCAGGGATGCCGAACGTGGTTGGGAATTAGTTGGGAGTCCTGGGGGTTTTTGGCCTGTGAGTTACAGATAGTTTGCATAGAGAAATCATCTTTGAACCCAAGTTTAAAAAATAAAAAGATCATCTAGAGTTGGCAAAACCATTTGGTCATGGGGAAAGGTCTTTGGAAGAGGAGATCCACAGCCTCCATTTTGGTAATAATGGAATCAATTATTGGGCACTTAACTGGACACCAGGCCCTGTGCTTTATATTTATTCCTCAGTGAACCCTCCCAGCCTCCTGTTAAGGGTGGCATTCCTGTTTTCCAGAAGAGTCACTCGACCTTCCCATGCGTTCAGTCATTGCCCCTTTAGCGTGTGTGTGTTGAGCACCTGCTACCAGCCCAGTGCTGTTCTGTGTGGTGGGGAGTGAGTAGAGAGTCCACATTTTATGGAGCTCATGCTTCTGGTGTGGAGGATGGACAAGCCAACTCTTAAATGAAGAAGTGAATTGAAGCCAAGCTTTCTCCAAAGCCAGTACTCTTGACTGAGATTCAAGATGCTGCTGTGAAGTGGTTGGGATACAGACTCACATCCAGCCTCATCTTCTCCTGGCTCTGTGTAACCTTGGGCTAGTGACCTCCCCTCACAGAGCTTCAGTTTCTTTATATGTAAAATGAGGATCTGGGTAGGACCTCTACCAGTCAAGATTGTGGTCTGCTACACGTAACAGGAAGCCAGCAAGCAGTAGCTTAAATAAGGCAAGGTTTTTCTCTGGCACATAGGAAGGGAAGGGAGTATGGGTAGACTGGGGCAGGGCCACTGGCTGGGAGAGTGGGCTCCCCTGACTCCTTGCCCCCGCCGTCCTCAGCATGTGGCTTGCAGCCTCCGATCACAAGATGGTTACCTCACCTCCAGGTATGGTGTCCACATTCCAGGAAGGAGAAAAATGGAAGGCGTGTGCTGGCTGAGCTTAGTCCTTTCTACTAGAAAGCAGTAGCTTCACCAGAAGACCTCCTGCCCACCCCCAGCCGACTTCCACTTAACCTCTCACTGATGAGAATGGGACACAGAGTTAGCCCTAGCTGCAAGGGAACCTGGGAGAGGGAGCTTTTTTTTTTTTGGTAAGATATTATTTATTTGACAGAGACAGACACAGCGAGAGCGGGAACACAAGCAGGGGGAATGGGAGAGGGAGAAGCAGGCTCCCCGCTGAGCAGGGAGCCCGACGCGGGGCTCGATCCCAGGACCCTGAGATCATGACCTGAGCTGAAGGCAGACGCTTAACGACTGAGCCACCCAGGCACCCTAAAGAGCGGGCTGTTCGGATGGGCATCCTGCTGCTGCAAACAAATTCAGACTTCTCTCAGGGAAGGAGGGTGGGCTTGGATTTGAACAACACTGGAGGCTCCGCCGTGCAGCCACGAGTATGAGGCCCTTGGCACCTGGAGCAGCCCCCCGGTGGGGAGCGTGACATAGTCTCCCACTGAGGTCCTGAGTTCTTGTCGTGGAGAAAGGACACCGCCCTGTGTTCCGTCTCCTCATCTGCCCGTCAGGAGTGAGGTTCCTTGCCTTCGTGCCTCCTGAGCAGCACCTGTGAGTCTATGAAACCCTGGATGGGAAGGACTGCAAGGTACATCCCGCCCTGTAGGAGGGCTGGGGCTGGCTTTTGTTTGGAAAGTTGTCTCTTTTTCTTAAAGCTGAGCCCAGCCCCGGCACCTGATGGTTGGGCCAAACATAGTGACCTGAGATGGCTCATTTATTCGTATATCCGTCCCACTCGGGTCTGAGGAGCATGGGGGCGAGAGCAGGAGTGACAACTGCATTTCTGTGACCGGATCTGGCACAGCACCCTGTACCCACCTGGTATCCAGCTTCTTAGGACTAAAGGCCGTGGAGCTCCGCTTCATGTGAGGAAACGGCCAGATCCTCTCTAGTCTGTCCCCTTCTCTGTGCCAGCGCTGTCCCTGTTCGGGGCCACGCCACGCCCCCCCCCCCCCCCCCCCCCCCACAAAGGGATGGCTACCCAGCCTCCTCATGGGACTCTGCTGCTTGGTGGGTTCATTACCTACGGGGCATTCGGGTGGGGTCACTGCCTCCAAACACACTGGAGCCTTTGCACTTACTGCCTCTGTCCCCCCCACCTGCCACCACCCCTTTCGTGAAGGCTTCCTTGGCCCCCACTGTGCAGCACCCTGTTCTTCCTTTTACCCTTTATCCTCTCCTCGGCTAGCTTTGTGCTGACGCGTGTACTTGGTAAAGGCACTCAATTCATGCGTGTCTCCCTTCTCCGGCCAAAGGGCAGAGAAAGGCCTACCTCGTTCCCTGCTTTCTTACATAGCTGGTTCCCAGGAAATATGCGTCTAGTGAATTGGAAATCAGCTACATGAATGGAAACTTCCTGCTTTGTCTCCCTGGTTTTGAAAACCCATTCGTTAAAGGTAATTTGGGAGACTACAGGAAGGTAGAAAGAGCACATTTTCAAAAATCACTGGTAGTCCCAGCACCAAGAACTAACCCCAACTGACATTTTTGAGCATTTTTTTTTCAGTCTTTTTTCTATGACTGCATCTGCACATGTATATAAATGTTTAACGTCCTAAGGTTGAACAGTGAGACGTGCAGTAATCTATTTAGCCATTCTCCTGTTGTCGGACATTGGGTTTGGTTCTCTCTTTTTGCTTTATAACCAATGCTATAAATGTTTTTCTTCATTCCCATTGTTTCTTTGGGATCAATTCCCAGAAGTAGCATTACAGGCTCAGAGGGTAAGAACATTTTTAAAAGCTATTGCCAGATTGCCTCTAAAAAGGTTCCATCACCTGTGAACATTAAAAAAAAAAAAGAAAGGAAGGTTGTCCTTGGGGTGCCTGGGTGGCTCAGTCGTTAAGCGTCTGCCTTCAGCTCAGGTCATGATCCCAGGGTCCTGGGATCGAGCCCCGCATCGGGCTCCCTGCTCCACGGGAAGCCTGCTGCTCCCTCTCCCACTCCCCCTGCTTGTGTTCCCTCTCTCGCTGTATCTCTCTCTGTCAAATAAATAAATAATCTTTTTTTTAAAAAAAGAAAGTTGTCCTAGGAATGAGTTGCTGATTTCCTGGTGTCCTGGGCTCCTGGAGAGCCATTGTTTTAGGGTCCTGAGGGCCCAGTGCCCCCTTCCAGCCCTTCTGCCTTGGTCTTAGTCCCCCGGGCAGGATGTTTGATTATGGTGTTGTGCAAACAGAGCTGCAGGCTTTCGCCATCTGCCAGCTGGTCCTCAGGCTGACAAGAGGCTTTGCACCTCGTAGTCAAGGGTTAGGACTAGAGTCTTTCTAAAGCTCACTGTGGGATCCCTGCAGGGGCAGAGCTAGGATGCGAGCTAGCGTGGCCCCGCAGCCCCTCTGCCCTGTAAGGCCTCCTCCGGGCGGGTGCGGGTCCTTGCCCCTCTGTCCCCCAGCCGCCATGTGGTGAGCTGTCCCAGAACTGCTGCTGTGAATGTAGCCCCTGCTCTGGCCACCTCCCCTGGGGCCGGGAGGAAGTGCACAGTCCCCCAGCGTGCCCAGGATGTTTGTGTTTGGCTGGCCAGGTGAAGTGGCTCTGCCGCTTCTGGGAAGTGGAAACCTTTCTTACAGGAGAGAAAGTGAATTTTGAGCCAGGGGAGTGACAGAGACTGGGGTGGCTCTGCGTGTGTGTACGAACACACACAGGTCTTCAGGGAGGGGCTTCCCTGTTTTTTAGCCATTTTATTTATTTGTTTGAGAGAGAGCTGGCGGGGGTGGGGGAGGGATGGAGGGGCAGAGGGAGAGAATCTCAAACAGACTCTGCACTCAGCACGGAGCCCGTGACCCTGAGATCGTGACCTGAGCCGAAAGCAAAAGTCAGACGCTTAACCTACTGAGCCACCCAGGCGCCTCTGAAAGAGGGTCTTATCTGTTTTTTTAAATTACACATGGAGTACAAGAGTACAAGTTCATTGTTTAAAATGAACGGATACAATGCAAAAGACTTTAAAAGACTTTAAAACTTTGTTATTGTGAAATATAACCCTTGCACCAAGAAGTATGTAAAATGTAAATACACAGTCCAGTGAACAATGATAAAGCAAGCGCTCATGTAACCCCCACATCAAGAGAGAGAATCTTGCCAGTACCCCAGAACCCTCTATGTACCCCTGCCATCTGAACCCTCTCTTTCTCCACCAGACTTCCGTGGTCACCATTTCTTGCTTTTTTTTTTTTTTTTTTTAAAGATTTTATTTATTTATTTGACAGAGAGAGACACAGCGAGAGAGGGAACACAAGCAGGGGGAGTGGGAGAGGGAGAAGTAGAGTCCCCGCTGAGCAGGGAGCCCGATGCGGGGCTCGATCCCAGGACCCTGGGATCATGACCTGAGCCGAAGGCAGACGCTTAATGACTGAGCCACCCAGGCGCCCCTCAAGTCAGTGTTTTACTTGGTAAACATGTCTGAGACCATGCATCCCTGGCTGCTAAGCACCATGGCGGACAGGGCTAGAAAGGTAACAGCTTTATTTTGAGCAGGGGGCAAAGACAAGGCAGCACTTTACAGCTACATTGTAACTAGATCCTGTATCCATTTCTTACTTTTTGAAGGTTTGTTCGCCTAGGAGAGTAACCCTAAGTAAGTAACATGGTTTCATTCTGCCTGTTTTTGAACTTTATATAAATGAAATCATAAACGATTCGTGTTGTTCCGCGTCTACCTCTTTTCCTCAGAATCATGTCTGAAAGCTGCATTCTGGTTTTGACGTCAGCACATTTCTGGGACCAAAGCTCATATCCATGGACCCACAGACAAGCTTTACAAATGTTCGTATTCATGCATTTTGTTTGAGGAGTCTTAGAAAAAATATAATGAATCCAATACTGGTGTGATTATTAAGGTTTTAGTAAGTGAGTTGGTTGAAAGTATTGTCTTAAGCAAATATTAGTACAGGTGGTCTGCGATGATGCCAAAGTGGAGGCGCATGACTTCGGGAAGTTTTGGAACTTCGCAGTTGAGGATAGGACGATCACACGTGCACGCACAATGTCACTCCCCTCCCTGGGGTAACCACTTACAGGTAGAGACTGGCCTTCCAGATCTTCGCTCTGCATCGACCTAGGTGGTTATATGGATATAAAATACGTCGCATTGGAGATTTTTTTAATACTAATTTTTTTTTTAAAGATTTTATTTATTTATTTGAGAGAGAGAGAGCATGAGAGGGGGGAGGGTCAGAGGGAGAAGCAGACTCTCCGCCGAGCAGGGAGCCCAATGCGGGACTCGATCCCGGGACTCCAGGATCATGACCTGAGCCGAAGGCAGTCGCTTAACCAACTGAGCCACCCAGGCGCCCAATACTAATTTTTTTAATTGTAAGAGAGAGTATGCCGTTCTTCTGAACTACTTCTGAATACATTCTTGGGAGTTTCTGAGTTTATTCTCTGATTAAAGCAGCCAATTTCCTTGTAAGATTCCACATCAGGGTGGGGGTGAGACTGGACAAGACCGGCGTAAATCCTTCCTGGAATATGAGAAATTAGGGGCCCGAACAATGCCACACGTGCCAGTGGTTCTTTTACTCAGCAGACAGTTTGGGATCTGCCTCCTACATTTTTTTTTAGAATAATCTTGCCAATTCCTTAGCCTCTCTCCCTGTAGATGCTGGGAACTTGGAATATGGGAGAGAGTTAGGAGGGACCAGGCAGAGGCTGCCTGGCCTAGGACACATCCTCAGTGGTGAGTTAACTTGGGACTGTGTCTCAGGGGCCAGAAATAAGCAGAGCTATGTCCGTCTGTGTGTGCACATATGTGAGAGAGATACACACCCAGAGGGACACGCATAGGTGTGAACAGGGACGTAGAAACATGGGATAGCGATGCAGAGAGATGGGGTCGAGATGGAAATAGGGACAGGGACACAGAAACAGGAGACCAGTTGGCTGCTTAACTGGTGGTTTGGCTGGCTGGCTAGGTGGTTGGTAAACTGGATGATTGGTTGGTTAGTTGGTTTTCTGGTTGGCTGGCTAGTTGGTTATCTGGCCAAGTGGCTGACTGGTTCATTTGATTTTTCTTTTGTTTTCTTTCCTTCCTTCCTTCCTCCCTCCCTCCCTTTCCCTTTTTTTTTTTTCAATCAGTGGACTCAGCAAAGACTTATGGGGGACTCCCCTGATCTCAGCACTGCTTTGGACCTGGGGAAGGAGTGGTGAACAGTGGGTGCGGGCATTGGGTGTCTGACCACTGCTCCCCGCCCCTCCCCCCACGAGGGAGCTGTGAGTGCAGCTGTGGAGTGGTTCTCGTTGTTGTTTTTCAAATCTGAGTAAGGATGTACGCGTGCTTCTTCGGTGCCCTTACCGTGGGGAGTGGTGTCTTAGGGGGTCATCTCGGGCTCCTCTAGCAGTGCGACAAGGGGCCACTGCGGTCTGCTCTGGTCTGTGCTGGGGCCAGGATTTTATCCCAGGATCCCAGCATGAGCCTGATTTCTGTCTTAAATCACCAAGGGATGGAGACCAGGTATTTATTGAAGCCCATCGTGTTCACAGCTCTATCCCAGCTTTTTATTTATTTTTATTTATTTTTTTTATATTTATTTATTTGAGAGAAAGAGAGTGAGTGAGAGAGCACACAAGCAGGGTGAAGAGCAGAGGGAGAAGCAGACCACCCCCCCCCGCCCCCAAGCAGGGAGCCCAATGTGGGACTAGATCCCAGGACCCTGGGATCATGACCTGAGCTGAAGGCAGACACTTAACCCACAGAGCCACCCAGGCGCCCTATCCCTGCTTTTTAGAAATGAGAGTGGTTCTGGTGGCCGTAGTCACCCGCCTGGTTCCAGTCCTCCCTGTGCCTTTTATCTCACGGGTAGCTTGCCCCTCTGAGTCTCAGTGTTCCCTTCTGTAAACTGGGGAGAACAGTAGGGCCCTCACCCCGGGACGCTGCATGGGCTGAGTAGGGCCAAGTGTAAGGCCAGTGCTTCTCAGTGGGGCCACCCCACGTGTAGCTTCGGGACCTGGACCATTGGAACAGGCCTCCAGTCTGGGCTCCTGGTGGCATAAGTGCCAGTTTTTGCTCTTACTTTTGACAACTTGTCTCTCAAGACCCCGGAGTCAGCCAGAGCCACGTCCAGAAGCCCTGTTCCTCCTCTCATTCTCTCTGTGACCTTGGGCAAGCAGTGTCCCCTCCCAGAAGCTCAGTTTCACCATTTTGAAATGGAGGTGACGAGAACACTGCCACAGTGGACCATCAGGAGCCCGGTTCTGTGGCAAGCACTCCACCCTGGCTGGGGACTGGCCCTCAGCAGCCGCGGGGGTCAGGGGCAGGTATGGTGATTACTGCTGGCAGATGGTGCCCCCCAGAATAGCAAGGGTTACTCCCCTCCCCTCCCACCACAGGGAGCCTTTCTGTTTCTGTGTCTTCCCCCTCCCCCTCCCTCCAAAAGCTCCTCAGGTGAGGAGAAGCAGAGCCAGAGATGCCCCCGGCCGGCCCCCAAGAACAGGCTGGAAAGCCCAGGACTTCAACAGATGTTCTTTGACAAGGATTCCCTGGCTGTTATTTAATCAAGATTGTCAAATATTGATTTAATCTCTGAGCCCAGCAGATGTGATCTTAGCAGGTTTCGGTGGCAGTTAGCTGGGATTAGTTTGCAAGTCAGGCTCCATGCTGACAAGACAGCATCTTCTGAAGGAGGCTTGGCCTGGTCACAGGAGTGAGCCCGTCGGGGGGACATACTAAACATTTCGCCACCACTCCAGCCTGGGGCAGCAACAGCCATGGGAGCGGACCCCGCAGCGTTGCCCCCATGCAGTGATAGTGGGGACTCTCAGGGTTCCAGGCAGCAGCTGTTTATCAAAAAGTTGCAGTATCAAAGTCAATGGCACGGCTACACCAGCGCATGTGGCTTGACCGCGGGCCTGGCTAGGGCTGGGGAGATCCCTGTAGGGCCAGCCGGCCACTTGGAGCAGTGGTTGTGTGCTGATGACGTCTCCCCAGAAGGGGCGTCCCCGACCACAGACCCCTCATCCAGCCCCCAGCCAGCGCAGCTCGGGCACATCATCCGAGGGCACAAGCTTTTCTGTAGCTCCTGGGTGGGCCTGGCACGTGTGCCCATACTCCAAGAGGCATCCTTTTGTAATTTTGCATTTCAAAGTCTCATTTGAAGTGAGTAGGACTGTGCCCACAATTGGAACAAGATGCCTGCTCCACATGCGCTTCGGGGGAGGTAGCAACACTCTCTAGTCTCACCCACCCGACCCCCCAGGGTCTCAGAAGGGCCATCTCCCTGTGGCCCTGGCTCTGGGCTGCCAGGAAGGAGGGGGGGCTGGCCCAGCTTCTCTGGTTCAAAGCAGGCCACCCTGGGCGACCCGGCTCCTGAGCCCAGAGCAGCCAGGGTTCATGCCAAGGCCACATTTGGTTCTGTTTGCTTGAGGTTTCGTTTTTATTATTATATAAGTAAAACGTTAATAGCTAATACTTGTAAATCCCTGTGTGCCAGGGACATTCGAAGTCTCTACAGTCTTTTTACCTCATGACATCCCTAGGAGTGAAGTGCTGTTATTATCTCATTTTACAGATGGGAAAACCATCCAAGTGACCTGCCCAAGGTCCAGGTAATTAAGTGGCCAAGCTGGGAATTGAACCTGAGTCATCTTGGCTTCTAACCCCCGGGCGACAGCTGCCGCATCAGGAAATCTCCAAGATCTGATAATAAGTCAGAAAAGCAAACTATGAAGCCTGTTTATTATTTTTAAATTCATCTCTCTATATAAGCACATAATTACACAAGCATTTAACCCACGTAACTCCTACTGTACTGGCTCGCAGACTAAAACAAAGAAGGCCAGATTGCTGTTGAAGCATTTAAATGCCGCCTCTGTTTCCCTGAGGAGCATGTGGACACAAGATGGGGTGCCCCTTCCTTCCCTCTGTGGGTCTGGGTGTGAGCAGCTTGCCAGGCCACGGAGGAATCTCCACTTGGAAAGATGAGAAGTTTTCGGACTCCCGGGGCCTCGCCGATGCTCGACTGAGGCGGCTCATCTGTTTTTTTTTTTTTTAAAGATTTTATTTATTTATTCATGAGAGACAGAGAGAGAGGGGCAGAGGGAGAAGCAGGCTCCCAAGGAGCAGGGAGCCCGATGTGGGACTCATCTGTTCTAACTCTGCTTTCTGGACGGTCAGGGCTTTCCAGGGGGTGGCTTTCCCTCTGCCCATGTTTCCTCTCACAGGCTCACTTTCACAGCTGAAAACTTAAAGCCCGAGACGCCCCTGCCCTGTGCAGTTGACACAGAGAAAGGTCTGGAAGAAAGTGTGCAAACCCTGTTCACGGGGCTCCTCTCCAGGATGTGAATTTGGGGCAGGCCTCATAGGGGGCCCCGGAAGGGCCTTGAACTTACATGTTTGTAAGAATACAAGCACAGAGGGGCACCTGGGTGGCTCAGTCATTAAGCGTCTGCCTTCGGCTCGGGTCATGATCCCAGGGTCCTGGGATCGAGCACCGCATCGAGCCCCGCATCGGGCTCCCTGCTCGGCGGGAAGTCGGCTTCTCCCTCTCCCACTCCCCCTGCTTGTGTTCCCTCTCTCGCTGTGTCTCTCTCTGTCAAATAAATAAAATCTTAAAAAAAAAAAAAAAGAATTCAAGCACAGACACGTAGAATTTAAAAGAAAAGGTGTCCTTTTATCTCCATCCCCGGTTTTACTCCTTAGAGGTAACCACTGTTAACGGTTGGGTGGGTGTCCTCCTAGGCCCTTTCTTTATAGACATTTATGTTCTCTTTCCCTCTTTCTCTTTAATGAAATCCACCCCCTTCTGTTGAAGCCAGATTATTTTGTTTTTTTGGTTTGATTCTGTAGTTTGCCTCTCTTTCCCTTCTCAAGTGGCACCATGGAGTAAAACTGGGGAAACCCTGGAGCGGGACTGCTTGGGTTCAAATCCCAGTGCTACTGCTCTCCTGCTGAGTGACCTTGGGCAAGTTACTCTGCCTCTCTGGACTCAGTTGCATTGGCTTTAAAATGAGGCCGGTGGGGGCGCTTGGGTGGCTCAGTCGTAAAGCGTCTGCCCTCGGCTCAGGATCGAACCCCGCATCGGGCTCCCTGCTCAGCGGGGAGTCTGCTTCTCCCCTTCTCCCTCTCCCACTCCCCCTGCTTGTTGTGTTCCCTCTCTCGCTGTGTCTCTCTCTGTCAAATAAATAAATCTTTTTTTTTTTTTTAAGATTTTTTTATTTATTTGACAGAGAGACACAGCGAGAGAGGGAACACAAGCAGAGGGAGTGGGAGAGGGAGAAGCAGGCTTCCCACGGAGCAGGGAGCCCACTGCGGGGCTCGATCCCAGGACCCTGGGACCATGACCCGAGCCGAAGGCAGACGCTTAACGACTGAGCCACCCAGGCGCCCCAAATAAATAAATAAAATCTTAAATAAAAAAAAAATTGAGGCTGGTGATTGGCCCTCCATCACAGGGTTTCCTGAGGATGAAATGAGTTAACGTGTGGAAAGCACTTTAGCCTGGTACACAGTGAGCACGCCTAAGTGTGAGCTATACCCATTCGCTTCGGGCCACGTGGGCCTCTTACACGCAGGACACGTGGCCTTACCTCTAGCTCGCTGTTTATTACCGCTGCATTGCATCCTTGGAGTAGAGACAGCCAGACGCATTTAGCCCATCCTCTGCCGATGAGCTGTTTGGCTCTTCCCACCGCTTCCATATTACAATAGTGTGGCGGTGTGAATGCCCCCGCAGCAGAACCACCGTGCACCTGAGTTGCCATGTGCACTGGTGTGAATATCTGAGGGACAGATTCCTACAAATGGAATTGCTGGATTAAAATAAAATAGTTGCACACCTGATACTTCAGAGCATAATTACAATTCTTTCTCCCCACTCCCCCAAGGAAGGGAAAGAAGCTCTACTTGATTTACACACTTTGAAGAGAACTGGCCTTTCGGGAACTCAGACCCTGGGAACCCTTGCCAGTTTGAGTGGAATGGCTGTAAGATTTCAATTAGAAACATCCATTTTCTGGGTTCTTTGACCTTAAATACGAAAGTGCAAATAAAAATACATATATTTGGTCTTCATCCCCAGTTCACGGCCCCAAGAGCTTCTAAAAACCCTTGGAATTTTCTGAGTGATGTGGTTCATAGGAGCCTTTTTTGTTCTTTAGGATAAGCCCCTTTCAGCGGTACCTGAGTTTATGCTAATGAGGTGATTCTTGGTGGACTCCTGGATAGCTTCGGGATATGGGCTGGTTGCCAGGGAAACCAGCCCTGTAATTAGAGGGCTGGAACTTTCAGCCCCACCCCCCTGACCTCTGGAGAGGAGGTGGGGGCTGGACATTGCCAGAGTCGCCAGTGGCCAGTGATTTAATCAATCATGCCCGCATAATGCAGCCTCCATAAAACCCTAAAGGATAGAGTTCAGAAAGCTTCTAGGTTGGTGAGTGCTTCCACATGCTGGGAGGGTGGTGCACCTCAAATTCCATGGGACTCGAGACCCTTGTAGACTTCATCTTGAGTATCACTTCATCTGACTGTTGATTTGTATCTTTTATAAGAAACCAGTAATTGTAGGAAAAGTATCTCAGTTCTGTGAGCTGTTACAGTCAATCACCGAGGCTGAGGAGGGCGTTGTGGGAACCCCAGTTTGTAGCCAAGTCAGACAGACGTGTGGGTAACCTGGGGACCCACCACTTGTGATTAGCATCTGAAGTGGGGGGCAAGTCTGGTGGAACTGAGCCCTCCAACCTGTGTGGCATCTGGACTAACTCCAGGTAGTTAGTGTCGGGATTGAATTAAATTGTGGGACACCCCATCAGTGTCTGCAGAGATCTGGAGAATTGCTTCGTGTGGAAAACCCACACATCTGGTGTCAGAAGCATTGAGAGTAAAAATCAGATCGGAGTAGTACGCAGCCGGGTGGCCATGCTCAGGGCCTTGCACCTCGTGTTTTGGGCTGATGGAGCAGTCTCTGCCTCGGGGCTTCCTAATGAGATGTCTGGAAGTTCCAACCATTTTGTTTCTTCGGGGAGCTCTAAAGGGGTCCTGTGTATGCTTGAATTTCCAGTAGAGGGGAGAAAACAGATTCTTTTAAGATGTTATTTATTTATTTGTCAGAGAGAGAGAGCACAAGCAGGGGGAGCGGCAGAGGGAGAGAGAGAAGCAGGCTCCCAGCTGAGCAAGGAGCCCGAAGTGGGGCTCGATCCTGGGACCCTGGGATCATGACCTGAGCCGAAGGCAAACGCTTAACCAACTGAGCCATCCAGGCGTCCCTAGAAAACAGATCCTTAACCTGAAATCTGCTGAGCTGTTGCTGACTCTCTAGAGTTTTGTCCTTATGAATTGATCTTTGAAGATATTTACATCATTTGCGTATTCACACAACACGCTCATTTGGGCTCCCACCTCTCATTTACAGTGTAGTGGCAAAAGTGTGGGAGCCAAACTGAGGAGATTTGGGATCCTAGGTCCTCCACCTATCTACCTGCCGTGTGACGTGGCCACGTGACCTTTGCCTCATCTGTAAAATGGACATGCCAGAAGTCCTTGCTTTATGAGGTTATTACAGCACACGTTCATACATGCTATGTGTGTGTATTACCATCACCTCTACATCATCACCCCCTACCCTGCCTGTGTGGCAAGAACACATGTGGTAGACCCTAGTCCCCTGCAGACTTGGAGCTGCTCAAAGTCCAAGGAGGACCAAAGCTACTCAGAGGCTTACAAATCCAGTGAGCTGGTGGCGCCTGGGTGGCTCAGTCGTTAGGCGTCTGCCTTCGGCTCAGGTCATGATCCCAGGGTCCTGGGATCGAGCCCCGCGTTGGGCTCCCTGCTCCGCGGGAAGCCTGCTTCTCCCTCCCCCGCTCCCCCTGCTGGTGTTCCCTCTCTCGCTGTGTCTCTCTCTGTCAAATAAATAAGCAAAATCTTAAAAAAAAAATCCAGTGAGCTAACTCCTATAGCACAGGGTGTGTGCAGACCCCTGGGAGCTCAGCAAAGGGAGGAGGGGAGCCATTGTGTCTGGGGTAGGGGAGGAAGTTAGGAAGGAGGAGACAGGGTAAGCCGGCCGCACTGGCAGAGAGGACCAGGGGGACAACGCATCCCAGAGCAGCAGTCCCCTGAAATACCTCCTTCTGTGGTCCCTAGTGCCCTTCAGGCCAGTAATTGTCATCATATGTGACCCTCTCAGCAGCCTCCAACGCTGTGGACCACCTGCTCCTCCCTGGACCACAGCCACTGCCAGGGCCTCAGGGACACCTGCTCTCCTGCCCCTCTGTGCGGGCTTGCTCTGGCTGAGCAGGGCTTGGTGCCGGGCCCTCCTTTCTTTGCTCTCTGTTCCTCTGTCCTCAGCCCTGACCGCATATTAGAATCAGCTGGAGGGCTTTTGAAAGGCTCTCAGGCCTGGTCCCCAGCCCATACCAGCTGATTCAGACTCTCTGGGGGTGGAGTATGAACACCTGTATTTTTACAAAGCTCCCCCGGTGCCTCTCATGGCCAGTGGGGGAGAGAACTACTGCCTTGGACGAGCCCACAGGGCCTTGTACACTGGCCACTCCCAGCTTTCCTGCCCATGCGTGTCAGCCTCGTTCATCAGCATACCTGGTGCATGGCAGGTGCCCTCCCTCGGGATCAGATGGCACCCCACAACCAGCCCTCCCAACCACCCCCCATTGAGAGCAGCCCCTAGCCCTACCCTGTCCCAACGTTTTAGTCGTTTAAACTGCTCATCACCCTTTGAAGTTACCTTGTTTTCCGTCTCGGTTGACTTATTTCTGAGGCTTCCCTCTCCTGAAGGAAGTTCACCAGAGGGGAGTGTGGTCTGTCCTGCTCAGGGCTGTAGCTCCATCTACCAAACAATGTAGTAGGTGCTTGAGAAATCTTTTGAATAAATGAGTGGATTTTAGGTGCTTGGCGTTTGTGAAATGAGTGAGTTATACACGCCTGGTCAGTGTTCAGTAAAAGAATAAGGTTTTAGTGCTCTTTGACCGAATGAATTCTTTGGACTAAATGATTTTTAAGAACGTGATAGGTGTCTGTTGTATGAACACGCGCGCACACACACACACACACACACACACACACTCCACGTATTACTTTCAGCTTCCTGAACATGCTTCTTCCCGGGGCAGACACACTGGGTCACCAAGCAAGCGCCACCTACCCTCAAGTCACAGACCCCAACTGAGCCAGTGCTCTTCCTGGTCTGAGCGAGGTTGTCATCCCTCCACTCATTTCTCTCTCCACACGTACTGTGTGTCAGGCCTGTGCTGGAGATGCAGGCAGTAATAAAGACTCCAGTGCCTCATAAACCTTACATACGGCTAACAGTTCATTACGTGGTGATTTACATACATACATTGATGCAGGTAACCCCAAAGAGAAATGCTCCGAGAGTGCTCTGAGAGCTCAGGTTGGGGATTGAACAAGGTTCCTGAGAAGGGAAAGGCATGTGGAGAAAGTGATGTTTGTCCTGACTCTTGAGAAAGAACTATCTAGGTAAGGGCAATGGGAATGGCCTGTGCAAAGGCCCTGAGGCAACAGAGAGGATAAACAATAAGTGGAACTGAAAGAAGGACACTGTGGCCTGGGCTCCCAGAGCAAGGAGAAGAGGAAAGGAGCCTTGAGGGCCAAGGTGAGGATTTTGAATTTTATCCTAAGATTTGGATTTATACTAAGATTCAAATGTGAATATTGAATCCTGCTGCATGGAAGAGGGCACTTAGGGGGGAGCAGAAGCAGAGGGAACAGGGAGGCTGTTATGTGGTTTAGCCATGTCCCTTACCTGTGAAATTAGCTGGGTCTCTTGGAAGAACGGCTCTGTCGACTGGGAGTAAAGCAGTCATGAGAAGGCCCTTGGCCCACCTGTGTTGGGACATGCAGAATGACCAAGAAACACACCTTTGTTGTGTAAGCCCCTGGTACTTGGGGTCCTCTGTTACTGTGGCATAACTTAGCCTACCCTGACGATTTCTGAGAAGGAACAAGTTTGTGGATGGGGAGAGATCAAGAGTTTGGGGTGGGAATGGTTAGTTTGCAATGCATGTTGACATACATATGTGATGTCAAGTAAGCAGGTGGCTACCAGAGCCTGGAACTCAGAGGACCAGTTGGATCTGGAGATATTTTACAGTGTGTCACCAGTGAGGAAAAGGAGGATTGGAGGTCCGGGACTTTGCCCACTGGGCAACCTGGAGGGCTGGTGCTTGAACTCAGGACCGCCTGACTTCAGGAATGAAGCTTCTGGATCATTTGCAACTCTGCCACCTCGTGGCCATCTGGCCTTGGGCACATTACTTCATCTGCCCACTTCAGTTTCCTTATGTTAAAATGGAGATAATATCTACTTCACAGGGTTGCTGTGGAATTAAGGGAGATAATAAATGTAAAGTGCTTAGAGAGGGACCTGGACCATAGAAGGATCACATTCGTGGTAGCTGCTGTTACAGATGTTGTTTTGTTATATAACTAAAACATCTAGTGGTGGGAAGTAGAATAGTGGTGGCTTCAGGTCCACCTTAACTCAGACTAAAGTGATGACTACAGCCCCCAAGTCCCCCCTATTTCAGCCCCTTTCACAAATGGTTCTTCCCTCATGGTCACAAGATGGCTGCAGTGATTCCATCCCTCACATCCTCTCAGACTCAGGGTAAGAGGGAAAAGCACAGCCTTCAGCCCTAGGACTCTTGGCAGTGATTTCACTGGTTCTGATCCAGTTACATGGTTAGTTCCTGAACTCAAGGAGGAGCTCCTCCTCTAGCCCACTGGGTGGGAGTCAGAGAAGGGAGGTTCCCAAAGGGAAATCTGGGCTGTTCTTGGAAAAAAGAGTCATAGAGGCCAGGGAAGCAAACCACAAGTGTCTACCACTGGAAGGCTTGTGTTTTTTCCTTCTACTCTGCCATGGGAGGTTCTGGCAGACATCGTGGCTCCTTCACAGAAGAGCAAGGCCCTTCAGAGCCAGAACATTGCGGCTGTAGCACTCGCCTGCATGTCTGCTGTTCCAGCCTCTAGGCTTTGGGGGCCTGATAAGGGAGCACCCTCTCAGCTCAGACTTCCCCAGCTTCTTTACAAGTGACAGTCTGGTAGCATTTACACAGATACGCTCTTGGATGCCTGCTCCTCTAACAGACCCTGACGTTTTTAGGGGGCCAGTGTGGCCGGCTCCCTAAGTCCTCACCAGCCTAAGGGCAATCGGGATAATCCCAGATTCTCAGCCTTCCCAGCTTTCCTTGCACCTGGAATGGCAACATGTGACCACATTCTGGCCAATTAGGAATCAAAGAAAGTCTGTTGAAGTGTAAGGGAATGTTCTGGCAAACATCCTCCTTCCTGACTAGGGTCAGATGGGTAAGAAGTAAGAACAGTCGTACGTCACCCCTTTCTTCCCTCCCCTTCGCCCGTGATTCAGTGCAAAGTGTTGCTGTGGCTGCCAGCTCGCTCCTCTGAGGCCAAAAGCCAAAGGTGTAAGCCAGCAGCACACTGAGGGACGCAGAGGAGGATGGGGTGGGGGCAGAGAAAGCACCTGACATCATTCCCGTGTACCAAGAGTGGAGGCACCGTATCTGGTGGCCTCCTTGTGACACAGGATAATGAAAGGTCTTTACTGCCCGAGCCACCAGCGGAAGGGACTCTGTTGCCTGCAGCCACAGGCCTCCCACCTGACTCTCCCACCGCCCCTCGCTTCTCCTTGTGCTTCCGCCCCCCCATGTTTCCCCGTCCACCATCCCCAGCTGCCTTCCTTGTCCACGGCACTGTGCATGAGTCCGGGTCCTCTGTTGCCAGCAGCAGAAGCCACTCTTGACAGTCTTGGGCAGAAGCAGAATTTATCAGGGGCTGACCGATCACCAGGAGGCCGGAGGAGCCGGCGTAGAGAAGAGGCAGGAGCCAAGGAACACTGGCAAGAAGACACTTGTGCAGAGAGATCCACGCGGACACCACTCAGCCGCCGAGCCCACCCCTGGCTGTGCTTCTGTAATTGGGGGCAGGGAGAAGAAACAGGAAGGAGAGAACCACAGTGATAGGAGTGGCCAGGACATAGGCGGTATTCTGCCCATTTTACAGATTGAAACTGAGTCACGGTGTTAGTAACCAGCCCGTGGCCTACTAGGATCTGAACCCAGGCAGTCTGGCCCTCAGAATAGGGTCTTCCGCATCAGGAAGATGGGGGTGCTCTTGGGAGCGGGGAGCTGGACAACCGGCAGCTGGAAAGGGACAGTGTGCAGCAGTCCCCGAATCCCACAGAGGCTGTGGGTATCACTCAGCCTCTTAGTAGCACAGGGTGACTTGGCTACACCTGCTCCTGGAAGGGATCTGTGGAAAGACACTGGGGCCTCAGGAACATCTGTGTGTTTTCACAGAAGAGAGCAAAACAGATGGGGGGTTTCTGACTGAGCTGGAAACAAAATGCCATCAGCAAAGCCCATCTGTCGGGAGGTGCTTGCATAAGCAAGTCAGGGTCGCATCTGGGCCGCTGGTTTTCCCAGCCAGCCCCAGTGTGGCCTCAGAGGGCTGATCCTCCGTGCTCTCCCAGGGTGGCCCAGGGGTGCCCCTGGCCAAGCTGCACCCCCCAGTTTGGCCTGGGATCCAGGGCCCCACAGAGTATAGGGGCACTCCTCTCTGGCGAAGCTGCTGCGCTGACCCATCACCAGAGGTCACAGACCAGCATCCCCTGCCCCAATTTAGCCCACATACTTATTTTGTTGACCCTTACTTGGTTTTTGTTGGTAGTGTTCTTAAGTATTTCTTTATCGACCAGAAGTACATGCAAGCAATTCCAAAGGTAGCCAGTGGTGTACAATGAAAAGTAAGGCTCCTTCCTTCCCCTACTTTCAAGACACATTTAGATCCTGGGGATACAGCAGTATCTCACCTTCTCATGGGGTGGGGATCAGGAATAAATAAGAGAAAGAAGTGAGTATATTGAGAAGTACTAAGGAGCAGAGTACAGCAGGAGAGGGGCTGGGAGTGGGGGAAAGAAGCCTACTTCCCTTTCCCAGACTGTTAGCAGTTTCTTGAAAATCCTTGTAGAAGTCTTCTCCGCATGGTAGTTGGTTGTCGTTGCTGCTGTTGTTTTTGTTTTTCAACCTGGGAAAAGTTGCATACAGTTCAAGATTTCTGTTTCTGCTTAAAAATCCAATGCCCTGGCATCCACATCCCCGCAAAGCTTGGTCGCCGGAGCTGAGGTCCACCTGCCTCTATAGAAATGCCTCTGCTGGGGCGCTGGGGCGCTGGGGCGGCTCAGTCGGTTAGGCGCCTGCCTTGGGCTCAGGTCATGATCCCATGGTCCTGGACTCCCTGCTCAGCGGGGAGTCTGCTTCTCCCTCTGCCCTTCCCCCCGCTCGTGCTTTTTCGCCCTCAAATAAATAAAATCTTTAAAAAAAAAAAAAAGAAAGAAAGAAATGCCTCTGCTGTCCCACTCACCTGGCCTTGCTTCTGTCTCCCTTAACCAACGTGGCCCTGGGGCCTACCCCTGCCCCCCCTTCTCTGCCCCCTCCCCTGTGTGCCTGCCTGCAACATCTTTAGGAAGATGCTCCCTTGGGAGCTAGGAAGAGGAGTGCACTCTTGCTCCCCACTCCTCCCTTCTGATTCTTACTTTCTCAGATGTACAGGCTCGCCTCACTGTTTTGCTCCATGAATCTGCTTCATGCTGCCCCCTGGTTCTCTCTCTGCCAGCTTGTTCCGTAGCTATGGGCATGAGTTAGGAAATGCCCCCCACCCCCCCCCCACACACACACATGGCCTTCCCCTTACTCAGAAAGCACCATTAGTCATTGGTGGGCTTCTCTTCATAGGGAAGGCTTCATTGAAGAGTGGACATCATGCAAGGGAGCCAGCTTGGTGAAGAACCAACGGAAGCATATCCAGATATCCTGGGTGGGGTTTGGTATGTCAGCAGAACAGAAAAGAGGGCCAGTGTGATGGGATCTTAGGCAGGGATGGGGAGAGGCCTCAGGGAGACTGGCAGGGGCCAGAGCCTGTGGGGCTTGTGGGCCAGCAGAAGAATTTGGATTTTATTCTAACGCAGTAAGGAGCCACTGGGGAGATCTCAGCAAAGAAGTAACAGGAGCTGATTTACTGGCTCATGGTATCTATTAATCACATAGAGTTCTAGAGACATCCCCTCTCCCAAATCTACCAGTATCATGGTGACTCATCTGTCATTTTTACTTCCTTTTTGGTGGGGTGGCTGGTCAGGCAGACTGCAGGACAGATAGACAGCAGCCCAGCCTCTACCTGCAGGACTCACAGAGGGCAGAGGAATGTGTTTAATGACACCACAAGGGAAAAGGCAGCCAGATCCTGAAAGTGGAAAACTACATGGGACGAGTGACCTCATTCCTTCCACAAGTGAATAGCGTCACAATAAAGGTGATGGGCATGGGGGAGACATTATAGAAGAGACTTACAAAATATACCTGCCAGAGTAGGGATCTTGTTTTGGATCCTGATTTAAACAAACCAACTCTAAAAGACACCTTTGAGACAATGGGGGAAATGTAATGCAGATATGGGGTATTACATGATATTAAAGAATTCTTAATAATCTAGATGGATGTGATAAAGGTATCGCGGTTAATTTTGAACGGCCTTAACTGCTAGATATATAAGCTTAAGTTTTTACAGGTGAAATGAGCTGATACCTGGGATATATTCTAAAATATTCTGTCAAATAAAAGTTGTAGGAGTGGGTGGGGAGATGAATCGGGAATTGTTAACTGTTGTTGAAGCTGGTGGGGTACTCATCCTGCTCTTCTTTGCTTTGAGTATGTTTGAAAATTTCCATAAGAAACAGGTTTTTTTTAAATGAGCATAAAGCTGCCACACAGAAAAAGTCTTTCTCTGGGAACAGTAACATCACATCTCACCTTTGCCTTCTCTCCTTTTTCAGCATGGCAGGGAGGACAGCCCAGCAGCCTGCTGACCCGCACCCACATCTGCTGCCTGCTCTGTCCTGCTGAGCCACTCATACTGGAAACCCCAGGACCGCACCTGCCTCCTGAGGTTGTCCTGGCTCAGTTGTCCACAGCGATGGTGGAGAACTGGACTCCACAGGCTCACAACCTTCCCGTCAGGCTTCAGGGGCCAGCATCCTTCATCCTGGGACTGGTGGCCCTGAACAATGGCTGAGGGCCAGGGGACCCCATAAAGTCACTCCACAGCTCACGGGGGCCAGTAGCACTCCAGTGCCCGTGGACTATGACCACCTATCGGCCCATCCCCAGTGATGGTGTGGACCTGGCAGCCAGTTGTGGGGCCAGGGGGGCCGACCTCCTCCCCGGGCCACACACAGGGGACTATGCTCCCATGGGATTCTGGGTCCAGAACGGAGGCATGCCCCAGCCCATTGGTGAGAGCCCAGTCAGTGCCACCACCCGCCCCAGTCCCACCACCCCTGCAGTGCCCAAGATGGGGGTGCGCGCAAGAGTGGCCGACTGGCCGCCCAAGCGGGAGGCGCTGAGAGAGCAGAACAACCCAAGCCCCTCACAGGACGCAGACGGCGCGAAGGCCGCAAAGGTGGCCCATTCCATGAGGAGCATGCAGAACGGACAGCCCCCCGTCAGCGCCGTGGCTTCCTCGGGGCCCAAAGCCTTCCACCGACTCTCCAGGAGAAGGTCCAAAGATGTGGAATTCCAGGACGGGTGGCCCCGGTCCCCTGGCAGGGCCTTCCTCCCCCTGCGGCACCGCAGCAGCAGCGAGATCACCCTCAGCGAGTGCGACGTGGAGGACGCGGGCGAGCCTCGGGGGTCCTGGCACACGGGGGCCCTGCCCCTCTTCCGGGAGTACGGGAGCACGTCCTCCATCGACGTGCAGGGCGTGCCCGAGCAGAGCTTCTTCGACATTCTCAACGAGTTCCGCAGCGAGCAGCCCGAGGCCGCGGGCCCCCAGAACCTCCGCGCGCTGCTCCACGCCGACCCCGGCGCCCACGTCCCGGGGGGCAGCGGCGGAGCCAAGGCGGACCCCCGCAACGGCCAGCCCGCCAAGGACAGCCTGCTGGGGCTCCAGCCCGCCAAGGAGAAGGAGAAGGCCCGGAAGAAGCCGGCGCGCGGCCTGGGCGGTGGGGACGCCACGGACTCGTCCATCTTTCGGAAGCTGAGGAGCGGGAAGGCGGACGGCGAGGCGGGCCGGGCGCCGGGGGAGGCCGAGGAGGGCCGGAGCCCCCCGGAGGCCGGCCGCCCGTGGGTGTGCCAGAAGAGCTTCGCCCACTTCGACGTGCAGAGCATGCTGTTCGACCTCAACGAGGCGGCCGCCAACAGGGTGGCCACGGCGCAGCGGCGCAACACCACCACGGGCGCCTCGGCCGCCTCCGCCACGGCGGCCCTCTCGGCGTCGCGGGCACACGGCCTGGGCGGCCTGGACGCCGCCTTCCCCAGCACGGAGGACCTGAACTGCAAGGAGAACCTGGAGCAGGACCTGGGCGACGACAACAGCAACGACCTGCTGCTCAGCTGCCCGCACTTCCGCAACGAGATCGGCGGCGAGTGCGAGCGCAACGTGAGCTTCTCGCGGGCGGCCGTGGGCTCCCCGGGCGGCGGCGGCGGCGGTGGTGGTGGTGAGGGCCGCCCCGCCGAGCCCGCGCTCAGCGCCCACCGCACCAACGCCAGCATCTCGGTGCTGGAGGTGCCCAAGGAGCAGCAGAGGACGCAGAGCCGCCCGCGGCAGTACAGCATCGAGCACGTGGACCTGGGCGCCCGCTACTACCAGGACCACTTCGTGGGCAGAGGTGAAGGGGCGCGCGGGCTGGCGGGCCGCAGCTTGTCCCCGGGGCTCCCGCTGCGCATGCCTTCCCTGTGTGCCAGGCCCCGAGGAGGCAGCACGGGGCGGGGGGGGCGGGGGGGGCGGGGGGGCGGTGCTGAGGATGCAGTGAGCGGAGCCTCATCCAGCGCTTAGCTTGGTGCCTCACACAGGGATGAACTCGCCAAAGCCTCGAGCCACAGGAGACGATAGGCATTATTTAGCATCTGTGTGCTGCGTTCAGCTATGGGCCAGGCCCTTTCTAGAGCCTGGGGATACAGTATTGAGCAGCTTAAAACTAAGATCTTGTCTTCCTAGCACTTAAGTGGGGGGAAGGCAATAAAATTAGATTAATGTGTGAAGTATATAAGGTGTTCTAGGGTGGGAAGCGCTATGGAGAAAAGTAAAGCAGGGGAGAAGGAAATAGTGACCAGGTCACAGGCTGCATTTTCAATAGGGAATGGCCTGGGAGGGCCTCCTAGGTAGGTGCCATTTGAGTACTGAGCTGAAGGACAGAGCTGTGTGGAGATTGGGGACAGTGTTCTGGCACAGGGAAGAGCAAGTACAATAGTCCTGAAACACTAAGGAGGAGGAAGGAGTCCAGTGTTGCTGGGACAGAGTGACTGAAGGAGAGTGGAAGGAGCCCAGGCAGAGAGGTGATGGGGGCAGATCGTGTGGGACTTTGTGGGTCATGGTGATGAGGACTCTTGCCTGCACCCTGAGTGAGATGGAGCCACAAGAGAGTTCTGAGCAGTCGAGGACCCTGATCCAACTCGGGTGTTACAGCCTTCCTCTGGGGGACAGACGTGGGGCGATTGGGAAGCAGGGAAACCAGGGGGGAGGCTGCTGCACTAGTTCAGGCAGGAGGTGATGATGGACAAGTCTAAGTTGGGAGCCCATGCGTGGGGGAAGAAGCCAGCAGGTTCTGGATCCCCTTTGAAGGTGGAGCTGTTGATGTTGTGAAGGTGTTAACACCAGGGAGAGATGGGCTTCCTCTGTCACGAGGTTCGTCAGTGCTGGTGGGGCAGTCGCAGGAGACAGCATAGCCTAATGCAGAGGCCACAAACCCAGGCAGCTAAGGGGCCAGGCAGCGACTGAGCAAAGGGCAGTCCCTGCTCAGCCCCACCTCACTGTAGGCATGCAGGAAATGCAGGAAAGCCCATTGTTGCCAGCCTTTTCAATTTTTCTAGATTCTCCTGAAATTAAGTTCGTTTGGTTTTTTTTTTAATGTGGATTCTCCTCATTTTTAAATGTTGACAACTGTATTGATTTGGAATTGCTTATAACTGCCAGTGACAGGCTTTAACGACATAGATGTTTATTTCTCCAATATAAAGAAGTCTGGAGGTCAGCAACCCAGGGCTGGTATGGTTTCTCCTCAGCATCAGTGGAATGCCAGCCTTAGCGCATGGCCTCCAGCCCCCAGAGTAGTCTCCTGGCCCAAGAAGGCTGCTGCAGTTCCAGCTGTCACATCCACGTTTCCAGGCAAAGAAAAAGAGGAAAGGGTAAGGGAAAAAAGATCTCCTGTCAGCCCCTTTTAAAGAGCTTTCTCATAAGCCCCATCCAACCACAGCTGCTTATTGACCACTTCTATCTACAAGGCAGGCTGGGAAATATAGGTCTTTAGCTAGACAAATCCCCCCTCTCTACTCGTAGGGGATTTTTCTTGAAAAGGAGGAAGGGAAGAATAGAATGGGTAGGCAGCTAGTACTCCACAGCAACGAGTTAAAAAAATTTTTTTTAAACCAGTGTCCTAGTCAAACCTAACAAAATGTCAACTAAGTCATTCCATGGGATTCAGAGCACGTGCAGTCTCTGGAGCTCCATTGTTGCGAGTCAGACAGCCCAGGGTTTGGGATGTCTGTGTCATAGCTTATTAGCTATGTGACACGTTTCACTCATTGGATTCTGTATCCTCATGTGAGGAATGTTGGGGTGATTATAGCAGTATCACACGCCCCAAAGCAGAAGCACACAGAAATTGAAAATAAAAGGATGGGCAGGGGGAGTTCCAGGCAGTGGCTAACCTGGAGAAAAGAAACTTGAATAGTTGTGAACCTTTATGCACCTGGCAACCTGGGTTAGGGGATAAGTATTTAAAAATTGACAAGGCTGCAGGGAGAAGTGAACAGATCCACAATCAGTGGGAGACGCTGACACGGTCTCTCTGAAATTGACAGATCTAGTAGTCAAAAAAATAAGGCTGAAGAGGATTTGAATAACTCAATCAAAACCTGATTCTACTATATATATAAATGTAGAATCAGGTTTTGATTGGGTTATTAATTATATATTATGTTATATATAATTACTAATTTTATACCTAACCAACAGATAACATGTTTTTTTCAACTCACACATTCTTTTCAACTCACACATGGAAATACCTACACGAAAGACTATGGTGAGGATCATATAAGATTGTATGTTAAAACAGTTCTTCATTGGGCAGGTAATAAGTACTCATCATGGAGCTTCAAAAAAAAAAAATCCATTTCCTTTCAAAAATGGACTTCTTTGGAGCCCTGGAAGCTTATAAATAAATTACTCATTGGTTATTGTTTATTGAGTGCCTACGGTATGCATTGGTGGAAAATAAAACAAAACAACCCGTACAACTGTTTCAGGAATGAGCTGCTATCTGTGGAGCAGATAATTCTTCTGTTCTCTGACCAGCTGTGGAGATGGTTTAACCCGGTGCAGGTGCTGGTCTGACCGGTGCCGTTAATTAACACACATTATTTGGGCCTTAGATAATCCTTTGATTCACTAAGAGCACCTTGTGAGAACAGGAACCATCAGTTAAATATTCAGAGCACTGGGATGGGAAGGAATTCCTGGCAATGGTTAGATGTTGACCTCGTGGACTTGGGTTAAGACCGACTGCTGGTGGGTTATCTACCACAGGCAGGAAATACTTGGGTTATACATCAGGAAGAAAACGTTTGCCTGGAAGGATTATAAAATAGCAACATGTTTAGAGAAAGAGGGGAGACAGCTGTTATTTAGGGAAGAGAAGAGATTTGCTCTGTGATTCAAAGGTTCCATCACCGCAAGGGAAGAGTAGTTTAAGTGTCCTAGCTGTTATAGAAACGTGGCTGGATAAAGGTGATGCCTAGGGGCTTGAATCATGGTCCCTTTTCTCTGACAGACATCATGCCCTTGGATGATAATAGCATTTCTTTCGTGCTTACTGTGTCCCCGGCCCTGTGCTAAGTGCTTCACGCTTATTAACCTATTTAGTTTTTTTTTTTTAAAGATTTTATTTATTTATTTGAGAGAGAGAGAATGAGAGAGAGCACATGAGAGGGGTGAGGGTCAGAGGGAGAAGCAGACTCCCTGCCGAGCAGGGAGGCCGATGCGGGACTCGATCCAGGGACTCCAGGATCATGACCTGAGCTGAAGGCAGTCGCTTAACCAACTGAGCCACCCAGGCGCCCTAACCTATTTAGTTTTGACCACCGTTTCGGGAGGCCGGTCCATCCTTACTGATCCCATTTTACTCATGAGAATGCTGTGGAGCACCTTGGCCTGGACCATCCATCCAACCTAGTGGCAGACCCTGGATCTGAGCCCGGCAAGCAGCTCCCTGGAATAGAATCTTCACCACTTCATGGGGCCAGTCAGCAGCTAAGCTAACAATGAACATTTGCAAATCTGGGATAATCATAGCGAGGCTGGGTTCTTACCCAGTGCCAGACACTGCACTGAGCATTTAATATGTGTAGCTTCGTTTCATCCTCACATCCACTCAATGAGTTACGGGTAGCGTCAGGGCCCCCCATTTCTCAGATGAGGGAACTGAGGCTCTGAATTGGCAGAGGTGGCACAGTCCGGTCTTGCAGTCGGTCTGTCAAGTGTGGCCGTGACCAGGAGGTTTGTGTGAGCAGGATCCCACGGGTCGCACAAGAACCTGCCCCGGGCCTGGCGCATCACCCCTCCTTCCAGAGAGCTTACTCTGAACTCGCCCGCTCTTCCTTCCCAGAACATGCCAATTACTTTGGTGTGGACGAGAAGCTGGGGCCAGTGGCGGTGAGCATCAAGCGGGAGAAGTTGGAGGACCATAAGGATCATGGGCCGCAGTACCAGTACAGGATCATCTTCCGGACCCGCGAGGTAGGTCGCATCACTGTCGTTAGCTGCTCACCTCTGTGAGCCCTTAGTCTGCGCCGGGTTCTGCGGGCACGTGCTTCCGCTTACATCTCACGTAAGCCGGTAACCTCCTGAGGGCAGTCCTGGAAGTCCCTCCATTTTACAGAAGAGAAAACTCAGACTCAAGAGAAATTCAGTGACTTGTATAGGATCAGCGAATAAGGGGCCAGGCCAGGATTGGAACCTTGGAGAGCCCAAGATTGCTACACGTGCAAGAGGTTCACTCTCGTTAGCATAAGAAATAAAGGGAGAGCCATAAGGGATTCTTTCAGAATCTTGAGATGTCCTGCAGAATAGAGAGAATTAAGGCAGCAAGCCTCGGGCAGGGCAGGAATTGGGGGATCTCAGCCACAGCAGCCACTGCTGTCGACGCCGTTCACCTCACAACACTCCCGGTGCTTTCAAGTCTGAGTAGAGAAACCCGTTGTCCTGGGTTGGTCGGAGGTCTTCGCCTAGATTAAATACCAGCTGTGGCTAGGGAACAAGGCCTGCTAGGGGCACCCTGCTCAATTAGGGTGAATTGTAATGGACAGAAATCTAGTTCTAACTGGTTTAAGCCAGAAATAGAATTCATTGGTTCATATAACTGCAAATCTGGGGTAGGACTAGCTTCAGGCATAGCTGGATCCAGGCACTCAAATGATGTCACCAGAATTCTGCCCTCTGACCGCTCTGCTCCTCTAAGCTCTGCTTCTTTTCTGCATTGTGAATGTCATTCTCTTTTTTGCCACCAGCAAGCTCTCTCCATGTCATGGGAAAATGAGACTGGTGGCTCAGCTCTTCTGCATCTTTATACGTTCTCCTCCACAAGGGAGATATTTGCTGCCAAATGTGTGGGGAGGACTCGGATTGCCTCTGCTTGGATCACATGTGCTCCACTGGGTCTGGGGGCAGGGCAGGACGCTGTGATTGACAGTTCTATCAGACCCACCTGGAGGAGGCAGCTGGGGAGTTCTTCTGCCAAAAGAGGGGAGCTGGGCTAGCAAAAACAATAGAGACTTCCAAAAGACCCAAGTAAGGACCACCTTTCCAGAAAGGGGGTGGTAGTCATCTGGGCAGGCCCCCCCAAAATGGGTCTCCCTCAGCCCTGCCTTGCCCCGTCTCCCTTGTTCCTGGCCTTTGCCCAGACGTGGGAACCCAGCAGGCCGCCGCCGCCAGGGGCTTTGGGTGTGGGGCCAGCCGAGCCTGGACGTCATCCAGACTGGCAGATGCTGTACCAAGGGCCCTAGCCCATCCCCTCATGACGACCCTCTCGCTGAGGAGGAATGGGATGGCACAGGCTTTGTGGCAGTTTAGAGGAGGTGGCCCCCAAACCCCATGCCCCCGACCACAGGTGGTCACCAGCCCCTCTGCCTCCCAGCCCCCTCCCCACTCTCCTTACCTTTATGGCCAGATGAACACCAGGGCAGAAGGTGAGGTGACAGCTCACACTGCTTCAGATTGTGTCATGACATCCAGGGAACTGCTGGGTGAGATGACAACAGTCAAACAGGAATAAATAATATTTGTTACAATGACTCTGATGTTGCCGATCTCCTTAACGCTGTCATGTACCAGATTTACCCTTCGTGTATCTTCACGCACTTAAATGTCCTGACAGTTCCATGGTGAAGGCACCGTTTGCCCCATTTCTGGAAGACGAAACAGGCCCCGAGAGGTTAAGGGACTTGCCCAAAGCACCTCCGGAGTCCGCCTGTTCTCCGGCCCCCGCTCAGCTGCCTCTGGGATCCCGCTGACTCGGCTCAGTCTCCCCGACAGACCCACTGCTGAGTTACAAACTCACCTTGGTGCTAGCGCTGTGGTGGTGGTGGTTTTTATTAATAAAAGTGGAATACAGAGAACGAATTTTTTAAAAAACCAGCCTGCGTCGCACATACCGGGGCTCCTGAGCCCTGGGTGAAGGGATCCTAGGTCGGGGAGTAACATTTTTGCTGTGGTTGCTCTTCAGTAAGTTTGAAACCGGCTTAGTGCCGTGCCTGCTTCCATCCACTTCTGAGCCCCAGCACCCACAAAACTTGCCTCCAGCCCTCCCCAGGGTGGGGGTGAGGCTCTTGAGGCTCAGGGCCGCAGGTCTGGGATTCGTTCACTCGGCCCTGCTATCTGCCAGCCCTGCGCTGGGCACTGGGAGCACAGGAGTGAATGAGGCAGCAGAGATGTTTGTGGGACTACGCCCTCGTCGGGGAGGCAGGCAATACACACATACTTTAGTAAATCACACAGTGTGGTAAGCGATGACAAGGTAGAAAGTAAAGCAAGGAAGAGATAAGTGTGAGGGGTGGTTCAATTTTTTTTGGCAGAATGGTCAAGGGAGGTCTCACTGGGAAGAGAACATTTGAGTAATGACCTGAAGGAGTTGAGAGAAGGAGCCATGTGGACATCTGGAACAAGAGCATTCCGGGCCGAGGGAACAGCCAGGGCAAAGGTCCTGAGGCAGGACCGTGTCTGGCACATTGGAGACCTGGTATGGAGTCCTAGTTTGGCCGCCCACCCGCTGTGAACGTGGGCCCCTGGCTTCTCTCCTCAGAGCCTCCGTTGCCCCCTTGGGAATCCCAGTCTCACAGGACCGTGGTGTGGGCCCCGAGGTTACACATACAGGCAGCACCAGGCCTGGCACTCGGGGGGAGCCCAGTGAAGTTAGTTGGCAGGGAGTCTCCGTCTGCTGTCCCCATGTCACATTTCAGGCAGGCCTTTTTCTGCCCCCACAGCCTCAGCCTTGAGCCCGACTCCTTGTGGAGCTGCCCTACTGGGCACTTGGGCCTGAGGACCTCCTCATCTGGGGTTGAAGGGAGGGCAGCGGCCAGCAAGGTTTGCCTCGCCTCTTGCTCGAGCCCTTCCTGTGGCGGCGGCAGGGCAGACAGTCACGCATCCAGCAGCAATAATAGCTAACACTCACAGCCAGACACTGTCCTAAGTGTTGCGTGTGCGTGGAGCCTTCAGGTCCTCTCAACAGTCTCATGAAGTGAGTCCCGTTGTTCCCATTGTGCAGGTGAGGGTGGGAGATGGAGGCCCAGGGAGATCATCATTTGTCAGGGTCCCCAGTGGCAGAGCCAGGACGTGGACCCAGGCTGCCCGGGGCCCGAGCCCCAAGCCCAGGCTCTTAACCGCTCGGCACCCTGCCTGTTGGGTCGAGTTTGAATTCTGGCTCTGGGAACAGACAGCCCTGGTTTTGGTCCAGCTCTGCCACTCACTGGCCACGTGACCTGGGACAGATGGCTTTGCCTCTGGGCTTCTCGGTTTTTTCATCTGTAAATAGGCTTTGTGCTGTTTGCTCCCCATCTCCAGGAGCGGCCGAAGGTTCTCTTGCATCGGCACACAAGGCTGCAGGGCAGTGAGTGCCCTGGCTGTCGCTCTCCCCCACGAGGTGGGCCGTGCCGGGGAGCGAGGGTTGAGCTCACGGGCAGAGTTCTGTCCTCCTGTCCACATGCACAGATCTCAGGCTCCCGTAAACCGAGGTGTGGGGTCCAGAGTGAAGGGCTCAGGCTGTTTTCCAAGCCAGCAGACCAGCCTGCCCCAGATGGCCACCCCCGGCCGCCAAGCGGACAGTCAAGTGGGTCCCCATCTCCCAGCAGATGGGTTGTGAGCATTGGCAGCACTGAGCTTCCCACCAGGGCAGGAACAGACTGGGAGCTGGGCTTTGGCACCTCACGCCTGAACATCAGCACCCCCCCCACCCCCCAGCCTGGACAGGACGAGCCCCGGGCCAGGGCTGCCCCGTCCCGAGCCCCTTGCTGGCCTCTCCCTCCCAGTTCACAGGGAACTCCAGCCAGCCAGGGGCAGTCTAGCCTCTTGACCCAACAGGTTCCCCTTAGCCCAGCAAACACGAGTTTTTGACAGGCTTCAGTTTTGTTAGGGTTAGAGGTTTGAAGTTGTCTTTTGTTTTTAATTTAAAAAATAATAGTCACTCATTAAGAATTTAAGTATATAAGTGTACGAAGTAGAAAAGGGAGAGTCTCCTATTAAGTGAAAAAAGCAAGGAGCAACAGTGTATTGACTAGGACCTCGTTTGTGTTCAGGAGGTAGCTCTGATTGTGTGTGTTTATAGAAATAATCTCCAAAGAGTATTGTTAAATGGGGAGAAAAGCCAACTGTATCTTCCTGTTAAAGATTAAATTTAAATTATTAACTATGCATATGCCTTTGTACAAACACATTTGACATGTGTGTATCCATAATGATGTCTCTTATGTATTGAGCGCTCACTGTATACAATGCTGAGCACTGCACGTGGACTATCTTACTGAATCTTTACAAGCCTGGGAGGTAGCTGCTATTATCCCCATTTTATAGATGAGGAAACAGGCACAGAGAAGTTAAGCGTCTTGCCCAGGGTCACACAGCCAGGGAAAGGGTACAGTCAGGATTTGAACCCAGGCAGACAGACACCTCAGTGACTTCCCAGGAAACGTTCCTGACTCAGATGCATCCCCTTCTCCGTTGGGCAGCGGGGCGGGAGCAGGGAGACCAGGAGTAGGGCTATTATCATAGGCCAGGTAGGTGATGACGGTGGACAGACCAGGTGGAGGTTAGAGATGGCTGGCCACTCGTTGCATCCTGCCAGTGCCCTACTTATTATCCCCAGCAGACAAGGAAAGGCTGGGAGCTTTTCAGGTCGTGGCTTTTGGTTAAGTCTTCAGAGCCAGAATGTAGAGGGGCCACCTGTCTCTAGTGTGGGAGAAAGAATGAGGTGGAGGACCATGCTTCCCCTTGGGCCCAGCAGAGGGCGCTGTGGGCCAGTGTCAGCAGGATACAAAAACCCTGATCCTGTTGGTGCATTCTTTGAAACCCACTGTCCCAGGGCTTCCCAGACCAGCAGGGCAAAGCACCCGTCATCATTGCTTTTCATGATCTGTTTCAAGATCATGATAAGAGAGTACTTGTTTATTAATTACTGGGGCCAGAACTAGGAACTCCCAAACACGAGATCATCATTCCTTCCGTGCATGCCTCTTGCCCAGGTCCTTTTTGGAAAGGGTGGGCTGTATGCTTAGAGGCGACGTCATGACACGTTGTTTTTGCCACCTCCTGTGTCAACATGTTCACTTAGGGCCAGCATGTTTTTCCAGTTAACACTGATCCTCCTTAGTCTTTAAACCATAGCCTCAAGTGTGTTCTGGGTGCTTGTAACAATCGCCTCAGGGAGGATATTTTTACTGGTATTGCTGCAGACCCCCCATTGTGCTGTCTTGGGGGGCGCTGGAGCTGCAGGGCCTGGCCCTGCCCATGGCATCACCTGATGGCCAGCTCACGTTGTGGATAGAAGCCAGAACTGGTGCAACAGGGACACGAAGCAGCTGGGGTTCTCAGGGTAAGCGGGGCGTAAATTGGTACAACCACTTGGAAAACTTCGGTAAAATTGAAGATTAACATGCCAGGTGACTCAGCAGTTCCTCTCCTGGGTATGAACCCAAAAGAAAATGTGTTCATGTGCACTACGAGGTGCTTCTGTGAGTGTTGCTAACAGCAGCGCTCATAGTTGTCCCAGCACTGGAAGCAGTTTCTGTGCTCAGCGGTAGAATGGATTACATCCGTTGTGGCAAAACATCAGCTCCTCCCAGCAGCGTGGTCGAATCTCGTATGCAAAGCATTGAGAGAAATAAGCCAGATACAAAAGAATACAAACAGCATGAAGCTCAAAAACAGGCAGAAATAAATTGTGGAGTTGGAAGTCAGGGTAGGGTTGCCTTTGGGGAGGAGGAGAAGGGATTTGGAGAGCTGAAAATATTTATCTTTTTGATTTGGTGGTGATTACCTAGGTGTTCACTCGGTGGTAATTCCTTTAGCTATGCTTACGTATGTTGCGTGCTTTTCTGTATGTGGATTATACTTCCCGGTAAAAAAAAAAATTTAAAAACCTTCAAAGAAAAAAGTCATGAGTTTTGGAAAAGTCAGGGCTGCATTGGAATCCTGGTTCAGTCACTTTAATTTTGGTGACCTTAGAGAAGGCACCTAACCTCTCAGTGCTTCAGTTTTTGTTTTTGTTTTTAAGATTTTATTTATTTATCTGTTGAGAGAGAGAGCGCACACACATATGTGCACACAGGTGGGACAGAGGGAGAGAATGTCCAGCAGACTCCCTGCTGAGCGCAGAGCCCAACGAGGCGCTCGATCCCACAACCCAGAGAGATCATGACCTGAACCGAAATCAAGAGTCAGACACTCAACCAACTGAGCCACCCAGGCACCCCAGAGCTTCAGTTTTCTTATCTGTAAAATGGAGATAACAAAACCTCCCCTGAACAGACCTATACATCGAAATAGATAATTACTCTTGTACCTGGAATACAGCACCTTCACAAATGGGACTTTGTTATACAGGTCTGTCAGAAACTGCTTTGTCTGTAAACCTGAAAACCTGACTAACCATAGCTAGAACACATAGAGGGTTGCTTTAGTTCTCTAATGAGAAGTCTGGAGGTAGGCAACTGCAGAGATAAACTTTTCTGTGGTTTTTTTTGTCTCTTTCCTCATGATGATAAGATCATAAGCCACAGCTCCAAACATCTTATCCTCACACCAATGTCCTTAACAAGAAGAAATGGGCAGGTGGAAAGGCTTTCCTTTAACTAAGGGAAACAGATGTCCCCAGAAGTCCTTCCCAAGCTGAATGCCCCTCACGTTTTATTACCTGGAGCTAGTCATGTGGCCCACTATAGGAAAAACTTGGAAAGCACCATCTGGGAAAGGGGAATGAGATGGCCGTGATTGGCTGACTCAGGTTTTCAGTCCTGGCTACCCATCAGAATCCTGAGTGGCATTGAAAAGATTATGTGTGTGCGTGAGTGTGCTCACATGTATGTAAATACACAGCTGTATAAATCTGAATACATACATGCACACGTACACATCCCTGGGCCCCACCACAGACCAACCATGGTAATACATTTACACATACTGGAACGAAGGCAGAGTGTTCATTGAGTACTCGCCTTATGGAGCCTGTTTTATTCATTATACTTCTTACTACCTGACATAATCTGTCTCCCCACTTAAATGCCAGTTGGGTGGGGGCAGGGGTCTTTCTTTCATTCACTGCACCCAGAACAGGGCTGTACTCCGGGGGCGCTCAGTTGGTATTTGTTGAACGGACGAAGGTGTGCTCTCATCAGCTTAGTCCTCCCGGCACCTTTCGGGGCTGTGATGCCGTCACTGTACTCATTTCATGAAAGAGAAGGTGAGGCCCAGAGATTTGAAGGCGCTCATGATCACACAGGGAAGAGGCAGCAAGTTCAAGTCCTGGTCCAAACCCAGGGCTGGCCCTGGGGCCCAAGCTTCGGACCATCGCACACGTTGCTCTGAGAACAGGACTCTGTTCCCTTCCTAGGTCCCAAGAGCCTCCTAACCTGCCCTTCTCTCCCTGAAACAGCTCATCACCCTGCGGGGCTCTATCCTGGAGGATGCCACCCCCACCGCGACGAAGCACGGGACAGGGCGGGGCCTACCCCTGAAGGACGCCCTGGAGTATGTCATCCCTGAGCTCAACATCCACTGCCTGCGGCTGGCTCTCAACACTCCCAAGGTGACCGAGCAGCTGCTGAAGCTCGACGAGCAAGGGGTGAGCTGGGGGCCAGCGTGGGGGGCCACCGCAATCCATCCTGGTACCTCTTTCTGTCTTGGTCTTTGTTTTTTTTTTTTTTTCTTTTTTTCAGAATAGAAACCCACCTAAGCTAGTTTCAGTAAAAGGAGGGATCTCTTGTCAAATACCAAGGGTGCCAAGAGCAGGGATGTGCCGGGTTCTCAGGAGAAAAATGAGGATGAGACAGCCACTGGGGTGTGTGTGTGTGTGTGTGCGTGCATGCGCACGCGTACGTGTTGGTGTTGGTATTCCCTCCCCCTCTCTGCACATAGGCTCCCTCTGCTTCTCCACCCTCCCACAGCTCCCAGAGTGACTTCGAGAATGACAGCTACCTGCAGACCCCAGCTGGCTGACTGTCAGTCCGAGGAGAGCCTCTGACTGGCCCACACTTAGGTCAGGTGTCTGTCCAGAGTCCAGTCCCCAGTGACCAGGGGAATGAGCGAGACACACAACAAACATGGCGATTGGAGGCCCACCCCCTAAAAACAGTGTTGACTGTGCTGAGCCCTGAGCCCTCGAGAATTTCCTTTTGCAGAATCTTAGCCAGTTCCAGGCTACCTGCTATGGGAGCCAGCCAAGGCCACGGTCTCTTACTCTTGAGAGAGTGGTGTGGCCCTCTGTAGAGAGAACAGGAGCCCGCTGCACGGACACTTCGTTGTGCCTCTCTGAAATGGGAAGGAGGGAGAGGGACAACGGGGACGTGCCCCCTGTGCCTCTCTCCTTCCTCTCTGGCTGTGGTGCTGGATGGCTGTGGGACCCCGGCAGCTCCCTGGGTGCCACGGCTGAGAAAGCCCCTTTGTTCCGTTCCCTCTGACGTCCCCGCCGGGCCCGCCTCACAGAGCTGCTCTCGCCTCTGCAGCTGTGCCGGAAGCACAAAGTGGGCATCCTCTACTGCAAAGCCGGCCAGAGCTCGGAGGAGGAGATGTACAACAACGAGGAGGCCGGCCCCGCCTTCGAGGAGTTCCTCGCCCTCATCGGGGAGAAGGTCTGCCTGAAGGGCTTCACCAAGTACGCCGCCCAGCTGGATGTCAAGAGTAAGTGGCACGGCGGCCTCGTGGGGGGAGCCGGGTAGATCGCGGGGGGGCCACCACTGCACCCCCACCCCGGGGGCAGAAGTCACAGGGCCTGGTGGTAGCGGGGTAAGGACGCAGGGCAGTGGGAGCTCTCAGCCTCCGCTGACGGGGACGCGGATAGTGCAACCACTTTGGAAAACAGTAGGGCATATTCTAGTAAAGTTTGCAGGTGCACCTCCTCTGGGAGTCAGCAGTCGCACTCCCAGACGCGTCCTCTGAGAACTCGAATACACACACACGCGCGCGCGCACACACACACTGCGCTGGGAGATGTCCTGAGGGTTCATAACCGCCGGCACCTACACGGCGCCCAGCGCGCACGGGCAGAATCGTGGTGTTTCGTGCAGCACAGTGCCGTGTGACAGTGACAGCGATGACAGGAGCCACAGGCGTTAGCCTGGACGAGGGCCGCGTGCTTGATGGTGAGCGGGGACAGCGGGCTCACAGAGCAGGTAGTGAGTGATGCCTTTTACACAGCAGTTATTTGTAAAGCACACTCGACAGTGTATCGTCTGGGGGGGTCGTTCTTGTGCAGTAGAACTCTAAAGAAAAGCAAGGCGGTGATGGACACGACCACGTTCAGGGTAGTGGTTGCCTCCAGGGAGAGGGTGGATATAATAGAAAACGGTAAGGATCGTGGAGTATCGGTGGCGGTCTGCTTCCTAAGGCGGGTGCGTGATACAACACGTTCGTTCTAGCACTTCTGTACGGACATCTGCTTATATGCACATGAGACGCGTACTTGTGACAAATAGGATGGAAGTGTTTCGTGGCAGCTTGGGCGGGATGGAAGAGCGATGTCGTGAAGTCACGTCCTGGCTCCCTGGGGAAAGGACTGACTGCCCCTGGTCCTTGGAGGGGCGCGTTGCTAGGTTCGTTGCTCAGGCGGAGTCGGAAAGCCCTGTGATGGGGCCCGGGCCCCATCACTGGCTCTTCCCCTCGCCTTGCTGAGCCTCAGCTTCCTCATCAGGGAGAGGGAGGCCTAGGTGAGGAGACCGAGTTTGGCAAGATGACAGAAGCGTTCGCAGGGGCCTGCGGCTGTCGTCCGTTCAAGGAGGCAGTGGGAGGAATAAGATCGTCGTGCCATCGCTGGTTTAGGGATCCTGGACCGGCAGCCTTGCCTCCCTGTGCCTCAGCTTCCTCATCTGTCGAGTGAGGCTCGTAGTTGGCGCTTACCTCGGGAGCACAGTGGTGAAGCTAACATACCGAGCCCTCACTCCGTGCCGGACCCCGGGCCTGCCCAGCCTCCCCGAGCTGCCCTGGCGCACAGGAAGCCCGCAGCAAGCGTTGAGCATTAGGACTGTGCTTCTGTTGCTCATTCCTTCAGGTGATTGCTTCACCGCGAAAGGGGCGGGCGTCCCCCTGCTCCTGAGGCTCAGCGCCCTGCCCCAAATGGTGGCCATTACGTTGCCCCCTCCCTTCCCTGAGTTGCTGCGAGGATCAGACTCCAGCGCTGCGCCTTATGGAGAGTCAGCACGCAAGTGCCAACTACTGCCACGTGGCTTGTGTGGGAAGTAGATTGTCTCCGGAGACCCCAGGGAGCACAGTGCTCTTGGCCAGTGTCCCCGGCTACCAGATAGGGATGCCCCGGGCTTGCAGCCACCCGAAGGTCACCTGGCTCCGGGCCTGGCTCTGGCACCGGCCAACAGTGGCTTCAGTGCCCTCGCCTGTCCCAGCTTCTCCCCAGAATGTAAGGCCACAAGAACAGGGTCTTTGTGGTTAGTTCTACCCCTGTTTCCACAGCACCTTCGGTTAAATAAAGCTTGGTGGCCCTGAGTGCCTGAAAGGGCCAACGAATGGGCCTCCTGGGGTGAACCTGACACCCTGGAGGTCCTTGCAGCATGGTTCGTGGGTTCGCTCCTGCATTCGACAGAAACCTGCCAGCCTTCCTCCCTGGGCGGGAAGGAGCTGTTCAAGATGATATGAGCCTGCATGAGGAACCTGATCTTAAGTCTGAGAGGGGAAGGGCCCCCAGAGAACATGGCCTACAGCCTGAGAGGGGTGAGGTGGAATAAAAGAGGCAAAGAGGGAGCAGGAAAAGCATTCCAGGAGAAAGGAACAGCACATGCAAAAGCCCTGAGGTCTAAAGGCTGTCATCCAGGGAATTAATGTGGAGGATGGAGTGAGGAAGGCCGGCGGGACCCACCCTGCAGGGCCTTCAGGGCCCAAGTTTAGGGATTTGGATCTATTTCCTATAAGGAACGTGAAACCCTTAAGAGCCACACCGAGTACTGTTAAAACACCATGGAGTCAGACAGCCTGAGTTCCAGTCCAGACTCCACTGCACCTTGCAGTGTGACCTAAGGCAAGTCACTCCCTCCCTGTGCCTCAGTTTCCCCCTCAGAAACATGGAGCCAATAATCAGATGTGCTCCCTGGTCACAACCCCCTCCCACTGGGGGCAACCAGTGTCCTGACTCTCATGATTATCATCCATCGTTTTGCTACCTATATATGCATCTCTAGATCTAATTTGTTCAGCTTGGTTTTGAACATAATGTGAATGGGATCCTATAGTATGTGCTGCTTTTGTGTCTGGTGTCTTTCATTCAGCATTATATATGTGTGATTGACCCGTGTGGTGACTACAGCTCATTTCAAGGCTTTGTATTTTTTCACAGTATGAGTATACCAGTTTGTTTATTCATCTTTTTGACTGACGTTTGAAGGTGCTTGTTACCCTTATCCCAGGGCACGTGTATGCGATTTCTCTAGGTTATGATCCTAGGAGAGAAAGTGCTGGGTCGTCAGTTAAGCCCATCTTCAGGCTTAATCACTAGATATTACTAAGTTTTCCAAAGTGGTTGTACCAATTTACACACCTAACCAGCCACAGAAAGGGATCCAGTGGCTCTACATTCCCCAACAGTCCTTGCTACGGTCAGACTTTTAAATTTTTACCAGTGTGTTGGGTGTGTAACAGAAGGTTTCCTTTTTACCTAAATTTATTTAATTTTCAAGAGTGGAGTTAAGTGCAAACATCAAGCTGAAAACTAACGCAGATGGCCTGTGGGATGTGGCACAAACCCAGAGGTTTGGGAAACGTGGTGCTAAGTGTGTTTCTGTTGCAGCTGACTCCACGGGCACCCACTCCCTCTACACGACATACCAGGACTACGAGATCATGTTCCACGTCTCCACCCTGCTCCCTTACACCCCCAACAACAGGCAGCAGGTCAGTGGGGCCCAGGGCGGGGGCCCCCACATGATTTCCAGTGGATGCACGACTGAACCCCAAGTCACTCTCCTTCCCTGCGGCTGGTAGCTGGCTGCCTAGCAGGCATCGGTTCTCCTTCTCCTGTCCCGTGCAGTAGATGGGGGGGCCTGTGGCCTTGGAGATGCTCCGCACCATGGGCACGTCACCTGGGGGATGGAGGCTAGATCAGGTGTTGTTTGATACCAGTGTTTTTCTAGCTGTTCCTTGGCCATCCTGCTTGCATCTAGCTACCCAACTTAGCAGTCTCTTGCATCACCAGGGGTCCTGTGAAAAAGAAGAGTGAATCAGTCAACATTATTTCAACAGAAGTAACAGAAACGCAAACCAAACTGCCATAAGCAAAAACTGAGTCTTACCAGGTGGTGTAACTCTCAAGTGCCTGGTTAGGGTTGGCTTTAGGTATGGCTGGATCCAGGGCCTCAGTGTTAGGAATCCTTTTCATTTCTTATCTCTGCTTTTCTTCATCATGGCCTTCACAGGTCTTCCCAAGTAGTGGCAAAGATGCCCCCTGGCAGCCCTCTGCTCACATCCCACCAGGAGAGCCACCCCTGGGGAGAGAGAGCTATGCCTCCCTGGCGTCCCAGAAACGTTTTGTTGACCAGTCACTCACTTGCCGGTCCCTGGGCCTGGGGCAGGGGTGGAACAAGCTGACTGGCCAAGCCTGAAGCACATGCCCACCCCTAGGGAGGGTGAATGGGGTCAGCTCAACAGGAAATGTTGATAGGGATCAGGGAGGTGCTTTCCCAAAGGGCACGCACATGGCTGCCAGAAGAAGGAGGAAAAGGTACTAGGTGGGCAAGAGCAGCTAACGCCTGCTTCATGAGGCTCCTCTCCTGAACATGCCATGCAGACTCTGTCCTGAGACAACTCTTCCTAGTTTCTAAAGAACAGAAACCCCACAGACTTGTGGTTTAGAAAATGCCTGTTTTCTTCATTGGTACAGATGACATTGTAGATTATATAGACCAAAAATGGTCGGATCGGAGTGATCTCATGAAGTTAACCTGGTAGCATTCTGTAAGAGCATTGGTCTCAGAGTTAGCCCTGATTTTGAGTTCTTTCTTTACCACTTCTTAGTTTTGTGATCCTGCATCTCTGAGCCTGGGGTCCCTCCTCTGTAAAATGGGCAGAATGACGGCACCCATATCTTGGGAAAGGTCTCTGCACGAGGCAGGGCCCAACACCCAGGAGGGGCATAGGAGGCAGTCCCTCGTGCTGGATATTTGGTAGGTGGGGAAAGCTTGGGTTGCAGAGTCAAGAAGAAGTGGATTCAAATCCAGGCTCTTTCTTCCCGTGACTGTGTGACAGAGGGCAAGTCACTTAACCACTGGGAGCTTCAGTGTTCTCATCAGTAAAGGGTAAGGATGAGTTCATGCCCCACGGGGTTGTTGTGATAAGATGAGCTGGCCCCTCGGAGACCCGATGGTAAGATGCCTCGCCCGGGGCTGGCCACAGCAAATGGGTACTTTATCTAGCAATGTCACCGGTTTAAAGCACACATAAAGAACAGTTCCGTAGTGTGAATCATGCTGCTCGGTGTAAGTGTATCTGGACTCCACATTCTGGGCCACTTCATGTCAAGCTACACGGGATGCCCATCTGTGGACCTCACGTTCCCAACATGGATCCCTGACCGTGACAGTCACGCAAAGGCTAAACTCATGTAAATAGGAATGCTGTAATGTCAGCAAATAAGTAAAATACTGTGAATACGTCATCACCTGCAGAGGTAACAGTCTCTTGGTCAGAGACTGTGAGAAACAGAGGAGAGAGGACCGGGCTCCCGTGGGCCAGTCCGAAGCCACAGCTGCCCCAACCTTCCCACCCCAGGTGTCCGGGGCAGGGACGGCGCAGCGGCCTGGGATGGGCTCTGCGGGTGGTGTCCGGTCAGCTGCCATGGGCCGTGAGCAAGTCCGCGTCCACCAGCCCATGCGGACCTCCAGTGGATGTTAATTGAACACCTACTGTGTGCCAACACTGCTCTCAGCACTAAGCACACTGCAGTAGGCAGCGAACGAAACACCGGGGGCTCTTTTACCCCGAGTGGGGCAGAGCCACCAGAGGACTCTGAGCAGGGAGAGACATGCCAACCCAGGTCCATGGCTCCCTGTAGCTGCCTGTGGGGACCACACCGGGGAGGGGTGAGAACATGGGGTGGCAGGGAGGCTGCTGTGAGGGTCCAGGGTGGGCCCTCAAGCCAACCTGTGCCGCCCTCCTCTCTCCCGTTTCCATTTACCAGCTACTAAGGAAGAGGCACATAGGAAACGACATTGTGACGATCATCTTCCAGGAGCCAGGGGCGCTGCCTTTCACCCCCAAGAACATCCGCTCACACTTTCAGCACGTCTTCATCATCGTCCGAGCCCACAACCCTTGCACTGATAATGTGTGCTACAGGTACGCATCCCTGCACCGGCTCCCCCCACCCCTGCCCCCTCCCCTGCACGCACCGGAAGTCGCAGCAGCTGATCTCCAGCCTCCGGGCAGCGTGCAGAGAGAGAGCCAGCAGCCGGCCCGGCGGACACCTCCAGTGCTGCCTGTGTGTGCTTCACATCCCCACATGTCCTCACGTCCCCACATCTTCTAAGAGAGTGATCCTCAGTCAGAAAGCGGCATGGCACCCCAGTTTTCATTGGGGATTTGCATTTGCCTGGCATCTTTCGGTTGCAAGTGACAAGAACACCGCCTCGATCTGGCTTAAGGCAGAAAGGCATTTGTATATATCGGCTCTCCCAAATGACAGGTTCAAATGTAGCTCGATCTGCTCCACTTTCCTGTACATTGCTTCGTTTGCTGGCAGCTCTAAGCTTAACATCCTCCCAGCTGCAAATCCAGCAAAAGGAGGACTTTGCTTTCCTCGGAAGAGAAGCTCCAGAATTGAGGCTCACTGACCTGGTTGGGGGGTGAGGAGCCCATCGTGGAGCAAAACCACCACCAGGCCCAGGGTTGGGGTGGGGGGCACAGGGGCTGAGGCACAGGGAGTGACGGCCGGAAGGAGAATCAGAAGATGGAAGGATGGGGGCAGGGCAGACACACACGCGTGCACGCATGCACCACTCGATATAGAGCTGAGGTTTCAGTTCACAGATCAACAGGCCCCACAGGCCTCAGACCATTCAGCATCCTCCCAAGGGCCAGGTCTCACCCCAGGGAGTGGCCAGCAGCCAGAGGCCAAATGGAAAGCTGTCCGGGTATGGGGTGAGGATGTAGTCCTTGGAAACCAGCTGACAGATGACCTAGGCCCGGGCCAAGGGCAGCACATGTCCCTGGAACAGCACCACAGACTCTGGGGAATGGGCTGAGAACGGTTTGAAATTCAAAAGATACAAAAAGAAAAAAAAAAAAAAAAAAGTCACAGTCTCCTCCCACCCCTGCCCCACCCCCCACCACCCAGTTGCCCTGTTAGTTTCTTGTGCATCCGGAAATTTCATACATGTGCAGGTAACTACTTCTAAGTATTCGTTTTCGCCTTGTTAATACACACGGAGCATGTCACACACGCTTACCGATCCTTGAGATCCCCAAACCATCCCCAAACATTAAGTGCTTTTTTATTCCTTATGACCGCACGACATTCCATCGTGTGGATGCATGCGACTCTTCCCCCCGTGGTGGGCATTTGGGTTGTCCTGTCACCCACTGTTCCACTCCATCCTGCGGTGAATAATCTTATTTCTGCTCTCATTGCACGTGCGTCCACATATACAGCTGGGGAAATTCCTAAAAACAGGGTTACTGGGTCAAAGGGTATGTGTGTAGGTGCACTGGTGGTCCTGATGGAATTGCCAGAACCTACCATTTTCCTGTCAGGTGAAGCGGAGAAGGGAGGAGGGTTCCATCACCGTGCAGCGCATGCGGTTACTCGTTCCTGGGACACAAAGTGGCCGCCGCAAGTGCCTCCGTCTTGCGGCTGGGTGAGCCTGAGCTCGCTCGCGGGATGGGATGTCCCAACGTTCCTCGCGTCAGAGGCAGGGCTTGAGCTGGGGGCGTGGGGTGGGCCCCCTCCTTCCCTGCTTCTGCCTGGGCTGTCACAGCAACCCACCGCCGACCCCCCACCTCTCCAGGCCAGCCTTTGGCCTCCAGGATGCTGGCTTTGTTCTGATTCACAAACCCTTGTTTTTTCCTGTTTTTTGTTTTGTTTTGTTTTGTTTCGTTTTAAGATTATTTATTTGAGAGATCGAGCAAGCACCCCGCGTGAGCCGGCGGGGAGGGGCAGAGGGAGATAGAGAATCTCAAGCAGACACCCTGCTGCTCGCAGAGCCTGTTGCGGGGCTTGATCTCACAACCCTGAGATCATGACCTGAGCCGAAATCAAGACTGCGCCACCCAGGCGCCCCTAAACCCTTCTTGTTTTTTACAATTTAAAATATTTTTATTATGCAATATTTTAAACATTCTGAAAAGCGCAGAAAATAATATAACAGACACCCATGTGCCCACCACCAGATTTAACAGATGTTAACATTTTGCCATATTTGCTTCGGCTCTCTTTTCTTTATTTTTAAAGAAAGAAAATGTTAAAGACACAACCAAAGCTGCCCCCCCTCCTTCCCCGCAGGCAGCTGGTCCCCAGACAGACCACACCCTGCCCCCCCGCCCCTCCCCCCCATGTCCCCCAACACATTTCCATCACAGCACCCGTCATGCTGTAAAAATGACTTCTTGGCGTGTCCCTGGCCTCCTTTGAGGATAACCCCGTGTCACATCCCCCTCCATGTATCTGTCATGGCACGGGGCCTGCCATCTAGTGGGCCCTGAAGACATTTTTGCTGACCAGACAGATGCCTGGCCCAAACATCACAGGCCCTGAGGAAATAATTGTTCAAGGAATAACTGTGAGTATTCTGGAAATACTTCCTGAGCTACAGCGACCAGGTGGCCTGGTGTCACACCATCTCCTGGTCGTGTAGCGAGGTGCTGTCTTTGTGGTTCCAAGTGCGCCATTTCTGAGGGGCACGCCGTTGTCCCTGCAGCCTGGGGGCTGTGAAAACCCAGTCCCACCTGCTGGGACGTAAGGGACCAGCTGTTCTCCTTGTCCAGAAAGCTTCAGCAGCTTATAGTTTCATGATTCTTCAAATCGTGGATCAGGACTATGGGAAACACCAAAGTCTGTCACTCTAAGCAGTGAGGTGCTGCCTGGAGAAGTTGCAAAGCTGTTCACATCTGTAAAGTACAGTGTGGACACACCACGAATTAGAAAAACTGGCCAAGTCATCAAATCCCCCCCACCCCGCGCTGTAGGCAAGGCCTCGCCCACAAGGTTTTGGACAGAAGAAAACCCACCTGGTTTATGTGGCCTTCGAAGAACCACACCCCTGGGAAATGCCTTTTTCGGTCAAGCCTCTAGAAAACCTCCTGTGCATTGATAGAACTGTTTCTTCTTGGTCTGTTCAAGTTTAAGTCATTTTTTTTTTTTTTAAGATTTTACTTATCTGGGAAAGAGAGCACAAGCAGGGGGAGGGGCAGAGGGAGAAGGAGAAGCAGGCTCCCCACTAAGCAGGGAGCCCGATGCAGGGCTGGCTCCCAGGACCCTGGGATCATGACCTGAGCCGAAGGCAGATGCTTAACGACTGAGCCATCCAGGGCCCCCTAAGTCGTTATTTTAATCAGTAGTGAACAGCTGTGCTGGTGCTGGGGGATCAGCTAAGCTCCAGGTGGCACCTGCCCACATAGCACTCCGGAACTGGGGAAGGGTCGTTGGACCATGAACAGTGGAGGTAGCAGGCAAGGGATCTGGCCTGACCCGTCTGGGGTGTGCAGGAGCTTCCTCAATGATGATCTGCCTGTGCTCTGGTCCCTTGCAGTCCTTTCTTCATGGGGCAGCCATGGTGATCTTTGCAGATCGTCAGTCTGGTGGTCACTCATTGCTAGCACCTGTGTCCATCATGGACCGTTAAGAGGCAAATGCCCCGCTTGGGTTTTAACAGGGTGAATGAACAGGCGGGCCTAGGTTAAGGGAACCAGTACAGGAGAGTGAGGCGTCCAGGGGCCAGCAGCAGCAGGGAGCCATTACGCAGCCCTTTTGGCTTGATGAGGTTGGAGAGGATGAGAGAAGTTTCTGGAAGCTAGAGAGAGCTATGGCTCTGGGAGAGGGGCCACCAGACAGGAGCTATGGCTGTGACTTGAAGGATCAAGGACGGCAGCCGCTGCCACCAGCCCAGCAAGAAGGCCACAAAGAGAACGCCATCTGCCAACCTCCCTCTCCTGTCCGCTCCCGTCGCCTGCTGCCGCTTCCTGTTGGCAGAATTCACTGGAAGCTGGAGGGCATGGGAAGCCAGGTGAAGGTGACCGCCTGCAAAAACCCACCTTCCAGGGCACTGAGCAGGGCAGAGAATGGCAGAGACCAGATCGGGGGGTGCAGAGAGTGAATAGCGAGTCCAGATGGTTAAAGGATCGCTTGCTCTCACGATTGAGAGGAAAAGTGCTAACACACCGTCAGGGCCCTGCGATGCCTGGCTCCCATCCCGCTCCTCGCTTCTGGACTCCGACCACCCCAGCCTCATCTTTCCCCATCAGGGCTTGCACATGCTGTACCCACTGCGTGCAGGGTCCTCCCCTCAGCTTTTCCTCTGGCTCCCACTCAGCCTCAGAGCCCAGCATAATTATCACTTCCTCAGAGAGGCCCTCCTGGATTCTCCCCCGTCTAGATCCGGTCCTTCTGTTGTTCTGTCTGTAGCCCATTCGCTTTCTTTGTCTTTATAATTTAATTTGTAAGTGTGTGTGTTTGGTTCGCGTCTGCTCCTGGATGAAAAGCTCTGGGGATCAGGGACTACTGTACCCCCAATGCCCAAGAGAGGGCGTCCCAGATATGCTTGTCACACAGAGGGAGGAATGTTACACTGTCCCCCTTGTCATGTGGGGGGGCGGGTGGGGGCTGGGAGTCCTAACCTGAACAAGCCTTGCACTATGTTTGGGTTTCATGGCATATGTTTTAGTCAGGAATCTTGTTATTTGAAAATTATTTTACCGTCGGGAGAGAAGCATTAGGAAATCTCTCCTAACACTGTGCTCACAAGGTGACATCTTTGTGGAGGATGAATACAATGCTCTTTAAGAAACTTAGCAAGCTGACTTCTCACTCAAATACAGCGACTCACACTGGTTTTAATCATCATCACCGAAACAGCATAGCTCCTGGAGTCTCCACCACCCCTTTAAACATCTTCCGGCGAGAGTCACGTTCCCCTGCCCCTGAGTGAGGACTCTGGAAGGGGCCGTAGCCTCTCTGCCTGACTTTAGAAATCGGCTGCCCTACAGTCACTGAGTCGCAACTCGATCCGGTCATTGGAAGGACGTATCAGAGATACTCATCCAATCTTCGGATTTGACTTACCAGCGAATCTTCTCCCACCTCCCAGCTCAGGGCTGCTTCCTGCTGGAGGCCTCAGTGGTTGGGGAGCCTGCTTACCTCTCCTCTGTTCCTCCACGTTGCACTTCTGCAGCTAACGGCTGATTTCTGACATGTCCAGGGTTGGAGCCCCGGGAGGAAATGGGAGGCAGGCAAGTGTCACTGGACTGGGAGCACAGCTGAGCGCATGCTCCCTGGGCTCTGTGGGGGCTCCCAGCCCACCCTCCTGATCTCCCGGGCAGGGGACCAACTGACCCCAGGCTCCTCCTGGCTATCAGTCACCTCAGGGGTGCCTGCTGCTGGCGAGGGTGGGTGCAGACATGATGGGGCTCACCGCCAGCTTTCTCCAAAGGTGTTCCTCCCCATAGGCTCCTCTCTCTCTGTGGTTTGCGTAAGGGGTGAAGGGGCTCACTGGTTTGGCAGATCATTTCCTTTTTACTTTCTCAGTGGCTGTTCGTTTCTGTCACAGCGGCACCTCAGTCATAACCGCAGTAAGAAGGGTCTCTTCTAACTTCTCGTTACAATGAATTTTCAAAATAAGCTGTGTAGAGATGATTTACACGGTATGTTAAGTAATGTTATACGGATATGTGAAAGAAGCAAATCACAGGGTCCTGGGATCAAGTCCCACATTGGGCTTCCTGCCCGGCGGGGAGTGTGCTTCTCCCTCTGCCCCTCCCCCTGCTTGTGTGCTCACTCTCGCTCTCTCAAATAAATATCTTAAAAAAAAAAAGCAAATCACATAAATGTCCCACATCAGTTAGGTGTTCCCACAGTAACACTGCTTAACAAACCACCCCAAAATCCAGTGGCTCATAGGCATTAGCATTTTCTCTCTGCGGCACACGTCCGCAGGTCGGCTGAGGTCTGGCTGGCCTTGGCTGCGGGTCTGCTCCAGGTGTCCCTCCTCCTTCTGGGACCCCCTGAGGCATGTCCCTCTCATGGAGGTGGCAGGAGCACAGGAGGCAAGCCCGCCTCCACCCACCACATTTCATGCCTTGCTTGAAAGCCATTGGCCAAATCAAGCTACATGACCAGGCCCAGGATCGGTGGGGTGGGCATGTACCTGTCCTCGAAAGTGGAGAGGGAGGAGTGAATTTTTGCCAAACTGTAATCTACCAAATAGTTTATACGTATGTAAAATGAGAGCAACTGAAATGGAACAATACTAGGAGAATTATTCTTGGAACGTCAGTGCATCGATGTTCTAACATCTGCTGTCCAGAAAGTAAACATGCATGCATGTGCCCTAAGACTATCTCACTTCCAGTCTAGTTAGCCAGCAACTTACTAGATAGATGTAGATTTCCATTCTTAAAAAGCATACTCCCTGGGGTGCCTGGGTGGCTCAGTCGTTAAGCGTCTGCCTTCGGCTCAGGTCATGATCCCAGGGTCCTGGGATCGAGCCCCGAATCGGGCTCCTGCTCGGCGGGAAGCCTGCTTCTCCCTCTGCCTCTCCCCCTACTTGTGTTCTCTCTCTCCCTGTGTCTCTCTCTGTCAAATAAATAAATAAAATCTTAAAAAAAAAAAAAACACTCCTATTTCTGATCGCATATTTTCTTTCTAAAGGGAATCTCAAGTGCTTTTCTTTCTACCATCTATTTCTCCCTCCTCAGTATGGCTGTGACCCGATCCAAAGATGCTCCTCCTTTTGGTCCCCCAATCCCCAGTGGAACCACATTCCGCAAGTCTGATGTCTTCAGAGACTTCTTGCTGGCCAAGGTGATTAATGCTGAGAACGCCGCGCACAAGTCGGACAAATTCCACACCATGGCCACCAGGACCCGCCAGGAGTACCTCAAGGACCTGGCTGAAAACTGTGTCTCTAACACACCCATTGACTCCACTGGCAAGTTCAACCTCATCTCCCTGACCTCCAAGAAGAAAGAGAAGACAAAAGCGCGGGCGGGCGCTGAGCAGCATAGCGCAGGAGCCATCGCCTGGAGGGTGGCGGCTCAGGACTATGCCCAGGGCGTAGAAATCGACTGCATTTTGGGGATTTCCAACGAGTTTGTGGTGCTCTTGGACCTGCGCACCAAGGAGGTGGTGTTCAACTGCTATTGCGGGGATGTCATTGGCTGGACCCCAGACTCCTCGACGCTCAAAATCTTCTACGGGCGAGGGGACCACATCTTCCTGCAGGCCACAGAGGGCTCCGTGGAGGACATAAGGGAAATCGTCCAGAGACTGAAGGTAAGGGATAGAGCTCCTCAGTGGTACAGCTCTTCTGTGGTTTGGCGGAGGCCTCAGGGAACCCGCCCCCAGCCCCATCAGTCAGGCCAGAATACTAATTGGCCGCGAGGGAGTCAGAATTGCCACTTACACACTAGGGGATCTCATGGGCCCTGCAGCCTGGGTTCTTTCTGGGGACAGTTCGGGCCAGGGATCCAAGGCTGTCCATGAGGATCACCTTGGGGAGAGAAAAGATAGATTTATTTACTCTAGGTCTTGGTAGAAAATACAAGTTTACTCTTATGTTCAAAATGTAAGGGTACTTCCTAGAAGAATTAAAATAGAATGAAAAGCTTCAGGCTGTTAAAGGATAGGGCATAAAGCTGATGGGGGCGCGGGGGGGGCGGATATAAGAAAGCATGGTAAAAGAAACAGACAGTTACATAACAGGAGTAATTCCAGATCTGTAATCATAATAAATGGGAATGGTTTAACTTTCTCTATTAAAAGATAAAGATTCAGTCAGTCTGGGTAAATTCTTGCTCAGGTGGCCTTCACAGAAGGCCACATCATGCATGTGAAATAGGGAAGGGAGCCTGACACGGACATGGGTTCTAGAGTCAGAAGGCCTGGCTTCGGGTCCTGGCACTGCCACTGGCCATCTGTGTGACGTTGAACCAAGTCCTTAACTGCCGTGTGACTGACGTTTTTCAGATGTCCCCATCTGAAAAATGGGAACAAAAATTACCCTACATCATGTGAAAGTTTTAAGGATTGGATGAGTTACGTTTCCCAGACAAGCTTGCCTGACTCAGCAGGCTGTGACCTCCAGATGCCAGTGCGTTCACCCTTCTGGGCCTTTGCGCTCTCATTAAGTTCAAGTTGAGTTGATGGAGCCCTGCTCTCGGCTTCCCTGACCCCAAAATTCATGCTCAGTGTTAGACAGCAACATGGATGTGAGGTCCGAGAACCAGGGCCTCCATCTGTTTTGTTCACTTGCTTATGTCCTCTGCATAGATCAGGGCTGGCACACAGTAGGTGCCCAGTAAATACTGATTAGGTGGTTAGCTGAATGAGTTTAATTGAACCCTGTCTGTGTGCGGATAAGCAACAGGCATGCGCAAGCTCGCGGTCATCCGCCCCACAGAGCGTAGGTACTGTTCTTATCCCCGCTTGACAGGATGAGGAGATTGAGGCTCAGGGAGGTACAGACTCTCACAGAAGGTCATGCAGCCAGCAGGGGGCAGACTGGGCTCTGAATCCAGGTTTTCCTGACTCTGAAACCCATTTGTGCCCAAACTCAAGACTGGTAGCTAACTGCTAGCTTGGCATCTCCACCCGGGCGTCTTGGAGCCCCTGAAACTCTGTCCGAGAGCAGACTCCTGGTTTTCCTCCCCTGCCCCACAGCATTTTCCTGTCTCTGGAAAGGGCAAGTCCATCGCTCCATTTGTTGAGGTCGGAAGCCTTGGCATCAGCCCGCTGTTCTCCTCTCACTCCCACATCCCATCTGGCGGCGCCACCTCCGGTGGGCAGACTCCAGCTACCCCTCCCCTTCCACAGCCTCCCCTGGCCTCTCCTGGACTCTGCAGTCACCTTCTGTCTCGTCTCCCTTATCTCCACCCTTGCTTCCTTAGGGTCTGTCCTGAGTAAGGCAGCCCGAGGGATCTGATCCCATCACTGCTCTGCCCAAAACCCTCTGCCCTCTCTAGATGGAAGCCAGAGTCCTTGCAGTGGCTTCTGAGACCCTGTGTGACTGGCTCCCTGTCGCTCTCTCCGCTCTGGGTACACAGACCTTTGCTGCTTCCTGAGTGTGCCAGGCAGGCATCCAGCCTCAGGGCCTTTGCACTGCCCGTGCCCTCTTGCTGGAGCACTTTTCCTGATCTCCCTGTGGCTCACTTCCTCCTCTCCTTTAGTCACATGTCACCTTGTCAGGGAGGCCTCATTATGTAAAATTGCAACCCCCCCCAACTTGGCCCTGAGCATATTCCACCCACTTACCCTGCTTTAATTTTCTCCATAGCACTTACACCATATGAAGCGTATTTATGTATTTGTTGTTCACCACTGTGTCCTCAGCAATGAGGTTGGAATGCGGCACACACTCGGCGAACTCGTACTGAATGCCTGGCTGCATATTGCCCTGTAGTAATAGCAAAAGCGAACATCTACGGAAAGCTGTCAGACCCTGCCCAGCACCTTGCACGACTTTGCATTTTTTTCCTCCCCAAAGCCCAGTGAAGGAGATGCCCTTCTCATCCCCACTTCACAGATGAGGAATCTGGGACCCAGAGAGAGTTAAGTGCCTGGGTTCTTAAACATAAGAGTATTCTTCCTCCCAAAATCCTGACAACAGCTCGCTTTTCTTGAGCAGTGGCCATGCCGGGCCACGTGCCAGGTGACATGTTTTACCCACATCCTCTCTGTGCTGCTCCGTCCCACGCCCACCCCCGACCCTACTGTCAGCGCAGCATTTTACAGCCCGTTAGCACAGCCCCCCCTCACAATCTCCATGCCCCAGAGCCCACTGAGGATCCAGGTGGCCAGGAAGTGATGATGTAAGCCATCTTCTGTGAAGGGACAAACCCATCATACACGACTCATGACAGCAAGTCTGCTTCACCGAGTCCTCCAGGGGAAGGCATCCACGCCGTCCCCAGCAGAGCTAGGATTCAAACATCCTTCATTTGTTAAGTCAGCAAGTATTATTACTTGCTTCTGTTTGAGCTGGGCAGTGCTGGGACACAGCAGTGACCATGATGGGCCCCAGCCACCCTCCTGGGGCTCCCGTCAGAGGCAGAAATTGAACAAGGAGTTACAAGTGCCAAGAGGTTAAAGAGCGAGTATTGAGGATGCCAGGGGAACCTATCGTGGGGAGAGGTCTCAGAGCCACAGGTCAGATGCAGCCCCCCAGACCTAGTCAGTTAATTACTAAAACTCGACCTTCGGAAGATGTCACGTGAGGGTAGCTCTCCAGGGGCTCTGGCTATACTGGGCATATGTTTGCACAGGGCGGTGGGCAGCTGAAGCAGGGCGATCAGTGCCCTGTTGCGATGGGGGCACAAGTGTACTATTTGGCCATGGTCCCACCCGCCTACTTCTCACTTAACAGTACCCGCCAACTACCCCAGCTTGTGAGCCCGGGCCGGGGGGTCCCTGAGGAAACAACTTTTAAACTGAGACGAGAGCAAAAAGTCGGGATCATCGTGGTGCAGAATGAGGCGGAAGGAAACAAGGGGGGCAGCGAGGAATGTGGCATGGAGGCTAGAAGCAGGAGTTAAAAAGTCAGGTCTGTACAGGTCTTACATCTGTAAGATAAGCAAATCAGTTGTGCCTGCCTCACCAGTGAGACACTGGTGAAATTAGGCCTATGAAGGGTTTAGTGCACTGAGAGAGAAACTTGACAGAAACGTCCAGTGTGTCCGCGCCCGTGACCAAGGAGGCCACACCAGCACTGGGGGGTGGGGAGGGCCCGACCGTCCCCGGAGGCCACAGCGGGCCTGCTGACTGCCGTCCATCCTCCATTCCTCCCCTCCTGCTTTTGGTGGTAAGACCTCCCACAGCACAACAGACATGGATGTTTTTATTACATCTATTGAGATGATTATATGATTCACATCCTTTCTCTTATTGATGTAATGCATCCATTATTTGATTTGCAAATATTGAAACACCCTTGCAACCCAGGATTAAATCCCACTTGAACTTGGTGAATGCGGACACACGGGACGTTTCTCTGTCACCCACAGCCAGATTCTTCAGACACAAGGGTGACCGCTTCAGGGGGCAGAATTTGGACTCCCAAAGCAGAAGTAACGGGCTAGAATGGAGCCAGTCACAAGCTTCTCTCTCAGTACACTAAACACTAGGCTTTCCTTTCCAACCAGTTTAAACTTTTTAATTGTGGACAACGTCAGACAGCCACAAAAGTAGGAAGACTCAATCTAGCAAACTCCCGGGCTGTCACTGGCTCCCTCAGCTGTCAGCCAGCCCGTGGCCGGTCTTGCTTCTTCTTTCCCTCCCCTCCCTTCCTCCCCGCCGCCCCGATTATTTTGAAACAAATCCGGGACATCCTATGGTCTCACCTGTACACATTTCAGTATTTATCGCGAAAACACAGACCGTTTAGAAAGCAACTGTTTTGTCATTATCATACACCGAGCAGTCATAGTAATTCTTTATCGTCACGTGAACAAGTTGGGCTGTGAAAGCAGCTGCTGGATCTCGATCCAGAATTCTGGAGGACAGGATAGGAAAGGATACAGAGTGTCATGCGCATGCCAGTGAGTAAGGATCAGTACTGTTCTGTGGAGCGGTGCCGGCTCCTATGTGTGCCGCCCACTGTGCAGACGTCCAGACTCTCGCCGTCTAGCTCAGATGTGGTTACATCCTCAGGTGAGTGCCTCCCCATCCACGCTCTCGTTTCCGGCTGCCTATGCCCCGCAGTGTGCTTGGTTTGCGCTGCAAGGAATGTGTGTGTAAACGGACGCGTGAATGCGTAGAGTGGTTTGTGACCTAAAATTTCCTCACGGGGCGTTGTGATGAGAGAAGGGCGAAAGCCCCTGCTGTGCTGGGTACGTTGGGCGGCAGTGTTTCTAGCCACGGGATGGCTTCCCACCGGCAATTTGAACTATTGCACGTTCTCTTTCCTTGATGCAGTTTCCGGAGAGCACAGACCAGACCAATCTCGATGTAACTTGTTCAGTAGCTGTGGCTGTGGCTCGTTAGGTTAATCCTTGTCTCCCAAGAAGAGGAGGGAATTCCTAAGGACACGCTGAGGGACCGGGGTTCTCTTTGGCGGGTCCTCTTATCCATAGTAACACGTGATCGTGGCGACAGTCACACACACATGAAGCAGGGAGTGAATCGGAAGCAAGGCCTGGTGTGGTCTGGTCAGCTCCAGGCTGGAGGACAATCTGAGGAGGAGACTGGGGAGGGGGTTGTGCCTCTAAGAATGATGCCATGAAGTAAAGAATATGGCGCGAGCCCCCAACCAGAGAAGATCCCAGGTCTCTGGTCTGCTGCTTTTCCGGACTACTTTGAGTAGTTGAGTCATTGGATCAGGATAAAATATTAGTGGCTTAAAACAATAAAGGTTTATCTGTTGCTCACACTCAGTGTCCAAGCTTAGGTTCAGCAGGGGTCTCTGCTCCACATTGTTCTCACTCTGGGACCCCAGCTGACCACAAACAGCCACTCTCTGGAACAATCGCAGTAGCTGTGGCAGAGGGGAAAGGCCTACAGAGGGTCTCACCCTGGCAATTAAATGCCCCACCCTGGATCACCTGACAGTTCCACTCACAACTCATTGACCAAAACAAGTCCCAGAGCCCACCCCCAACAAGGGGGCCAAGAAGTGTAATCCCACTATCTGGGGAATGGGGAGGCCAGGGGCACTTGGAGAACATGGCTCATGACTGCCATGGTCTCTCCCGGCTAAGAAGCCACATGGTTGCCTATCCTTGTTTCTTCAGAAGTCAAGAGCCCAGGCTGGGACTGGGTGGGTGTTTACACCTGTATCCTGGCATCACGTGGGAGGGATGGGGGTCAGCAGGGTCTTTGGCCCCGAAGGTGGGGAAGAATCTGTGCAGGGGTCATCCAGAGCTTGCCTATTGCCCACAGGTCATGACCAATGGCTGGGAGACGGTGGACATGACCCTGCGGCGGAACGGGCTTGGGCAGCTGGGCTTCCACGTGAAGTACGACGGGACAGTGGCCGAGGTAGAGGACTACGGGTTTGCCTGGCAAGCCGGCCTCCGGCAAGGCAGCCGACTGGTGGAGATCTGCAAGGTGGCCGTGGTCACACTGACCCACGATCAGATGATAGACCTCCTGCGCACCTCTGTCACCGTCAAGGTGGTCATCATCCCGCCTTTCGACGATGGCACGCCCCGGAGGTAAGGGCATCTGCCCTGCAAGGTGGGAGCCGGGTGAGGGGATGGTAGCTTCCAGAGCACTGTCACCCGACGCCCTTTCTCAGCAGGAAGAATGGTGACGGGGAGAGTCGACATCTGTCAAACACCCACCGCGTGCCACTTACGGTTGAAGCTCTCCAAATGAGCACTGTCCCATTTCATGTCCAAAATAGTCCCATGAGGTGGGCACCCTCATCAGTCCCATTTTCTAGATGATGCACACAGCATTAAAAGTAACTTGCCCCAAGGACACACTGCACTTGATCCATTTCTTCAGCATGTATTTATTGCACCTCTAACAAGGTGCGAGCTCCATTCGAAGTGCTGGGGAGACAGCAGGGACAAAATGGAGTGAGTGCCTGCTCCCTTTGGAGTTTGTGTTCTAGAGGCAGGGACAGGCAGTAATGAGGTTTAAGAAGAAAATTAAAGCAGGCTGGATAAAGGGCCTGCAGTGTGGTGGGAGAGCTGCTCATGGGTCAGGGAAGGCTACTGGGCAGAGGCAGCCATGTGGTCTTGTCCAGGCCAGGGCGTCCCCGACAGTCTGCAGAGTCTCCGAAGTGTGAGTGTGTGTGGCATGTCCATCCATGCAGCAGAGACCAGTGTGGCTGGAACAGGGGTGAGAGGTGGGGCAACCTTCGGGGGAGCTTACACAGTGACAGACTTGGGTTTTACTCCACATACAGTGGGAAGACAACGGAAAGTTTGTCTTGTTTTTTTTTTTCTTTTTCTTTTTTTCTTTTTTTTTAAGGTTTTATTTATTTATTTGACAGAGAGAGACACAGCGAGAGAGAGAACACAAGCAGAGGGAGTGGGAGAGGGAGAAGCAGGCTTCCCGCTGAGCAGGGAGCCCGATGTGGGGCTCGACCCCAGGACCCTGGGATCATGACCTGAACCGAAGGCAGACGCTTAACAACTGAGCCACCCAGGCGCCCCTGACTTGTTTTTTTTGTTGTTGTTGTTGTTGTTGCTTTAAGATTTTATTTATTTGTTTGAGAGAGAAAGAATGAGAGACAGCGTGAGAGGGAAGAGGATCAGAGGGAGAAGCAGACTCCCCGCTGAGCAGGGAGCCTGATGCGGGACTCGATCCTGGGACTCCAGGATCATGACCTGAGCTGAAGGCAGTCACTTAACCAACTGAGCCACCCAGGCGCCCTGACTTGTTTTTTTAATAGAACATTTCAAGTGTGTCAAAAGTGTAGCAAGCCCCGTTTCAACACACGGCCAGTTTTTTGGGTTTTTTTCCAAGCTCTGTACCTCCCTCCCTCCCTTGGATTATTTGAAGCAGCCCCAGTGATTAGAATGTATCTCTACCCGATAAGAACCTCTAAAAAATTATGACTATACTGAAAAATTTTACCAGTAAGTATCAACTACCCATCTGTGTTTACCTTTCTATTGTATCAGAGAGATCTTTGTTAAAAAGAATTGTTTTGTTAATCAGGCTCTTCCTGTTGTATTTGGTTGATGGGTCTCTTGGTCTCTTCAGACTCTTTTAATCTATAAGCTTCCCCTCCCACTTTTTTCCCCCCTTGGAATTTATTTTGGGAAGAAACCCAGGTCACTTATCCTTTAGAGTTTCCCACTTACTGCATTTAGCTGCTTGCATCCCCCTGGTGTCCTTTACCCTGTTCCTCTAGCACATGAATTTCCTATACACTGGAGTTGGATGTAGAAGCTTGATCCAGTTCTGGTTAAATTTCTTCTGGTAATGACACTTCCCAGGTGTGTGTCTGTCACGAGGCACCACATGTCTGGTTGCCCTCCGTGAGTGACCCTAAGGGCAGAGGGTTAGGTGGTGGCACTTGGACCCGTCATCATACACTGTCCTCCTCAACAGCCATGGGTCATTATTGCCTCAATCAGTTATTTCATCATGGATCACAGAGTAGTGAGTACTGTTCTCAATTCCATCATTCCTTCTTCATTTATTGGCTGAAATCCTTCTAAAAAGAACGTTCCTTCAGTAACTATTTGGTTACTCTGGGGTAGAATTTATTAGATGGGGAAGGCAGGATAAATGCAGCTTTTAGAATGGTGAGTTGGTGCCCTAGCAACCTCCAGCGGTGGCCAGAGACAGAGAATCACTACATCCCAAGTGCTGGACACACAGCTGCACAGAGGAGTCAGGCCTTGGCCCTCATGGAACTACTGAATGGATCAGGGGAGGCAAACGATGAACAAGGGAATGTGGTGATTTCATATAGCAAAAGAGGGAGGCAATTGAGCATCGTGAGAAGGCAGGCTCTGCAGTGAGATCACCGAGGTTTGACTCTTAGCTGTTCCTCTTAGTAAACCGTGGCCTTGGGCCAGTGGCCTCATACCCTGTGCCTCAGTTTCTTCATTTGTAAAAGGAGGATGGTGATAGATCCTTTCCCCAAAGATGGTGGTGAGGTTGGAGAAAAGCTTTGTAAATAAAGCAGAACAGCACTTGGCCTGTAGGGGGCGCTCTAGAGACACCAGCTGTGAGATTCTAGGTGTGAGGAAAGAGCATAGCCTGACTTTGGACAAGGTCATCAGGGAAGGCCTGAAGGTGAGAAGGAGCCAGAAGAAGGGTCTTGCAGGGAGGGAGTGGCCATTATGAAAGTGAGGACAAAGGGCCTTGGCTTGTTGCCAGACCGCCAAGAGGGTCTGGAGCAGAGTGAGCCAAGGGGAAGGCTGACATAGGTGACACGTGACCCTCACTTTACAGATGAAAAACTGAGGCCCCGAGGGGACTCATCAGTTGTGCAGAGTTGTACAGCTACTAAGTGGCAGACAAACCTCAGTCCAGGTTTCCTAATTGCGGGGTGCTCGGCGGCCTCGGAAAGCTGGCGAGAGCTGTGCGCATGCCCAGCTGTGCTTGCTCCACCTGCCTCTTCCTGCTTGCTCCCAACTTGGCCGGGGGCAGTCCTGGGCGCGCCTAAACCCTGCAACCAAGGGCTTGGCCTTCCCTCACCCACCTCCCCAGTCTCCCCTTGGGACTTCAGTCAAGCCCCAGGCGTCCCCTTCTCTCAGCCCTCTTACCGCGCCACTTCCCAGCCACACCCGCTCCAGGCTCTGCAGGGACAAGTCAAGCCCAAGTAACTCCACAGGCCAGCTCCCCAGCAGACCCCCCTCTGCCTCACTCTGCACACACCCTCATACCCATGCGCATGCACACGATAAGCCAGGCCGCCTGTGGGAGGACTCTCTGCACTGGAGGCCACAAAGACGTCCCTGGACCTGCAGGTAGGGGCCAGCGGAAACAAAAGTAAAAGTCTGCAGGCTCCCTTCTCCAGCTTTGTGGAGGCTTTGGGGAGACCAGGCCAGGGAGGGTGTGACCAGACAGACGAGCCCTGTTGCCTGCCCTCATTAGGAGAAAAGCTATCATCCTATCCCGTTGGCAAAGCAGCCACTGAAACAGGATCTTCTGTTTGCAAGGGCAGGTGTGGGTTGGGACTTGCATGGTTTTTGTTGTTCTTCAAACGCAGAGGGGTCTGGCCGACCTCATTTGCAGAGCTGATCACCCCAGCTCTGGGGTCTCTCCCAGCCTCTTGCTGCAGCCCTGGCTTCCTAGCTCAAATGTCGAAATAAGCCATGAGTGGAGACACATGGGGACAGGCAGAGATGCTTTCCCTGCCACCAGCCAGGCTCTGCATGGTGTGCATCTAGACCCCACACTCTTCAGACACTGAATAGTAGATTGGATCATCCGCACACTCCCATCAGACGGGGGTTCTCAAGTGAGCGCTGCACCGCTGGCCACAGCTGAGCTGGGCCAGGTAGCCGGGAGAACGTCCCACAGCCTGATGAGATGGTCATCGTGACGTTGGCCGCTTGCACGGGCTCGGGAGGAATGCTCTCATCTCACTTTCTCTGTCGCTTCCTGATGGGGAAGGCCATCTGGGATGCTTTTGTCCCCTTCAGTTGAACTCAGGAGCTCTGGTCAAGGGGGTTGTAAACTCTTCCTGGAGAAGGGAAATTGAAACCCCACAAGTGAGTGAGCAGGAGGGGTAAGAAAGGAGTCCCCATGGCCCCCAGAAACTTGGCTGTTGGGAATTGAGGACAAGGAGGCAGTGAGGAAAAGAGGTCTGTGAGCCGGGGGGTGTCCTCTCTCAGACATCTCCCACACCCGGCTGAGGCTAGAGCATGCTCTCTACTGTAGTATTGTTGGTCGAGACTGGAAGCAACCTAAATATCCAACCGCACTGGGTATTTAGGCCTGACTGGCTGAGTAAATCCCAGGTCATCCGTGTGATGGAACAGTATTTGACTGTTTAAAGGAAATAAAGTGAATTTGTTTGTACTGAGAGGGCTTGGTAAGAAATATCGTTAGTTGGGGGGCCAGAAGGGGGAAGCAAGATGGTATTTGGAGCTAAGTGTGCTGGCCTTTTTTTTTTTTTTTTCCTGTTTTAAATAATATTTGCATAGAAATACCTGCATAGGATACTTTTGAAAGAACATATAAGAAACTGGAAGCTGTGGTGGCTTCTGGTAGGTGAACCCCGGGGACAGGGATGCCAGTTTTGTCCCACTTTCTCAAACTTCGTCTTGTGTCGAAATCATCTCCAGCAGCTTGGTAAAATGCAGATTCCCGGGCCCCCAGCTCAAGGCGGACTCTGATTCCGGTGGGCTGAGTTGAGACCCAGGTATCTGCGTTCCTCTGCTGAGCTCTCAGGGTGGTGTGTATGCTGCTGGTTCTCAGACCAATGGGGAAGGATCTGTTCCAGAGCCCCCAGCAGGATGTGGTTGGACTTCAGAAGGTAGAAGGGAGACTCGGCCTCTGAGCACATGGAAACAGCAGGCAGATTGGCCACAGAATCAGCTGAAAAAGGCGACAGCACCAAGGCCCCATTTGTTAAGCACTTCACAGGCACCAGACTCTCTCCTAGTGCTCTAGAATGCCTGCAGCCACCGTCTTACAAATGAGGAAACAGGTTCTGGAAGGAAATCCTTCGCCCAGGGCCATGCAGGCTGGGGTCTGAACTGGCCATCTGGCCCAGAAGCCCTGGCTCTCTACTACCCTGTGCTGCCTTCAAGATGACTGGATAATGTTTCCCTCTTGGAGATCATGCCCAGGGCCACGCTGTCAGTAACGGGGAGAGAAGACTGGGACTCGAGAAATCTCACTGGCTCCCAAACCGCTCTTCAGGGGCCCGTGTGCACGGTGGTTAAAGTTGTGGCCTTTGGAGTCAACTTACTGAATTTAAATCCAGTTTCCACCTCTTACTGGCTGTGTGACCTTGGACAGGTTACTTAGCTTCTCTGTGCCTGTTCACTTCTCTCGAAAGTGTGGTTGTAGTGATCAGGATTCTGGTTCCCAACAACAGAACCAGCTAAAGCCTGGTGAAGCAAAAGACAGACTTTCCTGGCTTCTATACCTGACAAACTAGGAGACAGAGCAAGATTTAGACGTGGCCAGATGCAGGGACCTAGACGCCCTCACCAGGAATCTTTACCACCTGTCTCCTTTTCTACCTTGCTGTCATTCTCGTGGGACAAAGGTGACCCACCCTTCTTCACAGTTTCAGCTTAGGACTCCCCAGTGCAGCAGCCCCAGTGAACCAGATCTTTCCCCCATTAGTTCCAGAAACAGTTCCAGAGTTGACGCCGTCTCTGGCCGCACATGGGGCACGTGACAATCCTGTGCCAATCATGGTGTCCGGGGAAGGAGGGAGGAGAGGTTTCTGATTGGCCGGGCCTGGGTGACATTCTCACACCTGCAGCCAAGAAGTGGGGTCAGCCCCACAGAGCACACAGACCTGTTCCCAGGTGATGGGGTGCAGGAGCTGAGTAGGCAAGAGCAGTGATGCCGTGATGGTCCCCTCGTCCACCTCCACCTGGGCCTGGCATATCTATGGGTTCTGCTAGCCGTTTGTATTTTGTCATTCCTCCCATGGTCCCTGGTGAGGCGTTGGTACCTACCAACCCAGAGAGATTGCCAGAAGGAGCTCTGACCCTGATAGTGCCAAAGGGCACAGCGTGTTGGGCCCAGGGGCCAGAGCACCTCCTTGGGTCGCCTTCTGAAGACTCCTCAGCAGCCATGTCCTGAGCCCCCAGCCACCAAATCCACCACATCAGCCAGTCCTGAAAGTTCCCTGGGGTCCAGAGGACCCAGGAGATCCGCGGAGGCTCAGCTTGATGAGGGCATGAGAGCTTCGGGCTCGAGGGCTCCAGGCTCCGCTCCGGCAGCTGCTGGGAGGTGGGTTTCGTGAGCCCGGCCTGCTCCCAGGGCTTGGAGCCCCCTCCTGTGCTGCCCTGCAGCAGGGGTGGAGAAGGCCAGCCCAGCCTGCGGACCGCCCCGCCTCGAGCCAGGAACACCGAGGCGTGTGTGCCCGCCTGGTCTGGGGGGAGTCACAGGCCCTCCTGCATCTATTTCAAGGTTCTGGGTTTCATGGCTTTTTTTTTTTGCTTTTTTTTTCCAAGTCACCCTGCAAAGTAGGCCACCTGCTCCTCTTCCAGCTGCCTTTGAGCTTCTTTGGAACAAGGCAGATACTACCCTTTGATTCTGAGGGCATCCGCCTTTCTGGCCCCGAGTACCGCTGCAGGGAGGGGAGGGGCGGGGAGGGGGCTGCTGAGCCATTCCATGGAGGACACTGGTCCACTTGAAGCCTGGGTCAGGGAGAAGGGAGAGGAAGAAAGACGAAGAGAGAGTGAGGAGCAGAGAGGAGGTGAGGGAGAGAGGGCCAAGCGGTCAGAGCCTCTGGGTTGGGCCCTGTCCTGACTGACTTCTCTGAGCTGCTAAGTTTCAGACCAACTTAAAGGGTACCTACTCGGCCTTTAAAATAGGCCCTCATGGTTCAGATTCGGCCAGAAAACCCAGCCCAGTGTGACGAGGCACTGGTCTCTCCTGGGCAGCAGGTACGTGTGCTGGTGGGTCGGGGCCCTTCTGAGTAACGAAGCTTTTCTTCCCAGGGGGTGGCTGGAGACCTACGACATGAATACCTCGGAGCCCAAGACGGAGCCAGAGAGCATGCCTCCCGGGGGCCGGCCCCCCTACCGCAGCAACGTGCCCTGGCAGTGGAGCGGGCCTGCCTCCCACAACTCTCTACCAGCCTCCAAGTGGGCCAACCCCAGTGCTCCCGGCCACGCCCAGTCCCTGAGCCGGCCCCCAAAGCAGACCCCCATGGTCCCCTTCCGGGAGCCCCAGCCCCTGCACAGCAAGAGGTAAGGACTGATGAGGGGCACCACCCAGTGTCCCAGTCTGCATCCCTGCTTTGCCCTTTTCTCCCTCCTCCCTCTTTTGTCCAGTCTCTTCCTCTCTGTCTTTCTCCTCCTCTCCCCGTTCTTATGCCTCCCTCCCTCCCTTCCTTCCCTTAAATTTTCATTACAAGCCTCTTGTGTGAGGGCCCAGTGCTGGGGAGCTCGGTGTCTGAGGCTGGGTAGCCACCATACCATGTATGATTAAAACTATATATTTTTTGAAAGCTCAAGGGACTAATAAGCACAGACTTCTTGGTAGTGATCACTTCCTAGGGGAGGCAGGGAAGTGGGAAGGGGGAAAGCCCACAGGTAGGCGTGTAGAGGTGCTGCCATTCTAGTTCTTGGTTTGGGTGGTAGCTTTGGGAGTTTGTTTTATTATGATGGTGTGTATCTTGCAGATAAATTATCTTGAAGGTAGTGTTTATTTAAAAATAAAGAAAAATTTCTAAGAAATGAAGGAATCCAACTTGCAGAGGTGCATCTTGCTTCAGCGGCCCCCGTCAGGCCTCTGTCAGGGCCTCAGAAGCTGAGGGGCAGGCACAGCTGTAATGGGAGAGGGAGGGCAAGGGGTATCCTGGCTCCCGGACACCACCCTTTGCTCTCAGCAGCTCTCCCTGCATCCTGATGGGAGCGTGGTAGACGAAGCAGATGGAATGTGGTTGGGCCTGAGGGAAAGGTCTGTCTTCCCTCCTCTGAGGGCAGGGGTATCCTCAACTCACCCAGCCTTCCGCCATCCCTCCTGTTTCTGTTGCAGGCCCGTCAGCTTCCCGGAAACCCCTTACACAGCATCACCAGCAGGGGCCGACAAAGTCCCTCCCTACCGACAGCCTTCTGGGAGCTTCTCCACCCCCGGCTCGGCCACCTACACAAGATACAAGCCATCCCCAGAAAGGTCAGAATCTCTTCACTCTTTCCAAATTAAGGAATCTGATGAGAGCTGGGGATCCTTCTTCCCCAGGAAATGCACAGACCCTACAAGTTTATTTGCCATTTGATGGAGTTTCTGGATCCCTGAAGGTCATCAGAGGACCTCCAGGAAGACTAGCTGTTTGTTGAGATTTAGCGCCAAGCTGCCCTGGGCACGACTCACCGCCGGCTTTCCTCAAGGCAGGATTTCTGCTGGCATGTTATTGACACCTGAATCACTTGCTTAAGCAAGACCATTTGCCTTCTAGAAGGCGTGGCCACTCAGCGACCTCTCCAGCTCCGCCTCCCCAGGACCAGGCCACCAGCATCACCCAGTTTTCCTGGCCTTTCAGCCTTCAGTCCTGTCCCCTTGAGCCTTTCTCCAATCTGGCAGCCTAAGGGATCCTCCCAACTCCTCCATGGCTCCCTGGTGCCCTGTGTCCTTGTTCCTCCAGGATCCCTGACTTAGTCAGGGGCAGCCCCTCCCCTGTCCTCAGGCCAGAGCCGTGGGCTTCCTCCTGGATGTCTCCCTTCCTCCTCCTGCCTACTGCAGACCATCCATTTGGCCTCCTGAGCAGCTCTGCCCCCCACCCCTTCCTCCTCCCCAGTGCCCCACCCTGGCCACCTCCCTGAGCCCCAAGCCTCCATCCCATCTCCTGTGGTCCACCGTCCACTCAGCAGCCAGGGGGATCTTTCTATATGTGGCCATGTCTGTCCCCTGCTTCAGACCCTCCCATGTGTCCCCCAGCCCTCAGGACACAGCCTCAGCACCTCGGTGTGGCCACCAGGCCCCACCCGCCTCTCCAGCCTCACTCAGCCACACCTCAGCCTCACTGGCCGCTTTCGCTTCCCTGGGTAGGCTGTCTGAATTTCAGAGCCCGCCTCCGTGTTCTCCCTCTGCCTACAGATTCTTCACACTCTTCACCCCACACTCCCCCGTCCTGCCAACTTGAGCGCTGATGCTTCTCCTCTGGGAAGCTTTCCCCGAACCTCCCCCTGCACTAGATGAGGTGCTGCCACTGTGCCCCTCAGTTCCCTGTGTATTTCCCAACCGTGACCTTGAGTGCTCTCCATTCCGTCAGCCAGGTCAAGAGTGTGTGTGTGAGCTCCTCTTCAAGATCTGGGACCCTCCCAGTGCGTCTTTGTGAGACCATCACGCAGCACAGAGGCTGACCCGTGGTAGATCCTCGGTATCTATTTGGTGAAAGGACGGGGTGAGGGAGTGAGTTGGTTTAAATGAGACCCCCTGCTGTCAGGGTAGGGATCCTTCCACTGATCTCCAGCATGCCTCCGGATCGCCCCAAAGGGGCTGGGCCTCCCCCTGAGGCTCCGACTTGGTAAGTCTGGAGTGTAGAATGCGCGAGGCTGCCGGCCCAGGGAACACACGCCGAGAGCCACTGAACTAAACCATTGTTGGATCTCAGCCTCTGCTGTAAAATCGGGGAAAACAGACTCCTCTTCCATTTCCCGGCCACCACCATTCAGCCTTCATTCAGCGGTGGATCTCAGGCACTGTCTGTTGCCGGGCCCATAGAAAACTGTTTGAGATACTCCCTTACCGGGGGTTCCTGCGCTCGGTGCCGCTGGCTGGCGGAGGGACCGCCCAGGAAACCATGCGCACCCCGACGAACGCGCTGGTAGACTCAGGCCATGGAATAGGGAGGTCTAGGCTGGCTGCCTGGAGGAGGCAGCGTTTGAACAGGGCTTTGAGAGGTCAGTAGGAGTTTGCCGCAGAGAAGAGGGAGAAAGTCTTTCTAGACAGAGCAAAGGCCACAGACAGGAGTAAGCAGAACAGTGTGGAATGCAGGAGGAATGGAGAGGAGTCTGGCGTGTGGGAACACCTGGGCGGCAGCAGCAGCTGAGGCTGGAAATGACAGTTTGGTACCAAGTGATTGGCCAAGAACAGATGTGGTGGGAATGATGTTACTGATAAATCCAGGGAGCATTTTTTTTGTTTCAGAGTCTTGGCGTCCCTCTCCTTTATATTATTATTATTTTTAAACTTTTTGAAATAATTATAGGTTCACAGGAAGTCACGAAGAAATGTGCAGGGAGCTCCATGAACCCTTCACCCAGCCTCCCCCATGCAAATAGCAAAGCAAGGCATTGACATTGGTACAGTCCATAGAGCTTATTCAGAATTCACCAGTTGCACATGGACACGTGTGTGTGGTGAGTGCGTTTGGTCACACGTGTGCTGTTGTCTAACCACCACCACAATTTACACACCATACCAGCACCTCGGAGCTCCGTCCTGCCACACCCTTCCCGTCCCCCATCCTGAATCTCGGGCAACCATTAATCTGTTCTGCATCTCTAACTCTTGCTATTTTATAACTGTTATATAAAAGGAATCACACAGTATACATCCTTTGCAGATTCTTTTTCAGCCAGCATAATTTCCTTGAGGTTCATTCAAACCATTGTGTGCATCAGCAGTCAGTTCCTCATTGCTGAGCTGTGTTCCATGGTGTGGAACTAGCCTAGTACGTATAACCAACCATTCGCCCATCAAAGGATATTTGGGTGGTTTCTGGGCTTGGGCTACTACAAACGTTCATCCTCTGACCGTGCATGAAAATGAATTTTTCTTGCCCTGGAACAAATGCCCAAGAATACCATTGCTTGCCAAGATACGGAAACAACCTAAGCATCCGTTGACCGATGATGAACGGATGAAGGAGATGTGATATGTATACACACAGTGGAATATTACCCAGCCATAAAGAAAGTCCTGCCATTTGTGACAACATGGACGAATCTGGAGGTTATTACGCTAAGTGAAATAAATCAGACAGAATAAGACAAATACTGGGTGCTGTCACTTACACAGAGAATCAAAACAAAAAGTTGAACTCCTAGAAAAGGCAGAGTAGAGTGGTGGTTGGCTGGGGTGGGGGAAATGGGGAGATTTGGGCCAGAGGGTACAAAGTTGCCAGTACAAGATGAGTAAGTTCAGAGGATCTAATGTACGTGTAGGCGTGGTGCCTTGAGTTAATAATTCTGTGCCGTGCATTTGAAATCTTTAGCATCGTCCCCCAAAACAGGGTAACTCTGTGCCATGAGAGATAATGCTTGTTAGTATGATTGCGGTTATCACTTCGCACTGTGCGCGTACGTATATCGAATCATCACCTCATACACTTGAAACGTATTACAGTTTGTTAGCTGTGCCCCAGTGAGGCTGGGGGCGTGGGGGGAGGGATGCTCTGAGAGCTGCTTGCTCAGCATACAGCGGACAGCGTTACTTGAGTGAATGGGTGTGCTGACTATTCTGCATTGCACAGAGGAAAGCGCTTGGGGGGGAAGAAGAAAGTACAACTGCTTACCACGTGGTAAGTCCATTTTTAGTTTTAAAAGGAACTGCCAAACTGTTTTCCAGAGTGTCTTTACCGTTTTACACTCCCCCCCCCCCCAGCCCCACAAGCCCCCAGAAGTGTATGAGTGATCTGGCTTCTCCGCATCCTCACCAGCGTTGGGTGTCCTCCCTGGTTTTCACTGTAGCTATTCTGATAGGCGTGTAAGAAGATCTCGTTGTGGTTTTAATACGCATTTCTCTAATGGCTGATGGTGTTGAGCATCTTCCCGTGTGCTTATTGGCCAACTGTGTATCTCTTTAGCAAGTGTCCGTGCCTGTCTTTTGCCCATTGTCTAATTGGATTCAACATTTTTCAGCTTTGGAGAGTTCTTTGTATATACTAGACATGAGTCCTTTGTCAGGCGTGTGATTTGCAAGTACTTTCTCCCAGTCTTTAATTTGTCCTTTTGTCTTCTTTTTTTTTTTTTTTTTTAAAGTCCTTTTGTCTCCTTAACGGTCTGTAGCAGAACAAAAGGTCTCAGTTTTGATGACGTCCAAGTTACATTGTTTCCCCTCTCATGGTTCACGTTTTTGGTGTGAAGTCTAAGAACTCTTTGCCTAGACCTGGGTCCTGGAGATTTTCTTGTTTTTTTTCCTAGTAGTTATATTTATTTATTTTTTTAAGTAGGCTCAACGCCCAGCGTGGGGCTTGAACTCACAACCCTGAGATCAAGAGTCGGATGCTCCACGGACTGGGCCAGCCAGGTGCCCCTAGATGTTTTATTGTTTTTATATTTCACATTGAAGTCCGTGATCCATTTTGAGTTCCATTTTTGCATAAGGTGAGAGGTTTAGGTTGATGTTACTTTTTTGGCCTACTGACAGTGTCCAGTTTGCTCCAGCACCATTTCTGGAAAAGGCTCTTCCTCTTCCATTGCATCGCTCTTACTCCTTAAAGCAAACGATCATTGGAAGGGGAACTCAAGTGGGCACGTTTGTGTGGGTCTGTTTCTGGCTCCCCTGGTCTGTTCTGTTGAGCTGTATACATGATCTCAGTGAGTGCTCCCAGGGACTCCACAGGTGGGTACTTAATTATCCCATTTTACAGAGAGGAAATTGGCTCAGTGGATCCCCTTGGTCAGGGTCACTCTTCCAGGAAGTGGCAGAGTTGGGACAGGAACCCAGGCCCATGTGATTCTGGAGAGAGGACATTGACCCGAGCGAGACCTGTCCTGCCAAAGGACTCTGAGCTTATCCTCCAAATCAGGGTAAAATACACGGTCCCTTCTGGAGTCCCCACCCCACAGTGACACTTCATCTCTGTCAACATCTGGGTCCCAAGTTTGGCAGAAGGGTGCTACATGGTACATCCCCTAAAACTTCAGAAGTGTCTTTCACAGCCGGTCACCAGCCTGTGGTACGAGGCCCGGGAGCTGGCCAGGACTGCCCCAGTGGCCTTTAGCCTCAGCTCCTTTCCCTTTTCCCCTCCGCACGGCCTCCCCGTGACATCCTGGAACCCGTGTGAGCCCGGCCAGACATTCCTGCGCAACCCCGGACTTCCCCCACTCAGGACTCCTCTGTATCCTGCTGTCTCCAGCGGGCCTGCTACTTGCCGAATTCATCAAGCTTTTAGGATCGTGGGGGTCCATATGCTCAGAATCTGTCCCAGGCCCATCTTAGATTCACTGGGAGACAAGGTGGTAAGATGGCCTGCCCTTTATCTGCCCCATAAGTGTGGGCCAGCAGCTTCACCTCTCTGAACCTCGAGTTTGCTCCCATGTAAAATGTCTATCCCTGAGCAGCACTGAGAATCTTCATGGAGGAAAACCCTCTAGAGCACTCAGAACTGTGCCTGGCACACAGTAAGTGCTCCTTAACCTTGAGGATCATTACTGCCCCATGCAGCGCCTGTCCTGGCAGCTGGGGGACAGAGGCTGGTGGATGCTTTCCCTGTCCTCAGGAGTTGGCCACCCTCGTTCGCAAAATGAGCAGACCACCAAACTTCGTATGGAGCGTTAGGACAGAATAGTGTGCCCGGCTCAGCAAGCCTGCAGGGCTGGACTGGACCCTAGGCATTTGTTCACCAGACCCCCTGGCTGGCTTTTTTTTTTTTTTTCCCCCTGTTTTTCTCTGCCAGCTCCATAAAGAGTGGTACATTGGTGAGGAGGCATTTGACTCCAGGTGACAGAAAACCTAACTCGAGAAGGCATGAGGCACTAAGGAGATTTATCATCACATAGTAGGTCCACAGGTGGGGTGGCTTCTTCAGGGAAATCCTCAGGGACCTGGCTCCACTTGTGACCCATGATGGCTCTTGGGGCCCCAAGCAGAATCAGTGCCCTGCAGAAAAGGAGGGAAGAGCCTCTCTTCATTTTTAAGAGTAAAGGAGCTAAGTCATTTTGCCTACCCCTCAACCAACCCCTGGCAGGTCACATTGGACCCACACGACTGTCTGCAACTGTCAGGATTTACTCAAGTCACATGGCTGAGCCATGGCCGCCACTGCGGAACCTGGGCTTCACCAGCAGAGACCAAGAAGGTTGATGGTTGTTGGCGTGGTGGCCAGTTATGGCCACATCGTCCATCCACCCTCTCCCCGGTCATCTGGGAATTCACCCATGCGTTGTGCCATCAGTCCATGTAGGCGACTGGCAGAGCAGGCTGGAGCCCTCCCCTCCGGAGAGGCTCTTGCCCACGTTCACGTCTCTCTTGGTACTTTTCTCTGTGGCCATAGAGGAAAATACCAGGCTCAAAGCCAACATCCCAGCAGCCCGACCCTGCTAACACTCCCTGCAGGTGCTCCCTGCCTGCCTCCCCAGGTCAGTCAGCGCAGCAGCTTCTGCCTGACGATGCCTGAAACTACAGTGAGTTTCTCACCAAAACCCAAACCCCTTATCTCTAACGTGATGTCATCTTCCAAGAAAAGATAGAAGACGTTAACGTTTCTCAGATGAGCTTGACAACAGCGCTGGTCTTCGCTTCTTCTGGGGATTTTTGCCCAGAGCCGTGCATGCTAAGAGACCAGCAGGTCCAGATTTCCAGTCGGCTTGATCAGGCCTTGGCTGTGATCTGCACCCCCAAAGAATGGGCAGCGTAGGCCAGTCAGTTTATTACATCAGGCTAACAAGGTTCGTTCGAGAATTACGCAGCTGCACAAAATACAGGTCGTCTTCATGGAGGACGTAGCTGAGCGGTGAAGCCTGCTGAAACACTTCCAGCTACAGACAGTCTGTCAGGATTAGGTTTAGCTGCCTGAGAGAGAAAACAGTGACTCAGACAAGACAGTTTCTTTCTTTCCCCCATGTTGTCAGAGACCCCAGCTCCCCCTCACCCGTGCCCCGCCGACTGTGGCCTGTTGCCTCCCGGTCTTAAGGTGGCTGCTGGAGCTTCAGCTTTACGGAGGAGATGAGGCAAAGGCGCCCACAGCACACTTCCAGAGATTTCCTGGAAGTCACATGCGACGCTCTTATCTCATTGGCTGGAACTGCAAGACAGCCTGGAAACGCAGTCTGTTAACCAGTTACACTGCGGCCCCGGATACGGCCGGGGTTCCGTTACCGAGGTAGAAGCGGGGAGTAGAGACTGCGGGAGCCTCCACTCAGACCTTCCGCTTTCCTCTGGCTGACCCCAGTGGCCACTGACGTTGTCCTCCAGCACTCGGGATTTGATGCAGACATCTTGAGAAAATGGAATACATGCGTCAACACTTCAGTTTCCCACCGTGGCGGAGCCGCATTATACCAGGAAGTTGGCTGACCGATAAGTCAGTATTGCAGATTGCTTTGCTTTTTCTTGTTTCGGCCCTGTCTTCCTTCCCTGGAGGAATTGGAGGTCAGCGTTTGGGCAGGTGGGGAGAATATGTGTTTTCTTGGCAGATGGGTAGAAACAGAGTTTCTCCTCCAGAGCAACCCCTCTGCTGCCCGGGAGGCGTTGAAGCCTAGGGGCTCAGAGTTAGTCTTTGCAGAAATAGCTGTGGCTTTAGGCTGGCAGGACGACCCTGCAGTTACAAGTATAGACAAAAGGAACCAAATGGGGAAATCACAAAATCAGCTCTATTAATGGGGACTCAATTAAGTCTTCCCAAGTACAGGGGCGCTTCTGGCTGCAAGTAACTGAAATTTGGCTGGCTCAAACACTGTAGGAATGTGTTCTCCCACAGAAAAGGAGTCTCAGAAGTAGGTCAGGCTCGGGGTGCCTGGGTGGCTCAGTCATTAAGCGTCTGCCTTCAGCTCAGGTCATGATCCCAGGGTCCTGGGATCGAGCCCCACATCCGGCTCCCTGCTCTGCAGGAAGCCTGCTTCTCCCTCTCCCACTCCCCCTGCTTATGTTCCCTCTCTCACTGTGTCTCCCTCTCTCTGTCAAATAAATAAATAAAATCTTTAAAAAAAAAAAAAAGTAGGTCAGGCTCCAGGCAGGGTGAATCCAGCATTTCAGCCACATTATCAAGGCCCCCGTCCCTCCCACCTCTTGTCTTCTGCCCTCAGCGTCGGTCTCATCCTCAGGCTGGTAGCAGGAGGGCGACAACAGCTCGTGGTGTTCTGTCTGGACCCAGCAATACCTAGGTGAAGGAGAGCAGCCATTCTTCCTCGTCATGTCTCTGAGGAACCGGGAGACTTTTCCCGGAAGCCCTCCTCAGCACACTTCCCCCATGTCGGTCACAAACACCCAAAAATGTCAGTGACTTAAATCAGCCAAGGTGTATCCCGCACCCACACTACGGCTTCAGCTGCTGGTTGGCAGGGGACCCCTTGGAACCCCAGCTGCTGGGGTCACTTCCCTCACAGCTCATTGACAAGACCAGGCCCAGACCCCAGTCCTGCTGTGTGCTTGCCAAGGGGAGGGCCAGGCATGTTTTCTGAGAGTCTTTATAACTCTCACATCCTTTCACGTCACATTAGCCAAAATTGTGTCCTTTGCCTGTCCCCGAAACAACCCCAGGCGGGGAGAAGGGTTTCAGTCATGACTGGCTCTGATCTGAGGTGGAATGGACATTGGAGGCGCCCTAAGGATTCACTCCAGGGCGTAGAACCAGTGCCCCTGGGACATGAGGCCACAGGGAAAGCCTTCTGCCATTTCCTTCCCTAGATCTCAGCCCTCCCTGCGAGTGTACAGAGCCGGCCTCCAGGAGAATCTCTGTCCAGGAGATGACTTTGGTATTTCATCCACCCTGCAACCCTGTGAAGTAGAAAATGTCATTATCCCATTTTTCAGATGGGGAAACTGCAGCTCAGACTAACGAGCACTTGCCTGACCAAGGTCGCGGAGCTAGTAAGGGATGGTGCTGGGCTTCGAGGCCCACTCTGCCTCATTCTGGAGCCCGAGCACACAGCTTCTGTCCCGAGCTCCTTCCTCCAACAGGGGGACAGGCACAGCGTTCTGGCCCTGTTGGCACATTGTCACAGCTCGGTGTGTGCGTCAGCGTTGGGCTACGTGTGGGGGACGCAGGACATCAGTCGGCCTTTTGAGGAAAGGCCCACTGCGATCGCCTCTTGACAGTTGAGAGAAACTGCAGCTCAGGGCTAGGAAGGGACTGTCCCTGGCTGAGAAGGAGGCCAGGGCCCCTGTACCTACAGATGCTTTAGCCCTGAGACAGGCCTGGGAAGTGGGGCTGCTAACAATAGCTCATCCCGTTTCACGGCCAAGAAACAAGACCCCTGAGGAACCTACGGGTAGGGCCTCCGCCCTAGTGGCTTCTGCCCTGCCTTCCCTGGAGGACCCTGCATGGCCCTGCGCTCCCTGGCGTGCTTCCCAGGCAAGACTCATTCCTGACCCTCCGCTAATAGCACGTTTCCAGGATTACTCATCTAGCCTCCCCTCCGCGCGGAGCCTCCAGTGTATTTAAAACCCACCAGTGAGCAAGTCTCCGGCTCAGGTGGTTTTTGTCACATCAGCCCCTCACCCTGTGCTTGCCTCTCACTCCCCTGCAGGTATGCAGCCGCCCCACACCCACTACTGTCTTTTGATCCCCACTTCAGCCACGATGGGATGTCCAGCGACTCCTCCTCGGGCGGCCTGACCAGCCAGGAGAGCACCATGGAGCGTCAGAAGCCAGGTAGGGCCTCCCCAAGGCTGGCTGTGCCCACCCGCCTTGCCCCGCGGGACCTCTTCTAATCCACCAGGTGACACCCCTCCTCGTGTCAGAGATGGGTAGAACCCAAAAGGAAGCTGTTGGAGCCACACACGAGATGAGGGAGGTCACCCAAGAGAGCAGCACGGACCAGTGAGCCTGATCCTCCTCCATCCAGACGGGGCATCAGCAGATGGCACTCCCTCGGGAGCCAGCGTCCAGATGTGTGATGCGGGGGTGGCGACCTCCCGGGGAAACAGCTGAAAGTGGACCAAAAGCGGTGCCGTCAGGGGAGCAGAACCGACTGTGTTCTGAGGCTTTTCCTTACATAACCCCTCCTGTGCTCTCTTCCCACTGCTGTGGATGTACGGCCAATGCCGAGGGTAGAGCCCAGATCCTGAGTGTCTGGAGTGATAACCTGTCACGGAGTGAACGCCCCACGCCCCACACCTGGGGTGAGAGGCCGAACACGGCCAGCCTCCGGAAGCCCCCCAGGCCCCTCCCAGTCAGCGCCTCCAGAGGCCGCCCCTGCCCTGCTTCTCACAGCCAGACTTAGTTCTGCCTCTTCCTGCGTTTCATGTATACGAAGCAGACCCCTGCGGGCTAGACGCATCGTGTGTGCGTGTCTGGCTTCTGTCGCTCAGGATCGCCCTCTTGAGCATCGGCCACATGGTCGTCCGGAGCAGTGCAGTTTCCGAGGCGTATTCCACTGTATGAACGACCCACAACGTATTACTCCATTCTGGCGTTGATGGACATTTGGGTCGTTTCCAATCAGGGACAGCTTAGAATAGTGCTGTTGGGAATATTCTCGTACCTGCCTGTGCTGAGCACACGCTCACACTTCGGTAGCATGTCTGCCTGGGAGTGGAATGGCTGGGTCGCGTGTTGAACTTTGTAAGAAGCTGCCACCCCTTTTCCCAGGGTGACAAACCATGTCACGCTCCTGCCAGTGACAGAGGAGCACTCTGGTTGCACCATGTCCTCACCCACCTTTTCACTTCGGCCGTTCTAGAAATGAGCGCCTAGTGGCATTGCCTTGCACTTTTAATGTGCATTTTCCTGGTGCCTGACGAGACTGAGCATCTTCTCCTCTGTTTATTCTCCTCTGTGTGATGATTAATCATGAGCATGTACACTTAGATGAATATTTGACATATAATTTCACACAACAAACTTGTAGCCCCTCCGAAGCCTGAGAACTGCTAGATGGATGGGTGGGTTCAGAAGAAAGAAAACAAATGAAGCGTCAAAGAGCATTGACATTTGGAGGAGGGAGACATGGAGCTGTCCTTTTAGATATTCAGGAATTTCCAGGCAGCTCCAGGGGATGACCACATCAGCACGTCTCCAGCCCCCTCAGGCACGGTGGGTCAGGGAAGAGCTTGCATGTCCCAGGATTAGTGGCCTGGGAATTCCTTGGCACCCCAACCCCCATGGTTCCCTTAAACCAGGGAAAATGGTTGAACTTCGGGCAAGCAGGTCACCTTCCCGACTTCGCTCTCCCTTCTGCTGCCCCTGGGGCCTGCAGACACGGCTTGCTTCCCTCCTCAGCACAGCCCTGCCTGCCCCTGCCCGCCCTTCTGTGCTCTCTGCTGCAACACACACAGATCTGCATCTCTTTCGCCCCGCCCCGTTCAGAAAAAGAAAAGCGTTGTTTGGAGATCTCATGACACCAAAGTGTAAAACGGGGAGGACATTTTTCCAGTGTTCACCCAAATAGGGTGTCACGGAAACTCCCCATTGTCCTTCCCTTCTCTCTTCTCTCCTAGAGCTTGGTTCCCCCTTTACTTCCTTGGAACTGTGTTACAGGTTGACTTAACACCAGCGCCCGCCCCCCCCCCCCCCCCCCCCAGAAATCAGGGCAGTCTGTTTAGAAATCATCCTGAAGCCTAGAATTTGCTGAAGACACAGAGACAAGGTAGTTCAGGGTGGGGAGAATCAGGCACCGTGACAGACGTGGGGAATTGCCCAGATCAGATGATAGCAATCCTGGGAACAGCAATATGATTCTGCACACATGTTAGATGCCCGGTGCTGTACTAGGTACTCCCCGTGCCCTCTTATTTAATCATCTCAGAAATGCGACAGAGTGGGCACTTTCTACGGCCCCATTTTAGAAATGAGGAAGATGAGGCCCAGGAAGGTTGTCACTGGTCCAAGGTCCCTGCTGGTGAGAGGCATGATTTAGATGGAACCAAGACCTGTTGGGTGCTAGAACCCCTGAGCCCCCAGCGTCCACAGATGCCACCCACAGCCCCTCACCTGCCAGGCGTGAGCATTTCTCAAGCTTCAGAGCACCCAGGTTGGGAAGGTGGCCCCTGAGTCACCAGCTGCCCCGAGTCAGCCAAATTCATGTCTGTCACGTGACAAGGGAGATCATTCCAGCAGGAGAGCCAAGAGGTCACCAGGGGCTGGTCCAGAGAACCAGGGAAGAGCTCAGTATCAGGGCCTGCGAAGGGCAGAGCCGAGGACCCTGAGGCAGCCCAGGAGGAAAGGAATCTGGCCCTTCATCCCTCCATTCATTTGACATATCGCTAATGATAAACACCAGCCTGGGTGCCAGGACACACAGTGGGAGCCAGACAGGCACGTTCCCTGCCTTCTTGAAGCTGACAGGCTGGTGGAGAGACGGACAGCAGACGGGCACCCAGTGATAAATGAGCACCATGAAGGCTGAGTAACAAGTGGAAACTATAACACAGTGCTGAGAGAAATGGACAGGTTTCGGGGGAATCTCTGAGCAAATCACATTTCAGGCAAGGCTGGAAAAAGGCAAAGGAGTCTGCTGGGAGGAGAACATTCCGGGGAAAGAGAATAGTCAAGGTATACTGAGGTGGCAGCTGCGTGTAGGAGGAACAGTAAGGAGGCCGTGTGGCTGGAGAGGTGGCGGAGGCTGAAGTCGGAGGTGACGGGGCCAGAGCCTGTGGGGGGACTTTGTCCTTTGCTTAAAGTGGGACAGGAGCTCGGTCCTTCTGAGCAGAGGAGGGATGAGGGTTTCCGTGACACCCTATCATCTGATCTGAGCAGAGGAGGGATGACTCAGGTGTTTACAGGGGCCTTCTGGCTATAGATTCTTGTAGGGCGGGGACGCAGGTGAGGGAGATGGGCAGGTTCTAAATACGGTCGTTGGAAGGTAGAGTTGACAAAATTTCCTGATCCTCTATGTGGATACGGGAGACGGGAGTCAAGGGTGACACTGTGGAGCCACGTGGATTGAGTAGGAAAGACAGTGAGCGATGCAGATTTGGGGGAAGATAAGGAGTTGGCTTTGGCCACGTTCAGCAGGAGGCATTGGGAGGCAGCCACATACACGAGTCTGAAGTCAGGAGAGGTCTGGGCCAGAGAGGGAAAGATGGGAGTCACCAACGTTATAGGTGGTAGTTGAGGCTGGATGCAGCTGCTACAGGCTTGGCTCTCTGTAGAAACATGGTCTCCAGCATGATCTGGCCACCTCCCAGGAAACCAGTACCTCCCGGGCCTGTGGGAGGCTCTACGGAGGAAAACCATCTCCGGAGGTGGAGAAGGTAGAAGAAGTGGGCAGCCTCCCCACCACCACATGGACAGGACACCCTTGACTGTGCCAACCAGGCTGTTCTCTGCGGTGGCCCTGAGTGCCCCGCCCAGCGTACCAGAGCAGGAACCTTCCCTGGCAGGAACATGGGCCCACAGTGCACTGGGGCTGCCCTGGAGGCAGCAGCCTGTGCTCGTGAGCTAGGCTCCAACAGGCCCTGTGGGAAGCTCAGAGTCAGCCACATGACCTCGGTGGTGACCTCATTTGTCCCAGCTTCAGGTCCCTCCTCTGCGGTGGACATACTGTCTCTCCTTCCTGCGTGGTATGAAGGTCCAGTGAGATCACCCCCACACAGCCCTCTCAGCACAGACCCCAGCCCATCATTAAGAGAATGATGATGCCTGTTTTGCAAGCACATACTCTCCATCGTTGCTAGTGTTGTCCCTGTTGGGGAAACACAGAGAGAGGGTGCAGGGGTGGATAGCACAAGTCTGAGGCCCTTTCTGTGTGACATTGGACCAGGTACTTAACCTCTCAGAGTTTTGACATCCTTCATCTTTCAGAAGTGGTGTAATATCCACCTCGCAGTATTATTGGGAGGACTTGGCAAGGTAATGTGTGCAAAGCAGTTCTGGTATTAACTAACACAGGTCATGTGCTTAATGGTCATCTTTATTATCATTAATTTCAACACAGCAGTGATCAAAAGTGTGGCCCCTGGGGTTGGACCACCAGGGTTCCAGTCCTCTGTCCCTCTGTCCGTGCATTTGTATTTGGTAAGTATTAACTGGTCCTCCACTGGAGCTGTACATTTTTTTTTTTTAAGGTCAGTTGCTGAGTTGAAGCACATTGACCACCTAGAAATGTAGTCATTTACACCCACACCAGCTGTCCCAATTTTAAACCTATCTTACCTGGTTCCAACAGCAACTCCACTTGTGGAGTTCTGGCCCAACACAATCCCACGCTTGCTCAAGGCTGCACATAGAGGAAAAGCCACCCAAACATTGTCGTAAGGAAGAATTAAAAATAACCTAAATGTTCCTCAGTAGGAAGCTGGTTTAAAAAGTGACATCCAGGGCGCCTGGGTGGCTCAGATGGTTAAGTGTCTGCCTTCGGCTCAGGTCATGATCCCAGGGTCCTGGGATCGAGTCCCACATCGGGCTCTCTGCTCCTTGGGAGCCTGCTTCTCCCTCTGCCTCTCTCTCTCTCTCTCTCTCTCTCATGAATAAATAAAAAAATCTAAAAAAAAAAAAAGTGACATCCATTCACATGATGGAATGCTATACAGCCATTAAAAACAAGGTAACTTTATGTTCAGTTATGTGACGATGTACTATGATGCTATAAAGTGAAAAACAAGTGTAAGTGTAATGTAAAGTGAAAAGTCACATTGTAGGACAAGGCTTAGTGTGATTCCATTTTTGTTTAAAGAAATAAGTTATGCACATTTAGCCAGCAAAGGATTGCTACCTTCTGTACATGAAGAACGCTACTTGCCAATAAGATAAAAGACATCAGTCCCCTGGAAAAATAGGAAAAGGAAATGAACAGGTAATTCACAAAATAGAAAATTCAAATGGCCAGTAAGGATGAAAATGTGCTCAACCTTCTCTGGGGTGACGATGGAGGGGTCCTAAGGCTTCAATGAATTAACCCATGTAAAGCACTAGGATAATGTCTGGCACATACTAAGTGCCTGGTAAGTATTTCATTAGTGAGTGTTGTTCTGCCCCAAGACATAAGTTGATGGGGTCATGGTCCTGTGTGAGCTGAGCAGAGGGGTGGGACCATTTTTAGGGCCAGATTCCTCAGGTGGACTCAGGCCAGGGCCTGAGTCACCTCTAACCACTGATGTGTCTCCTGTCTTCCTGCAGAGCCTTTGTGGCATGTGCCTGCCCAGGCCCGGCTCTCAGCCATGGCTGGAAGCGGTGGGAGCAAGCACGCCTCCAGGCAGGACGCGGCAGGAACAGATTCCCCCAACAGGCATTCCAAAGTGAGTCTGGGCCCCGCCTGCCTAATCCTGGGGAGCCAGGGCCTCAGGAGCCAGCTGCCTCGCCTCCCTGACAGCTGTGGGCTGGCCAGTTTCACCGGGGTGTGGGCCTCTGAACGCCACACGTGAGCACGTCCTCTACCTTCGCCTCCTCCACTCTAGCAAAGGGGCTATAACTGCTTGGTCTGGAACCAGCCAGTAAGCCTCTTTCCACATGGTGATTCTGGAACCCAGGTTCGCTGTCCCTTAGGGCCTCAGAGCCCTCTGCTGGGTCCCTGCCTCTTTCTGGCAGATTGGGGTGGGAGCAAGAGAGGATCGGCTGGTAAGTCTCTATGGTCCAGGCCTGGAAATGGCATAAATCATTTCCACTTCTATCACATTGGCCATTACATGTGAAAACTCCATCACGTGGCCACACCGCAGCGCAGGGGAGGCTGGGAAACGTAGTCTGGTGTGCCCAGGAAAAGGAGGTGGTTTTGGTGAGCACTCGGCAGTCTCTCTGCATCCCTTAAATCAGCAGGAGTTTGGTGGGCACTTACCACATGCTGGGCCCTGGGACCACAGTGGTGGAGGGGACAGATGAGCCCCTGTGCTCACAAAGCTGACATCCCAGTGGGGGCAACGAGCAGGAAGCAGATGAACACACATGTTCTGTAACAGTTCTGTAGGAACTGGTCTTTGCTATGAAAGAAAACCAAAGCCCAGTTCAGGGAAGAGAGAGCATCAGGCTCTGCTGCTTTAGGGTGAGGTGGTCAGTGAGGGCCTCTGGGGAGGGGACTGAAGCCCTGAGTGAAATAGGGGGCAGTCCGTGAACACACCTGAGGGAAGAGCCTTCCAGACGGAAGGAGCAGCAGGTGCCAAGGCCCTGAGGTGGGGGTAGGTCTGACCCACGCAGAGGAAAGCGAGGAGGCCTGTTTGGCTGCAGCAGAATGATCAGGCGGGAGGGGGCAGATGAAGTTAGAGGCCAGAACATGGGGCCAGACTGCGCAGAGCCTCAGGGAGGACTCTGGTTTTTCCAGTAAGTGAGATGAACCACAGGAAGGTTCTAATCAGGGAAGGGACATGAAATGGTGCGTGAAATGTTCACAGCCTCCCTCCGGCTGCATGTAGGGAACAAACTGGGAGCCGGAGGACCAGGGGGGAGGCTGTTGCCGTGGTGCAGTGGGAGGTGGTTGGTGGTGGACGGGCCCAGGCTGGAGCCGTGGAGGACTGGAAGTGGCAGGTCCTGGGTCCCCTTCGAAGGTGCAGGCCACGGCATTTGCTGTGGGGCTGGACATGGGTGTGAGAGCAGAAGCAGGGTCCAGGGTGATTCCAAGACTCTCTTGTGGGGCGGCTGACAGGATGGAGGTGCCTTTACTGAGGCGGGGAAGAAGCGGATCCGGGAGGGAAGGCCAGGAGCGCAGCTCTGTATGCGTTGAGCTTCCGCTGTGGGCGGCACCTTGAATGCGTGAGGTCGTGTATCCCTCTGAGCAGCCCCACGAGGCAGGGTTATCACCCACCCAGCTTTACAGATGTGGAAAATGAGGCACAGGAGAGCTGTGTCATTCACCCAAGGTACCATGGCCAAAAGTGAGGGAGCCAGAGCTTAGGTGTGGGGAGGACGCCGGGAGGGGAGGTCCACGCCCCGGCTGTGGAGTCTGGGATGACACACTCGTCTCGCCTTCCAGGGGGAGCCTCCGTACTCCAGTCACTCCAGCAGCAACACCCTCTCCAGCAACGCATCCAGCAACCACAGCGACGACCGCTGGCTGGACCCCCTGGACCCCCTGGAGCCGGAGCAAGACCCCCTCTCCAAGGGTGGCTCCAGCGACAGTGGCATTGACACCACGCTCTACACCTCCAGCCCCAGCTGCGTGTCCCTGGCCAAGGTGCCTCGGCAGGCCAAGCCACACAAGCCCCCGGGAAGCATGGGCCTCTGTGGGGGCGGACGGGAGGCCGCTGGGCGGTCCCACCATGCAGACAGACGGCGGGAGGTCTCGCCGGCCCCCGCAGTTGCTGGCCAGACCAAGGGCTACCGCCCGAAGTTGTACTCCTCAGGCTCCAGCACCCCAACGGGCCTGGCAGGGGGGAGCCGCGACCCGCCCAGGCAGCCTAGGTAAGCCACTGCTCCTTACCCCGGTCCTTCGGGGGAGCCCTGACCACCGTCTCATCCCCCCGCAGTCCCGACATTGGGGTTCCCTTCCCTAGATACAGGCTCGCAGATGGGTGTGCTTACACACTAGTTTGCTTCCAAAGTTGGGAGGCTCGTGGACCACCCGCTACTGCCCATCGTTCAGCCCTCGGGTACCCTGGGTGGAGGGCAAGAAACCCCTGGCTGTCTGCTTCATCTGTCTCTGGTGCGCTCTGACCCTGTTTCTCTTTCCTTCTCTCTCTGCTTGAGACTAGTGGTTTTATGCTTTCTGAGGGTAACTGAATGTGTTAGGAGAGTGCATTTGGCTGGCGGTAACAGGACATCTGACCCACAGTGGCTTAAACAGACAGGTTTCCCAGTCCCCTGATGGGAAATCCACAGAGGGCAGAGCCAGGCTAGGACAGCAGCTCAGGGAGGGCCTCAAGGCCTGGACCCCGGTCCTTCCTGTGTCACCATTCTTATCATACTAGCTGCAGCTTCCTCGTCTGACATAGCCGTGGTGCCCTTGGGGGGCATGGAGCCAGAGAACAGAGGAAGATCGCTTCTTGTAGCTCCCTTTCTCCAGAGAAAGCAAAAGCTTTCCCAGAGCCCTTTGAGCAAGCGGTGTCACGAGGAGGTCTGAAAGACCACGGTTTAGTCTGCCAGCCCCTAGAGGGCCGTCGAGCACAGACTGCAGGATCCTGCTCGGAGTTCCTGATTCATTAGGTCAGAGCGGGGCCTGAGAATATGCATTTTGTTAAGTTCCTGGTGGATGGTGATGCTGCTGGTCCGGGGACCACACTTTGAGAACCACTGGTGGCCAGGCAGGCAGGCAGGGGAGTAAGTGAGAAGGAACTGGCATTGGTGAGCCATCAGTCTGGGGCCTAGACCGCATACGCTTTCAGCATCAGATGAAAGCCGTGAACCATCTCCCAGAAGAATGCACGGAGGTGGGAAAACGCTTCTGCCCTCACAGGGCTCACGTGGTTCTGGTACGTGTGTCCCCTCGAGGTCTGCGACCCCAGGCAGGGATTACGCTGCTGCCATCCCTGGTGCAGACCCCGGAGGGGCCAGCCCAGGACCCTGATACCGGGGGGGTCCTCCTCTCCTTTGGTTTCCTGATGCCTTTGCCAGTCCTCAGACCTACGGCCTCTCTCCACACAGGACTCCTGCCCCCAGGCAGTGGCCTCAGGCCTTGACCACAACCTACAGTGGCCTTCGTCCGTGTCTCTGCAGAAATAGCTGTGTTTTTTAAAAGGCGAAGCAAAAATGCCCCAAACAGTACTTAGCCTGTGTGTGAAGCACTCTGATGTAGTCTCATCTGTTGAGACCGTGAATACATCTCAATACCTCCTTAAATGATCTCATGACTTAGCAGTGGTTCTCTGACAGATTTGGAAACCACCGTGTTTGAAAGTGCTCCACCCCCTTGCTCTGGTCCCCAACCTCCCTGAGTCAGGGGTCTCAGGGCACAAGATGGAGAGGGCACAAGTTCCAGTGAGCTTACTTAGGCCCTGGCTCAGCCCACCTCCCCACACAGGTAGTTCTCAATCATCTAAACTCTCAGACTTTTGATCAGCTCCTTCGTCCATTCATTTATCCATCTGTTTCACTCACAGATAATTTCTTAGGGATCTGTTGGGTCACAGACGCTGGGGTGGGAGCTGGGGAGAGATACTGAGCAAATGCAGACGAGTCCATCAGGCCATCACTGAGACAAATGTCAAAGTGCACCCACCCAGAAGGACTCTGCACCAGGAGAGTCCTGGGTGCCACGGGGGTCCCAGGTCTCAGTTCTCCTAGTCCCTGTGCTGGGCATGGGACCGTGTCAGTGAATCTGAGCAACTGTAGGGTTTTGAAATCTATGATATAAAGGCAGCAGCGCTGGGGAGTAGACTGTGGCTGAAGCCAGGGGGTGGGTATAAAATTACCCTGTGTCTGAGAGAAGGATTTGCTGAACCCAGAAATGAAGGGAATAAAATGGGAGAGGAGCCCACTACAAAAGAGGGGCCTGTGGTTGGGAACGTTAATTTGCATACAGACAATTGATGCTAATTGCAAATCATTCTTATCTACTCATTAAGCTGCTTCCCGAAGTTTTCTCCTAGGCAACCAGGCTCTAGTGTGGAACGGCATTTCTCAAAATGGGGTGCTTGAGGTGATTTGGGTGGTACAGGAGGAAAATGTGTTTTTTTAAATGGATATATGTTTGCTTTAATGAGTATTAGGAAAATGTTCTCCGCCAATCCCCTGCTTTTACAGATATGGTCTTGGACAAGCTAAGGAAAAGAAAATTAACTGAGTTGATTTAAAGAAACATCTGCCTGGTAGATGAGAGGATGGACCTCCTCCAGGGTTCAAGCCCTCCCTCTGCCTTGCCTTGGCTGTGTGGCCTTGGGTAAATGACTGAACTTCTCTGGGCCTCAGTTTCCTCGTCTATAAAATGGGGGGATGCATTGCATGCCTCTACTTCCTAGGGATGCGGTGAAGACTGAATGAGCTAATGATTGTAGGGCCCTTAGGACAGTAGTGGGCAGTATACCCTGAGCCTGCTGTCATTGAAATCACAGGGGATTGTTCTAAAACGAACTAAATCAGAATGTTTCTCCCGGGCCATGCCTATTACAGGCAGTGCTGGGGACAGCACAGTGACTTGAGACAGCCCCAGGCCTGCCCTCTCGGGGCTCAAAGTCCAACAGGGGAGACAAGCCCTTCCCCAGAGAGTGGTAGCCCAGAGTGGGCAGTGTCCGGGTGAGGGAAGCACCTGGGATGTGGGAGCCTGAAGGAGGGGCCAGAACCCATCATGGAAGGGGCTTTCCTAGAACAGGAGGGTAGAGTGTCCCAGACAGAGAGGATGTGCAAGACCCACTGTGGGCCCCGCTCTGCTGGCCCTCCCCCAACCTTACCATCTCGGCAGGGGAACCAAGTTCCCAGACGGTCGCTGGGCACCTGCGTCCCGAGAGGCCCACGCGCACCTCCACTGTCAAGGCCCCAGGCCGCCCACCGACCTTGTGCAACCGCTGCCCTTAACCTGCTTGCTTGGGCTGAGCTGCAGGGACAGCCTGCTGCCCAGCCTCGGCTCCTCAAGGGCAGGCATGCGCGCCCCACAGCTGCTCTTGGCTCTAGTTCCCCAGTACTTTGTAACGGAGCCCCCCCCGTGTTTGTTCGCACAGCGAGTGCCCCGTGTGTGCCCGGCCCCTGCTGGGTGCTGCGGGCACGCGGGGCCCCTGCTGTCCTGACACTGACCAGATACCACGGAGACAGCAGGCAAAGAATGATAAAAGTAATGACTGGATTGTGCTCGGGGAAGGCCTGGGGAGAGAAGACCCGCTGGGGTCTGAGGGTGGATGTGGGGCAGGGCTGGAGGGAATGTCTGACCTATAGCCTGAGGGGCAAAGGGAGTTTCCGTGAGGAGGGGTCATTTCTAAGATAAAAGCAACAAGGAGGAGGGAGCAGGTGAGTGGTTTCTGAGGGGCTGATGATATATTCTTGACCCAGGGTGCAGTTATATGGTGTCTGCTTTGTGACTATTTCTTAAGTTATACGTATATGTTTTGTACACTTTGCTGTATATGAGCTATGTGCAGTTAAAAAAGAGAGAGAAAGGGGCACCTGGGTGGCTCAGTCAGTTAAGCATCCAACCCTTGATTTCAGCTCGGGTCATGATCTCAGGGTGGTGAGATCTAGCCCTGCATCAGGCTCTGTGCTCAGAGGGGAGTCTGCTTGAGATTCTCTCCCTCTGCCCCTCCCCACTCTCTAAAATAATAAATAAATCTTAAAAAGAGAGAGAGAAAGGAAAGATGGGATGTGGAGAGGGTGCCCCTATGAAAGGGAGCATCATGTGCAAAGGCCCTGAGGTGGAAAGGAGGGTGAATGCCGTCAGGTCACTGAACCACACGCTCCTTGGCTCAAGGGTAGAAGCTGAGGGGGCAGCTGATGGGAGGTTTTTCGGGAGGTCAGCAGGAGCCAGACCACACAAGGCCCTGTCAGCCACATTACAGAATTTGGATTCCATCCTCAGAGCTATGGGCAGCAAACAAAGGTTTCAGCAGCAAGGGTAGTAGAGGCAGATTTATGTTTTGAAAGATGGTGCTAGAGATGGGACTGGAGGCAGAGCATCAGGGACAGGGCTGAGGCTGAGATGAGTGAGAAGGAAGGGACCTGGGCCGGAGGACGGAGCAGCTGTGACTGTGTCAGCAAGTGGCTTTGCTAGGACATAAGGAGGGAGGGAGGCACAGGTCTGGGATGGTGCCAGCGAGCTGAGAGTCAGGAGGCTGCTGCAGACAGGGAGTGGTGAGGTTCTTAAGAAGAGGAGAGCGGGGCAGGCCCAGCCCGAGAGGAAGGTTATTCTTATCACTAAAGCACCCACTGTGTGCCGGCGACTTCCAAACATGGTGACGTGGCAGGGAACAGAAGTGTTTCTCTTGTGGAGCTGACATTCTCCCGGAGAGAGAGCAAGACAGACTGACAACTGAGCAACCACGTGATCTCACTATGCCGGGGGCTGATAAGGTCTGGGGAGAAAAACCCAACAGGACAGAGAGCCGGGAAGGCCTCTCGGAAGAGTTGGTAAGGGATTGACCTGGGTAGAGGAAACAGCAAATGCCATGACCCTGAAGGTGAACTCATCTGCAGTGCTTAAGAAATGGTCAGGTGGCCAGAGAGGGGGGGAGCAGACAGGGCAAAGGGGGGAGAGTGGCAGGAGGTTGGTTTTGCAGGGTAGGCCAGAGCCCAGTTCTGGGAGGCTTACCAACCACGGTCAGCCGCTGGGATTTGGCTTGGCTCTGAGGGACGTTGGGAGCCATGGGAGGAGTGCGAATGCATGATCTGACTTAGGTTTGAAAAAGATTACTCTGGGGGGCAAAAAAAAGATTACTCTGGACAATTTGAAGGATGGAAGGAATTGAGTTTACCCGCAAAACTCAGGGACTGCCAGGAGAGGGATGGGTCAGGCCGTGCCCGAACAGGGAGACACCCGCCCCCTCCCTCCTTGTGCTGCAGCCCTGCCACGGAGGCCTGTAGCGGCTTGTGCCCATCGATGATTTCAGGGACTTCGCAGATGCTCTCTCCAGACGTTCGTCATGGGAGCCCAGCTTCCAGGCACACGGCCAGGCGTCAGCACCCGCTGTGGGCACCGCAGTGGGCCGAGTGATCCCAGGCGGGCAGCCACCTGGCCCCCTGCCCTCTCCTGAGGCAGCACACGCTCCAAAGCTCCCTAGGTTTCCAGAGCAATTTGTCAGAGCTGTGAAGGGGCACTCAGAGGCCCTCGGCTCCACGGGGAGCTGCCACGGCCAGGCAGGAAGCACGTGGTTTTGCTTCCCCAGGCTAGGCTGGGAGGGAGTCCCCGGGGTACCGTTCTGGGGACACGACCCTTAAAGGCAATGCGAGGGCCTCAGGATCCACTGGGGTCACGCATGACAGAGATCCACTTGGAGAGTCACAGTCAGTCTGGGCATGGAGCCCAAGCTCTCTCAAAGAAAGTGGGGAGCAGTGCAAAGGCCCCAGGGCCAAAATGTTTCTAGCTGGAAAGAGTTTCCCCGGCTGGAACCTGGTGAGTGGGAGGAGCTGAGGGCAGAGGGGGCCGGCCAGGTGGCGTGGGGCCTCCTGGGCAGAGGGGAGGACTCTGACTCTACCCTGAGTTAGGCGGAGCCACAGAGAGTCCTGGGCAGAAGAGGGCTGTGATCCGACTCAGGTGTTCACAGGCTCCCTCTGGCTGCGTGTGGTGGGGGTTGGGCAGGAGGAGGTTGCTGCCGTGATGGGCATGGGGTGGAGGTGATGAGCACTGATTGGATTCTGCATCAGTTTGACCCCATGTCCTACCCTGGAGCATAACTCCAGCCACAGGCAGGGACTGGTTCAACTCTCAAGGCCATGCCAGACACCAGGCCGAGAGGGCAAGGTTGGTCCAGCAGTTAAGACCAAGCAGTGAGGAGTATGGGGGGAGAGCAGTGTTATTTCCGGGACTCTGGCCTCAGACTACCAGTGTCCAGATAACAGCTCCACAGCTGTCCCAACTCTGTGATCTCCGACAAGGCTCCTTAGTTTCTCTGAGGCTCAATTTTCTCATCTGTAAGATGGGGTTAATAATAGGATCTGTGGTCTCTGGCTGCCAGAATGAACCAACATCATGCATTTAAAGTACTTCGCACGGGGCCTGAGACGGCGCTGGGTCCAAAAATAGCCCCCTGCTGCTAGGTTTCGTTTGCACTTACCACGTATTTATCGTGACTGCCGTTGTCCTTGAAAGTACAGGCTCGTGGTTAAAAGCAGGGTCTCTTGAGCCAGACTGGGTTTGCATCCTGGCTCCATCCCCTACCAGCTGCATCACTCGAGGCAAGTTATTTCATCTCTCCGGGCCTCAGTTTTCCCACTTGAAACCCGGGGCTGGTGTAGCTCCTGCCTTGTGGGGTTGCCAGGACGATTAACGAAGGGACGCCTGGAAGATGCTTAGTGCAGGGTCGCTCCATGCTCACGGGCTCCGCATAGCCAGCGCCGTCCCTCCCTCCCAAAGGCTTGTCGCCCACCCGGGGCCACCCACCAAGACTCGAGTGTTGAACGTGTGCGTGCAGATCTGGCTTCTCCAGCCAGCCCATGGTTTTTTCAGCTTTTTTCGGAAGCCACAAAAGCTTTTCCTCGCACAGAATCCTAAGTGCTCCCTGAGACAACACAGATAAGCGTGTCGCCTCTCCGGGTGCAGGTGGGGTGGTAGTGCAGGCACACCACATCCATTCACAACTTTGCACACTTGACCTCCGGCGGTGGTGCTGCTGGTCCCTCGTTTCTCGGAGGAGGGGACAGGCTCACTGAGGGGAAGGGAGCCTAGCTAAGGTCGCAGTGTGTCGCTCAGAGCTGGGGTTGGAACCCCAGGGTCAGGTGAGCGGTGCAGCCCGCGTTCTCGTCCACCGCACGGTGCTGCCTTGTTTTTCAAGTCCTGGCTGAGGCCCGGGGAAGGCGTCTGTCCGTGTCAGTGCTTCAGAAAGGGATCGGTAGGTGGGGTTAAAAACTCCACCCCGGACTGGGTACCTGGGCTCATGGTCCACGGATGTGTGGGAAGGGGCGCCCACCTCAGGGCTGGGTCGAGAGACACAGCATATTCCGGGGGATCGTTCTGTGTTGAGGCCATACTGTATGCGAAGGACCATCTACTCCTGAGTCTTGGAGAAGTTGAAGATAGGGACACAGTCATGGGCATGCCTTTGGCTACAAGTAAGAGAAAAGCCCAGCTCAGCTGAAGCAAGTCTGTTCTCTCACGGAATGAAGTGCCAAGTTAGGGAGGGCCCCGGGACTGGGTAATGTATTGACTCAAAGACCTAAGTTCTTTCTCTGTTTTGTGTCCTGCCTCCATCAGCCTACAGGCTGGTTCCCCTCCATCTCAAGGTGGCAGTCCTTCACCCAGGTAGTCACGGTGTCCAATGGAGGAGAACGTGATGTTTTCTGCAAGTGTTTTTTGTTAGCGAAGAAAGCTTCCCCAGAAATCACCCAGCAGGGGCGCCTGGGTGGCTCAGTTGGTTAAGCAACTGCCTTCGGCTCAGGTCATGATCCTGGAGTCCCGGGATCGAGTCCCGCATCGGGCTCCCTGCTCAGCAGGGAGTCTGCTTCTCCCTCTGACCCTCCTCCCTCTCATGCTCTCTGTCTCATTCTCTGTCTCGCAAATAAATAAAATCTTAAAAAAAGAAAGAAAGAAAGAAAGAAATCACCCAGCAGACAACCCGTAGACGCACTCCCTGACATCTCACCGGCCAGAAATAGGTTACAGACCCACCCGTACCCCTCCCAGCAAGTGACCTCACCCAGTCAGGACTTGCCCCCTGGGCTGGGTGGTGTCAGGTCACCTCCCTCAAGCAAGGGATGAGTAAAATCAGCCTCTGTTTACAGGTTGAGGGGGGATTAGGCCGACACCCACAGTGTCTGCGGCAGCACCTGAGGAGGGTCCAGCGCATCTCGAAGGAGGCAGTGGATGGAGCCTGCTGGTAGAGGCAAAGGGCGTTCGTCTTTTCCCCTTCCTTCTTTAATCATCTCTTGTTTTTTCAGCTCACGAAAGCTGAGTGAACGTGCCAGATGGCCAAGTAGAGAAATGTAAAAAGGTTAAAATCACTAGCGATAGATTCATAGAGTGGACCCCCTGTGGCCATTAAAGAGAGGGGGCTTGTGTGGACTGACACGGACGGATCTACAGAATATATTGTTACGGGGAGAGCAGGGTGCACAGCAAGCTTATCATACGCGGCCATTTATTTTACAAAGGAAAGCGGGAGGGGCGCCTGGGTGGCTCAGGTCATGATCCTGGGGGTCCAGGATTGAGCCCCACCTGCATCCCGCTCCCTGCTCTGCTTCTCCCTCTCCCTCCCCCTGCTGCTCCCCCTGCTTGTGCAAGCGCTCTCCCTCTCTCTCAAATAGATAAATAGAATCTTAAAAAAAAAAAAGTGGGAACCATACACACTCCCTCTCACACCCGTGTGCTGTGTGTGCCCAGGCTGTCTGCTGAAGAAAGGATGGGTCTCGGTTGCCTCAAGCAGGGAGACCAAGGTGTCAGGTACACTGCCTTTTTACCCTGTACCACCGGTATGGTTTCATTGGACTTGTATTCTGCCCATGTTCCCCTCATTACTCCCTCCAGAGATCACCAGTCTGTGCACACTCCCCCAGAGATTTTCCTCCAGACCTGCACCAGCCCAGTTCTTTCAAGCATTTTTGACCGTTACCCAAAACGGGGGAAGCACTTTACGTTACAACCCCGCACAGACATCCAGAATGAAGTTTCACAAAATGCTGATTATCCTTAACTTACCTCACATCCTGTACACCGATGTTTTTTATTCCTATCTGTCAGGCTTGGGTGTTTTTTCTCCCCTTAATAATGGTCAAGAGCCAGTAAAATGGTTTAATGACCCACAGTTGGGGAAGAAAAAAAAAAACTACGGTTGTAAGAAAGACAAAACAAAAAAAAAAAATCAATAATCCTACACTCTATGTGCATATATAAAAAGAAAGAGCAGAGTCATGCCTTTTTCCCTGCCTGTTTCCACTCAAACATCTGTCCTTGTTTATAAGAAACCTACCTCATTCTTTGAACTGGCTGCATCATTTTGTTTCAGTTTTTTTTTAAGATTTTATTTAATTGAGAGAGAGAGAGAGAGTGCACGAACCAGGGGAGGGGCAGAGGGAGAGGGAGAAGCAGACTCCCTGCTGAACACTGCACGGAGCCTGCCAGAGAGGTGCGGGGCTCCATCCCAGCATCCTGGGATCATGACCTGAGCTGAGGGTGGTCGCTTAACCAGCTAGCCACCCAGGCGCCCCGAACTGGCTGCATCATTTTTGATCATCAGGGTGTGCTTGGAACATCTATTAATCCCCTGTTAAAAGACACCCAGGCCAGGTCTAACTTCCTTTCTTTCTTTCTTTTTTTTTAAGTTTTTATTTATTGTCTTAAAATAATCTCTACAGCCAACATGAGACTCAAACCCACTGCCCTGAGATCAAGAGTCACATACTCCTCCTACCAAACCAGCCAGGCGCCCCTAACTTACCTGATTACACACAGCACTGCGGTGACCATCCTTGTATGTGCCCACAAGTACTTGTGCAGGCTTTTCTGTGGCACAGATTTCTGGGGGGTCAGATGTTAGACTGATGCTACTCATCCTTCAGTTCTTGGCTCAGCTGCCGTTGCCTCCCTGGGGAGGCCTCCTGATCACCCTGAGGTCCATTCCTCGTGTTATATGCTCCCTGGCTCCCTGGGCATCCCCCCACCAGTTTGTAACTGTGGCCCCATTAATAGATGTTGCTAAATCTTAGAAAGCATATCTAGTCAGAGCTCGCTTCTTTTAATCCAGTCTGACAGTCTTCTGTCTTTCACTTTGGGTGTTGAAACATTCACATTTAGAGAAATCGTTGATAACAATTGAATTTACATTCCCCATTTTGCTATTTTCCATATGGTTACTCTCTTCTTGCTCTGTTCTTCCTTTTTTTTTTTTTTTTAAGATTTTATTTATTTGAGAGAGAAAGTGAGAGCAGGGGGAGGGGCAAAGGGAGAGAGAGAATCTCAAGCTGATTCCACACTGAGCATGACACAGGGCTCAATCTCATGACGCTGAGATCATGACCTGAGCCAAAATCAAGAATCAGACGCTTAACCAACTGAGCCACCCAGGGCCCTGCTCTGTTCTTCCTTTACTGCCACCTTTTGTGTTAAATAAATTTAGTGTACCGTTTGGATTCCTCTTGATTTTTTTACCATATTTTTTTAGTTATAATATGCATCTTAACAGTGTAATTTAGATCTAGTAACCTAATTCCAATAAAATATAGAAACTTTTCTCCAGAGGCGCCTGGGGGGGCTCAGTTGGTTAAGCATCCAACTCTTGATTCCAGCTCAGGATCATGAGATCAGGCCCCCGCTTTGGGCTCCCTGCTGAGCGTGGAGCCTGCTTGGGTTTCTCTCTCTCCCTCTGCCCCCTCCCCAACCTCAAAAAGAATTTTTTTTTTTTAATTTTAAAGAAAGAAACTTATCTCAGTATAGCCACATTCCCTTCCCCATCCTTTGTGCTATTTTTTGTCATTTTATTACATTCGAATATGTTATAAGCCAAACAATATAGTGCTGTTCTTACTGCCTTTTACAATCTTATGTCTTTAAGGAAATTAGAGAAGAAATAAGGAAACATAAATCTATAGTCTTATTCTAACCCACAGATTTACCGTCTTGGACCTTTCATTTCTCCGTATAGATTCAGGTCACCATCTGGAGTCATTTTCTTCTTTCTTCTTCTTTTTTTAAGATTTTATTTTTAGGGGCGCCTAGGTGTCTCAGTTGGTTAAGCGGCTGCCTTCAGCTCAGGTCATGATCCCAGGGTCCTGGCTCCCTGCTCATCGGGGAGTCTGCTTCTCCCTCTCCCACTGCCTCTCCTCCCCCTCCCTTTAGCTTGCTCTGTCTCTCAAGTAAATATTTAAAATCTTTCTTAAAAAAGATTTTATTTTGGTGGCGCCTGGGTGGCTCAGTCGTTAAGCATCTGCCTTCGGCTCAGGTCATGATCCCAGGGTCCTGGGATCGAGCCCCCTGTTGGGCTCCCTGCTCAGCGGGAGGCCCGCTTCTCCCCCTCCCTCTGCCCCCTGCTTGTGTTCCTTCTCTCGCTGTGTCTCTCTCTGTCAAATAAATAAACAAAATCCTTAAAAAATAATAAAATAAAATTTAAAAAAAATAAAGATTTTATTTTTAAGTAATCTCTACACCCAGTGTGGGGCTTGAACCTGCAACCTGAGATCAAGAGTCGCACTCTCCGTGGACTGAGCCAGCCCGGTGCCCCTGGAGTCCTGGCTTTCAGCCTGAGGACTTCTTTTATTAATTTACCAGGCAGATGAGCAGGCAATCAATTTCTCCGTCTGTTTATCAGGGAATATTTTTATTTTACCTTCATATGTGAAGGATATAGTTTTGCTGGATACAGAATTCTTGGCTGGTGGTTTGTTTCTTTCTGCACTTTGAAAATATTCCATACCATTGTTTCAAATACGAAGTCAGCAGTTAATTATATTGATGCTTCTCTGTATGTGATGAATCCTTTTTCTCTTGAGGTTTTCAAGGTTTTTATCTCACTGTTTGACTTTGAGCTGTTTTTCTGGATATGAATGTCTTTGTATTTACCATGCTTAGGGCTTGGGGAGCTTCTTAGCTGTGTAGATGAATTTTTTTCATCAAATGTGGGGAGTTTTCAGCCATTGTTTCTTTAAATTGTTCTTCTGCCCTTTTCTCTCCTCTCCTTCCAAAACTCTCGGTGCACACATGTCCGTATGCTTGATGCTGTCCCAAAGATTTTGGTGTGGCGGGAAGGTCCTTAGGCATTGAGCTGGGCAGGAGGATGGCAGGAGCCCCAGCCAAAATGCCACAGATTCCCTCTTTTCTCATCTGATGTGCAGCGGCTTTTCAAGCATAGATGACTCTCAGATTGTCGTATGCCCTTGGTCAATGGCCAGAGTGCCGAAATGGTTGTTTTGTCAATCTTGTGCTTCAGGGGAGAGGATCTGCCGGTCTCCTCATTTGATCATAGTCAAAAGTCCCACCCGTTCCTATTGTTAAATTGACCATCAAAAAGCATTTATTGACTTAAACCCCAAAGGCATCAATTTTCTCATTAAATGCCTCTCACTTGAAGTGGAATTGGAATTTTATTTAAAAGTTTCAAAAAGTCACTTTGTCTAGGGGAGTAAACAGCTGGGTCCCCAACTGTTGGGTTCTGGTTAGCAGCATGAGGTTCATTGTAGCACGAATTCCATGGGAATCAAGCATTTGGGATAATGAGCTGTGGTTTTAGATTAGATCAGCAGGAACGTTGTCTGATGTATAGCAGGTACTCCAAAGTATTTGAATGAAAGGGCTCCTTGGCAAGCTCTATTTTAAGGAAAAAAAAAAACTTACAGAACAATATATTAATGCATCCCATAACAACATAAAATTTTCCTCCTCCCCCCACCAAAAAAGTTCCTACCTCCCTGATCGTATTCAGGTGTATATTTGTAATGCATAGGAAAAGGGAGAGAGAGGGAGAGGAAGAAAGTGTAAGCGAGCGAGAGAGCGAGCAAACTGTAAACTATGGATCTCTCTAGAGACGAGCAGGTAGGACCCCCACCTTCAGCTACGTAGGCTGTGCCCAGGAGATAGGGAATCTCAGGGTGTGTCCACCCACAGGTGGTGACTTTTGTAGATTCGCACAGAGGCATAGAGGGCATTCCTGGGGTGGGACTGGGGGCCGTGTATTTGTATCTCTGTTGTGTGAAGGAACTTTGTTGTTTCCCAAGAGTAAATTTAAACAGATCGCTTTGGGGAAACGGGGAATGGATTCAACTGTTTCTCTTGTTTTTACTCTGCAGTGACGTGAGCTCGCGGGCTGGTTACCCCGTTCAGGTTTACAAAACTGCCAGCACAGAGACTCCTCGACCCTCACAGCTGGCGCAGTCCAGCCCCTTCCAGCTCTCCGCCTCTGTCCCCAAGTCCTTCTTCTCCAAGCAGCCCATACACAGTAAGCACCCGGCGGGATGGAAGAGGACAGATGAGCCCCCGCCACGGCCGCTCCCCTTCACCGACCCAAAGAAGTAAGTGCTCAGACCCCCAGCGAGGTGCTGCAGGAACCGAGCCAGGCATCTCTGGGCACAGGGCGGGGTTGGTGACCCCTCACTGGCTCATTCGGCAGGGTGCCGTGGGTACAGCTGTGGACAGAACACCCTTAGTTGGGGGGTCAGAGCGTCCCTTGGCGGCCTGAGGGGCACGGCTTCCAAGGAGCTGCCATGCCAGAGATGGGGTTTGGGGGAGGCGGAGCAGGATGGAGGCCGAGGAGGAGGGGGGCTGGCTTCAGGATGGATATGCTTAAACGGGAGCAGCCGGGGTTGGCTGGCAGACCGAATGTGGGCTGCGGGGAAGGGCGAGGTTGAAGAACACCCCAGGTCCCGTAACCGGAAGGGCAGACTGGCCTTGAGCTGAGATGGGGACTGAGCGAGGAGCAGGCTTGGTTGGGGAAGAGCCCCCGAGCTCAGTCCCGGGTGAGTTGCGTTCACGAGGCACAGAAGCCATGAAGGAGGCGGTTGGGTCCGGAGTCTGGAGCTGAGGGGAGAGGGTCAGGCTAGAGAGGGCAGTTGGGGTGTTGTCAGCACAGAGGCACGAGGCTGGAGGCACACCCAAGGCCAGGAGTGTGGGTAGAGAGGAGGGGGAGGTGCAGGACGGGACCAGAGAGCCCTCAGTGTCCAGAGAGTATAAGGAGGGGCCCAGGCGAGCGTGTGTCCCGGGAGCCCAAGCTTGACGGGCTGTGAGCCTCATGGAGGTCCCTCAAGGGTGCAGGAGAGAAGGGAAGGGCAGAATTGGAGGGAAACTGTGTGCTCCGCTCGTTTGAGTGCGGAGAGGCAAAAGAGAGGAGAGGAATATGCATTAGGGAAGGATTTCTGTTTCACGTTAGGAGAATATGGTATCTTGTATTTACTGAGTACTCACTGTATACCAGTCTCGGTTCTTAGCTCCTGTAGATGTGAATTAATTCCCTCAATCCTCACAACAGGTCCGTGAGGTGGACCTGTTACTCACCCCATTTTACAGATAAGGCACAGCAGCCGGTAAGGGATAGAGCTGGTTCCGGGGGAGGGGGATTCTGCCCTCCTCCATCCGGTTCTCTGTAACGTCTTTCATGACCTGGATGGGCCCTTCAAATGTAGGGGTGACAGAGCTCAGAAGGAGAAAGGTGTCAGGAGAGAGAAACTGGTCCCTGCAGATGTTGGCAGGCGAGCCTGGGGAGCTCACACCAAGAATCCAGTTCACAAACATCACTGGTAGCCCCAGGCTCTGAGCCTCTGCTCTCCTGATCGGAACCTCCAGCGGCTTCCCCCACTCCGGGGATGGATGATCCAAGCACACCGATGGTACCAGGTGTTCGTGTGGCGTGTGCTATGCCCACACTCCTGCCCAGACCCTGCACAATCGGCCTCCTCTCCCCCTGCCCTCCCCTCCTCCCGCGTTGCCCCTCGCTCTCTCTACTCCACCAGCCTCCGCTGTTCCTCCTGCTTGCCAAGGCCAGGCCAAGCTCGGGGCCAATGTAGGGGTTCTCTAATGGCCTGGAGTGTTCTTCTCCCAGATCTTGCAGCCATCTCGGGGCAGGGGCTTGGTCCGATGTCACCTCCTCAGATGGGCCTTCCCAGCTGTATGTACCCCCGCCGTCACCCTGTCACTTTCTCTGTTCCCCTGAAAGCAGGCACCGCTGTCTTAGTCACAAGACACCTGCAGGCTGCCCGGCGTCTGGGTGCTCCTTCGGTGAACGCATGAATCACGCATCTCGTTTTGATCTCGCTGCCATACAACCCCATGAGATCTACAGGGCCCCCACTTTTTAGGGTGGCCAGAGGGGCAAGCCCTGCAGGCCCCGTTAGGCTCTTCCACGTGGCAGCTGACCTGGCCGTCCTTCCCCCGGGTGCACGCTAGACCCAGTGTGTCACAGTTCTGGAGGTCAGACTTCTGAGATCATGGTGTTGGTGGGGTTGGTTCCTTTTGAGGGCTGTGAAGGGGGATCTGTTCTGGCCACTCTCCCAGCGGCTGGTGATTCCTTGGCCTGTAGATGCATCTGCCCATTCTCTGCCTTCATCTTCACACGGCATCCTCCCTACATATGTGTCTCTGTGTTGACATCTCCACTTTTTATAAGGACACCAGTCAGTGGATTCGGGTCCATCCTAATGGCCTCAGTTTGCTTTGGTTACCTCTGTAAAGACCCTATTTCCAAATAAGGTCACACTCAGATACTTGGGGTTCGTACTTCAACATGTTTTTGGAAGGGACCCATAACACCACCTCTCAGGTCTTAACACAGACATGCCGTCGTCCTTGGGGAAGCTCATTCAAGCCCACGCTGGGCTCACCTTCCACTGACTGCATGCTTCTTCCCTGCCCCGGCACCTGTCCCAGGGCACATCAGACCCTTTTCCTAGCGGCTTGCCTCCTCTGTCCCCCACAGTGAACTGAGAATTCTGGGGGAGCAGAGATACTGTGAGCCCCACCCAGGGCCCAGTACATAGTACGTGCTCAGAAAATATGCCTGGACATATAATAACCCTAAACAAACAAAAAACCCCTTTTCCCCATGATAAGAATTCAAACAAGACTTTTTATAGGTGTGTATGTATGTTTGTTTTAAAGATTTTATTTATTTGAGAGAGGAGCATGAGCAGGGGGAGGGGCAGGGGGAGAAGCAGACTCTCCACTGAGCAGGGACCCCCACACACACACACACACAGGGCTCAATCCCAGGACCCCAGGAACATGACCTCAGCCAAAGGCAGCCGCTTAACTGCCTGAGCCATCAAGGCACTCCTGGATGTGTATGTTTGTATAAACATGTAAACTAAATATATAAAATATATCAATATATAAATATAATAAAATATTTAGGACCACACATAAAATAGTTTCATGGCTGCTTATAATATTCAATAATTTAGTTATAGATACGTTTTTTTAAAGATTATATTTTTAAGTAATATCTGCTCCCGACATGGGGCTCGAACTCACAGCCCCAAGATCAAGAATCACTGAGTCAGCCAGGCGCCCCATATAGATACATTTTTTAAAGCACATGTGGAAGATAATATGCTAATTTAGAATTGCTTTTGTCCACATACTCCCATTTCATAAAGCTGTTTTATTCAGACTCTCTATGAGCATTTTGGAGATAGTGTCTTTTTCATTGTTAAAAGATCCTTCTGAGTCACCTAACCTAGTTTTCCAAAAACATCATCTTCAAGCTAAATTATTTGAGGTTAAACATACTTTTTTTTTTTTCCGTATATGAAGCTGTCACTGAAATTTTATCCCAAGGCACAGGAGCTCATTTGCATAACTTATTTACCTACGTATATTAATCCCTACTTTACCAAGTCCTGTTATAAGCCCTTCACCTACATTGACTCATTTAATCCTCACTATAGAACAAGGAGATGCAAGTACTTTGCCTCCCATTTTCCAGATAAGAAAAATTGAGGTACAGGGGCGCCTGAGTGGCTCAGTCGGTTAAGCGTCTGCCTTTGGCTCAGGTCATGATCCCAGGGTCCTAGGATTGAGCCCCACATCGGGCTCCCTGCTCAGCGGGAAGCCTGCTTCTCCCTCTCCCACTCCCCCTGCTTGTGTTCCCTCTCTCCCTGTCTCTCTGTCAAATAAATAAATAAATAAAATCTTTAAAAAAGAAAAGAAAAATTGAGGTACAGAATGGTTATGTCACTTACCCAGATTCACTTGGTTAGTTAAGGTTAATCACTGCAGATATTGTGCTTGTTGGTTTTGTGATTTGTCCCCCAGGGTCACCACATATTATGACCTTATTCCCCACCCCCACCAGGAGTAATTCCCAAATCTGTCTACTTTCTTTGCTTCCCTTGTCATTGATACCAGTCAGGGACGTCTAACACATCCCACGGAGAAATGCTAATGGCCTCATCCAGCACAGGGGTGCTCCCTTTCCTCCAGACTGCTTGGCTGGGGCTATACAGACCTGGCCTCAGTGATCCTCCAGCAACCCCACTAGAGGGATGCTGTTGTTACCCCCATTTCCAGATGAGGAAACTGAGGCACAGTTAGAAGTACATAGCCAGGTCCACAGCCAAAAGTGGCAGAGCTAGGATTCGTATCCAGCAAGGTAACTAACAGAGCATCTCATCATATGAAAGACCCAAGAAGGACTCCTGTCCAGGGTGGTGACTCCTATTTCCTGAGGACTGATTTCTCGGAGGGGATAGTCTCCTCTGTATTGGGGCACATGCTCTAGTTGACCAAACGACAGAGTAAGCTAGTGAAGAACAGAGAATCTGTGCTCTGTCTCCCACCCCCAGACCTTCTGCTGCAGGCCCCTGGTCAACACTTGGGGAGGGACAGGCCAGCACCTCTGCCTCAGGGGATGGCCAGACAGCCCCATTTTGGCCACTTTGTCCCAGGACGCATTAATTCATTGGCCTGCCTTCTCCTAGCCATTAGAGGGCAGAACAGCGTGGGGGTCAGGATGGAGATCCATTGGCTGCTTACCCCCACCTTAGCCCCTCAACTTCCCTCTCTTTAACCTGGAATGACAGCCATCCCTAGCTCCAGGGTTGTGAGGATTTAGTGAGTTAATCCATTCGAGGCCCCAGCACCACCTTCGAGCTGCCAGGGGCTTAGCAGGTGAGGGTGTGACTGGGCCCACAGGTTTCCCTTCTGACAGGAGGGGCCAGACTGGAGCCCGGCCGGTTGGGAGGTGGAGCAGGCAGCCCTCAGCCCTCCTGGGCACCGCCTCCTCAACGGGCCAGTCTCGGCCGGGCTGCAGGGCTGGAGATGCCACTAATGGGCTAGTGGTCACTGGGCCACCCTGAGAAGCCTCTTTCACAAGGTAGGCACAGCCAAGAACAGGCCACCGCTCTTCCAGATAATGGCCCTACACTTCTCTCTGAGTGTTAAACCAGTCAGCCACACAATGTAGGGTTGTTGTTAGGTACACGTGCTTAGGCCCCACTGGCCCCTGGCCCCGCAGACTCTGGGCCCAGCAAGGAGGAAGCAGAGCCTCCTCCAGGAATGGTCTCTGTTGCCTTTAAGTGTGGAGTGGTGGATGGGAGGGCCAGCCCCCGGGTCACACCTGAGGACCCAGGCCCCCCAAGCGTCCTCCTGCAGCGCCACCGAGGGGGTGAAGGGAAATCCCGTGTGTGAAGGCCACCGGGGCCCAGGAGCGCGTGAGCACAGAGGTGACGTGAGGATTTCAGCAAGTCGTAGGGAAACACCCGGTCACTGTTGGCTGGGCTGACAGGCACTGGTGTCTCGTGGTTGGCACCTGCCATTCCAGCTCCTTCCTCAGATTTAGGTCCAGCTCCGTGCAGCCACGGAAGGAGCGGCGGGGAGAGGCCTCTCCCCAACATCCCCACCCCATAACAGGGCAGCCCCCCTCCCCAACGGGCCTCTCTCCCAGCCATCCCTCCAGGAATATCCGCCTGCCACCTGAGGTGCAGCCCTGCTCTGTGTCCTCACCAGCCACGTTGACACAGCCCCCGGCCCAGAGAGGCCGACAGTGGTGCTAATTGGCTTAATTAACTTGGTCCTGAGGGAGCTGCCCCAGTTGGAGGCCAGAGCCCAGAGTCAGCTGGGGACAGGCCCAGCCAAGTCAGAGCCATCGGTCACCGTCCACCTCAGGCCCTGCTGTCACAGGAAGAAGGAGTCGCTGTTGTCTGGGGGGACCGTACTGCAGCGCTGCCTTTGTAAGTTGTCTGCCCTTGTTTTCTGCTATAAGTGGTGTCATTCCACAACACGGCCAAGTCCAAGTTCAGGCAACGCGAGCAAATCAGAAGTGATGTCTGGTGCTGTCGGGCAGACCCCGGAGAGAAGGCACATCTTTCCGGTGTGCTCTTCGTTTGTCTCGTGAAAGGTAAACCCTGGCCAGGATAAAAACCGAACTAGTACCAGAGGGTTCACGGCACAAACCCAGCCTCTGTCCCTTCCCGGCCCCCAGCCGTCCAGCACCCCCCTCCCCAAGCACAACCATGGCCTTCGTTTCTTCCACGTCCATCCCGAAGTGTTCCAACCGAGACGAGCCCGTGGGACCCCACGTGCTTCCTCCCTCACGCCCCCTTCCGTTGGCCAGTGTGGCTCCCCGTCTCTGCACATCTGCCTTTTTCACTTGCTCTTTCCTCTTCGTATCTCGGGGACAGTTACCATATTAGCACAGAGAAGGTGATCTCATCCTTTTGAACCGGCAGAGAGCAGTCTCTTTTGTCCTCCGGGTCATTAGGTTTTCACAATCATGGGGACCCGAGATCTTGAGAAAAAGGAAACAGGTCGGAATGTACAAGCGCAGTCTGGTTGGTTTTGTTAACCTGGAGTTAATGCCCTTTTAAATGATTGCTTAGAATTTGCCATTTAGAAACTACATCGGGAAATTCTTCCAGAAGAAAAAAATAAGAGCAAAAATGATTGATTTGACGCCCCAAACTGAATTCCATCGTACTCTATTCCCTTTAGACACAGCCTGGTGGCGCAGTGAGAGAGTCAGGCCTGCCGCAGAGATGTGTGCGGGCTTGGGGGTTGGGGCAGGACCTTGTACAGGATGTCTCCTGGCGAGCCAGCCTCCCACCGCAGAATCTCGAATGCCCCATCAGACTCCCAGAGGTCCTGGGAGCTGGGAAGGCAATGTTAGCACATGAACACAAAATTAAACAGAACAGGGAAGAAATACTTGTGTTCTTTTGGCTTAACTTTTTAAAATATCTCTGTGCTTTTTCCTGCTTTATAAAAGTCATTGACACTTCTTAGAAAAGGAAGGAAGAGGGGCGCCTGGCTGGCTCAGTCAGAGGAGCATGCGACTCCTGATCTCAGGGTCGTGAGTTCGAGTCCCACATTGGGTGTAGAGATTACTTAAGTTTTTTTTAAAAAAAGGAAGAGAGGAAGGTTGAAAGGAAGGAGGTAAGTAGGGAAGTGGGTTGGTGGGTTGGTTGGTTGGTTAGAAGGAAGGTTGGCTCCGTGTGATTCGCGTTGAACAGCTTCTTCTGAGTGCTTGCAATGTGGCAGGCCTTGTTCCCAACACAGAACAGAAGGCTGCAGATGAGGTGAGAGTGGGACCACAAACACACAAGCGCCTCTGACATCTCCTGCCAGGAGATGAGCACAGTGAAGCAGCGCACAGGATTGGGTGATGGAGCACGCCCGGGCTGGGAGGGGACACTAGAAGCTTGAGTGGTCAGGCGAGGCCTCCCAGAGGAGGCAACATTTGAGATAAGCTGGATAGATGAGAAGCTGCTATTCATGGGGAATGCTGGGGAGGGCAACTCCAGGCTGCCAGAACAGCCAGTGCAAAGGCCCTGGGGCAGGACCGTGCCTGGCATGCTAAAGGAACATTGGGAGGCCTGTGTGGGAGGAGAGAAGGGCAGAGGCAGGGCAGGGCAGATTGTCAAGGATTTCACAGGCTGTGGTGAGGCACATTTTTGGAGAGCGAATCCCCCAACGTACCCTTCCTTTGGAGCTGAGAGTTTGGTAAATTTTAATACATCAAACTAGGCTATGTGTAAGCTTTGTTTTCTAAAAATGATTTCACACTGTACATACCACTTCTTTATTCCTGTGACATACCGGGGAGAACCTCTTTCTGTGTTAGGTGAACCAGCTCCACTTCTCTTTAATACCTAGATGCCATGATTCCGTGGGGCCTCGCTCTTCCCCTGCTGGCCAATTCTGTGTTTGCTTCACGGACAGGACCCTATTAAGTGTCCCCATATACTTGGCACACGTAGGTTCACACGGCCCTCTCTGAAGGACACATGCCCAGAAGCAGATAGAGTCCCTCGGGCCAAGAGCATGCACGTTTGAAAGTGTTCCGCGGGAGGGCGCCTGGGTGGCTCAGTTGGTTAAGCGACTGCCTTCGGCTCAGGTCATGATCCTGGAGTCCCTGGATCGAGTCCCGCATCAGGCTCCCTGCTCGGCAGGGAGTCTGCTTCTCCCTCTGACCCTCCCCCCTCTCATGTGCTCTCTCTCATTCTCTCTCTCTCAAATAAATAAATAAAATCTTTAAAAAAAAAAAAAAAGTGTTCCGCGGGTGGCTTTGTGCCCCTCCCAGAGGGCCAGCCTCATAAACAGTGTCCCTTTCTTGCCATAGACGGGCTGAAGTCCCGGCCTGCTCCCTCTTCAGGGAAGATGGGCACAGCATGGGACATGCCCTGCACTGAGTCACAGGCTCCACCTCCCCTCCTTGCAGGGGATTCTGGAAAACTGTGAAATCCCTTTGGAAGGGGGAGGGCTGAGCCCCCTTCCAGCTCCCAGGGGAGGAACCATGTACTCATTGGGGTGTATGCTCTTCTTCTGTTTCACTGTGTATTTCTCTCTTTTGGCTCTAAAGCTTTTCATTTGCCAAAGAACACACTTCAGAAAGCATTGTAATGGAGCCAGAATTACCCTAGACCTGGAATTCTAATTTGGGGTGGAATACGACCTGACAGGGAAAAATTTGCCACCCTCTCTTCCTTCTTTTGTTAAAACCCCAAGGTGGCAGCTGAGAAAATGAGAAAAAATGCAAACTTCAAAACATTCAGGAGCCCTAGACATCGTCTTTCTTCCTGGGTCCAAAGACTTTTTCTTTCTTGAGTTAACAAAATGACAAATTCCAGGTGTCACCTTTTTTTTAAACTAGTTTTTTAAATCATCATTATTGTTCTGGCACTTAATTATGGTAAAATAAATTGAGACAGTTCAGAAGGGTATCAGATGAAAAGTGACAGTCCCATTTTTCCAACTCCTAAAAAGATTCCTGACCTCCCAGGGGGTCATGTACCCACTGTTCATAATTTCCCCAGAACTTTTTCTCTGCACTTAAAAGAATATTACTAAACCAAATGTAGTTATGCTCCCCACACACTATACATCTTTTTGTTTTAAGATTTTATTTATTTATTATTTATTTGGGGGGTGGGGGTAGAGGCAGAGGGAGAGAGAATCTCAAGCTTGATTCCGCGCTGAGTGTGGAGCTTGATGCGGGGCTCGATCTCACTACCCTGAGATCATGACCTGAGCCGAAGTTAGGAGTGGGACACTTAACCGACTGAGCCACCCAGGTGCCCCCCCATACATCATTTTTATGCCGTGTCTGTGATATAAACATGGCAGTCAAGTTCGGAGGTGACACCTGTGGGCTCTGCGGCCTGGTGGCCTCAGCTGGAATCCTGACTCCTCCACTCACACAGCCTGTGTGACCTTGGACGCCTGTTGTATAGTTACTTGTTAATTGTGGGTCTCTGTGACTGGAGGTCAGCTGCATGTTCTCTGCTCTGTGTCCCCCGCCTGGAACAGGCACAGCCCAGGGCAGGTTCCCAGGAAATCTTGTGGGATGAATGAATGGAGAGAATAAATTTGATCCCTCTTCCGGCTCACCTCCAGCAGGTGAACGGGAGAAGGCCGCAGTCCCTTCCCCCAAAGGCAGCCAGCCTTCTTGGGTCAGGAGCACTTTGAGAAGCAGGGTGAGCCTCCGCAAGGCCACTCTGACCCTCATCCTCTCATTCCAGGCAGGTGGACACCAATACAAAAAACGTCTTCGGGCAGCCACGGTTGAGGGCATCCCTCCGAGACCTCCGCTCCCCACGGAAGAACTACAAATCCACCATTGAGGACGACCTGAAGAAACTCATCATCATGGACAACCTGGCGCCCGAACAGGAGAGAGATGCGGGGGTATGTAGAAGCTGCCCCCCACCACACACACACACACACACACACACACAGAATCAGGTGGGCCAGGTGGTCGTGGGAGGTCGAGGGAGGAGTACAGAGCTCCCTGTGCTCACTCCGGCCTCCTCCTGCCCGTGGCCTGCACCTGCAGCAGCGGCCAGCCCCACTTTTATGTAGGTGTATGTGGCTTCATAGCCAGAAGTCAGGTCGTCACATTAGTCAGGGGCCAAATCACAGTATAAGCCAGCCTTGGCAGGCAGGTAGGGGATTCCTTCCGCACTAGGGTAGCTCACGTGACTGGAAAGGGATGCTCTTACTGGCTCTCGTGTCCCTCTCCTGGAGCCCAGGGTGGAAGCAGCCTCCACCCACCCAAACTGCGTGGACCAAGAGTGGGGGCGGGGTTCCCAGGGGAAATTCAGGCTCTTGTTACCCAAAGGCAGGGGAACCATCAGGCTCCCTTAGTCCCTCGACACTGTCTGCTTCTCTCCTTCTGGTTATTCGCACTCTTGTGGGACCCAGCTGTCCCCAGTGGTCCCCACCAATGACTGGATCCCATAAGTCCAGCTTTGGTCACACCGCCTTCCCTAACCTTCCCTGGAGCAGGAGGGTGGCAATGGCCTCTGGAGGGCCAGAACCAGGTGGGGAGGGAGGAGGGGAAGAGGCATCCCCAGGGGAAATTTGAGGTGCTTTGAGCAGAAAGGGGCAGAAGCAGATGCTGGGTGGGTAAGACGCACAGCTGTCCGAGACGGGAAGACGCCTGTGAGGACAGTAACCGGGAGCCAGGCCACGACTGTGCCGCGTGACCGTCCGTGTCTCTCCAACAGTCACCGCAGAAGAGCCTGCAGCGGACACTGTCCGACGAGAGTCTGTGCAGTGGGCGGCGGGAGCCCAGCTTGGCCAACCCTGCCGGCCTGGAGCCGGGCCTGCCCAGCGACGTGCTCTTCACTAGCACCTGCGCCTTCCCCTCCAGCACGCTGCCCACCCGCCGCCAGCACCAGCACCCCCACCCGCCCGGCAGCGGCAGTCCCACCGCTGGCCCTGCCGCCAGCAGCGGCTTCCCGGAGAAGAAATGTGAGCACGGGCGCACTGGGGCCAGCGGGGGCTTCGCCAGGGTTGGGGGGCGGGCAGACAGACCACACTGGAGGTCATCAGTGGTGGTGTCAGCCGAGGTGGGGAGCTGGGGCGCGTCGGAGCTTCTGGGGGGTACTGACGGTGCCACCCACAAGAGCAGGGGATGGTTAGCCGAGCATCAGGGGGTCTCCTGGGGGCCACCTAGCTAGAAGTCTGGACTGCCCAAAGATGGGAGTCAGCTAGAGAAGGCTGCAGACAGGAGGGCCCCGAGGATCGGGCTTTCCCTTAGCTGCTCCCCCAGCTCCCTGCTCCAGCACCAAGCAGATGGTTTCGTGAATGTTTATTTACTTACCTGATTCCCCCCAAGTCTGCCAACGCTTGGAGGGAGAAGGTATAAGGGTGTGACTCATCCATTCTTTTATTCACGCAGCAACTATTTACCCAGCATCCCCCACGAAGGGGGCACAGTGCACACGGCCCCCATCAAAGCCCATGCACCGGCTGGGGTGGGTCCTGCCTTCAGCCCCCCCTCCAGTCCCGTATTCACAACCCCAAAGGCTCCAAAACTGAGAGGCGATGCAGAACTTTGGGCCAGGCTCATTGAGCAGCAAAACCCAACCCAGACGGCCATGTGGTGCGAGCGATCATCACTTCATTGCAGGTCACTGGCGTGACTACAGGGTGCTGCCCGGCCTTTCCGGGGGCCATTCCAATAGCACGTGCGCAGCACCCTCCAATGCAGACAGATCTTGACTTCAGAGATGTGTCTACCCCAGGGGTTTTGGCTGAGCCTGTGTCCCATATCATTGAGGTGGAGTCTCCCCAGAGCCTGCTCCCACTCCGTCCCCGGCTCAGCTCAAGGCGAACCTACCCCTCACCACATTACACTGAGACTCAGACGCATTAATACGTGGAAGACACTTAGCACAATCCCTGATCTATGCAGGAAGCACTGAAAAGCACTAGCTGTTTATTATTTTGTTGGTATTCTTCCGTCTGGAGCAAGCATTTTAATCCCACCGTGAGTCAGGCTTGCACCTCGGGACTGGCGAGCAGAGTTAGGACAGAGTATTAACAGGGACCTTCTAAACCCCAAAGCCTGGCGGGGCTGGGCGTCGAGCAGGGTCAGCGTCAGACCACGCAGTTCAGAGCCAAGTGCCACTGCCAGCGAGTGTGAGCGCAAGCCAGGCGTCTCGCTCTGAGCCTCGGTTTCCCCCTCCACAACACGGGGGAGCATCACAACACCTCCCTCCCGGCTATGGGGTGATGGTCCCGTAGCACCCCCAGCATGGTCGGGCCCTACCTTTCCTGCCTGAGTCACCTCCTGACCTCTCTGTCCCCTCCCCTTTGGCAGCTGGGAGGCGGCAGCAAGCTGAGGCCCCACATGCAGCTGCTGTCACCGTCACTCCCAACACCCGGAGACTTCAGGGGCCTCTTTCTCTGCCCCATCTCCCCACGGCGACCCTGCCGCCACCAGACACTGGCCACACACGACCCGGATTTCTATCTGCGGCCTGGGCTTGCCTCCTCTGCTCCACACCTCCAGGAACAAACTTGTGGCCCACCCCCAGCCTCTTCATCTCTGAAGTCACCCTGCACCCTTCTCTCTGGCCCACGCTCACCTCCCCTCTTCTGGAAGTACTTTTGGTTGCATGTAAAAAATCATTCCAGGACCTGCTGCTACTTGTTCCCGTCCCCCAGCCTCACCCAGGCCGGTCCACTCTCCCCGGCAGCCTCCTCACCACCTCCCTGCTCTCCATCCTCACAAGGTCCGGCCTCCACACGCAGCCAGGGGGAGCCTTTGGCTCCATCCCACTCGCAGTAAAAGACAGAGTCCTCCTGACCTACGAGGCCCCACACGGTCCAGCCGTGTCACCTGTGACTGTGCGTCCCACTGCTCTGTCCCTCTCATCCCGTCCCCACCCACATAAACACCTGACACTCCCACCCCCTTACCTGCCAGCATTTGGCATCTTCTGATGATGGTAACGTGTTTACTCAATCATATGTGCTATTGTAACAATTATATAGCATTATAGAGCTACCCAGAAAGTGAAATAGAATGGATGAACGTCTTTGTTTCCTTCACGTTGTCATCCTCCCCCCATCTCCCCTCTCCGCTCTTCCTACCCAGCCACCATCTCTGCCTCGGAGCTCTCGCTGGCGGACGGGCGGGACCGGCCGCTGCGGCGCCTTGACCCCGGGATGATGCCCCTGCCTGACACGGCTGCTGGCCTTGAGTGGTCCAGCCTGGTGAATGCAGCCAAGGCCTACGAAGGTAGGCACCTTCCACCCAACCTGGCCCGATCCTTCCCTTGCTGCTCTGTCCTAGAAGGATCAATGGAGGGCCTTGGGGCTCTGAAGTGGGGCACACGCAGGATCTGGAATTAGGGGGAGCAGGGTTCACATCCTGCCCTGTCTCTTGCTCACTGTGCAGTCCTGGGCAAGTGTATTTGCCTGTCTGATCTGCAGAACAGGAACGTGCCTGGGGCTGCAGTGAGGATTACATGAAAGGCCACCGTGTGTAAAACACGTCAGACACAGAACGAGCCCTCAACAGATGGCACCTTATATCACATCACAGGGCAAACTTGTAATCATCCAAACTGTGTTTAGATTTGCTTTGGCTGCAAGCGGCAGAAAACCCAAATTAACAATGACTTAAACCTGTTTTATGCAGGTGAAAATTCCTGGGGGTGGGGGGGTGGGGTCTAGGGCTGGGCAGCAGTTCCATAAATGCATTAGGGGGTACAGGCTCCTTGCACCCTCTGCTCTGCCATTTCCGGGGGGGCCTCACCCTCACGGTCCAAGATGGCTGCTAGAGCGCAGGCCACCATGTTCAGCTCCGAGCAGCAGGAGAGAGGACACAGCCCCAAGCCTGACACTCCCCCTACGCGTACTTGCCGTGGGCCAGAGCATTGCACAGAGCCGTACCTCATGGCTCCAGGGCAGGCTGAGAAATGAGGCCCTATGCCCAACGAACGTTTGGGATTTGTTCTTACGGAAAAAGGGAAAACAGATAATGAGGGACAGCTAGCACTTTGCCATTTCCTTCCCGTGTGACCTTGGGCAAGCAGCTTGATCTTTCTAAGCATCAGTTCCTCATCTGTACAGTGGGACCCGTGGTGATTCCCTGACCAACCCGAACATATTCTTCTGGCTCATTTTTCCATCTTTTAGATGATAGCTTTGCTGTCCTTCCTTCAGGAGCCCTCCCTGATATCCCCTAGTCTGGATTAGGCACCTGCCCTGGGCTCCCCCAGCCCTGCCCACTCAGGGCCACTGCTGCCCAGTGATGGGTCTATATTCCCCACTGGCCTGGGAGGGCAGGACCTGGGGTCATCTCTGTCACCGCTAGGTGCCTGGCATGGGTCTGGCTCAGAGCAGGATCCCTTAAACCAGACTCATAGGGTACGTGGCCTTCCTATTTCCATGTTTGGGCCAGTCCACATCTGGCAGGTGGCCTGGAGAAAGCTTCCCTCCTTGTCTGCTCCTGTTGGTCACTTCCATCCTACCCTGCAGCCTCTCCTGGTCTCAGGGCAAAGACGGTCAGGCGTCCGGGTATGGCCGGGTCCGGCCTCTGGTCTACCCCTGCCTTCCGCTCCCTTGGGAACCATCAGCAGGGGCCCAGTGCTGCAGGTAAACTTGACCCTTCGGAGCCCTGACACGCAGTGGCGGAGAGGCTTGCTCCGCAGCACTTGGAGGAGGAGGTGACACGGCCACGGTGACATTACAGAGCATCTCCATGGAGCCAGCACTTGACCGCCTTACAGACATCACTTCTAAGCTCTGGTCTCAGGGATGCGTGAGGATTCCCGTTTACAAATGAGGAAACTGCGGCTCGGCCGCCAGAGTCCCCTAGCTGGCCAAGGGCACACAGGGTCAGGATTCAAACCCAGGCCTGAATGACCCTCCAGAAAGATGGGCACAGGAAGCAGATCACTGTGGAAAAGGAAACTCAGATGCTCTTATACTTTTGTACATACGCTCAGGCTCTCTCCTCATTGAGACAAATTTGGGTCGTAACTCACTGAGCTGCAGTTCTTCACCTCTCAGAGCTGCAGAGACAGAGTTGGATGACCCCAAGCCGCTCCCTGAAGACCCAGATGCCACCAGCAGCTGTAGTATTGTGTTTGGAAGGCAGAGCTGTCCAGACACTGGGCCCCAGCTGTGGGCTTCTGGGAGGAGCTGGGGCAGCCAGAGCCCCCTCCCCCGCAGCCACCCCGTTTACACTGCCGCACCCCCCACCTTGCCTGAGGAGCCAGCACCACCCCGTGAGAAAGCTGGGGGAGCAGGTTGGTGGCGCATCAGAGTCCCGCAGGGAGCTTTCTCCTCCTCCTCCTTGAAATTAATAAATGAAGCCCAGCAACCACACAGAAGGTTAGGTAATGGGTGATGTGGGACGGTGTAGCAGAAAGGCCTGGAAGGAAACACACCCAAGGCCACAGTGGCAGTTACCTCCCTGTGGAGCAGGGAGAGGGACCGTCAGCGGAAAGGAGTCAGGGTGGTTACAGCTCGCTGTGAGCTTGGTTGGTCTGTTTCAGGGACAATGTATGGATGTTATCCTGTGTGATCTAAACAAATGGAAAAGACTGAAGGCATTATTGTTAACTTCGGCAGGTGTATTCGTGGCGTGGTTGCTGTGGCATAGGGAAACTGCTGCAGGGGAACTACAAAGATATCTGGGGTTTGCTTCAAAATGTTCCAGAAAAAAAAAAAGTAAAGGGGATCACATCTTGTGGTGCTAGAAAGTAAGGAAGTGTTTTAGCAAGGGGCGGGGGGCATGTCAGGGGTTCATAGGAGCCATCCCGAAGAGCTCCCAGTGGCTGAAGTTGGAGCAGTTGAACAGCAAAATAAATAACAGCAGCATTGGATTCTAACCCAAAGAATAGAACAAATGTCCATGAGTCCATACTCCTATCAGTAGGTAAGTGAATAAACAGACGGTGGCTAGGACAGCTCTTACTTATAAAAGGATCCCAGTTAATCTAGAAGGAATGAGGGAAATGGAAAGTCATCATTAAAATAGCACAGATGTGATTGATGATTGCTAAAATTAGTGGGGAGACTTTAAGCAGAAGCAGGGTGTTTCCATAGCCTCGAAGTATCTACCCCAAAATACTTATGAATGATTGCGCAGTCCCCAAGTGCTTTCATACTGTCCCTCCTGGAGGTGGGGCTTCATTCCCCTCGCTGTTGGGAGTGGGCTGGACTCAGGGTCTCACTCCTAACAAAGTGACTGTTAGAAGGGAACAATAGTAACTTCACAATGGAGAAAGCCGGTGGACGGCACCTTAACCCAAGGGAGCAAGGTCACCACTGCTGGTTACCAAGACACATCAACATCTGGGCCGCCTGGGTGCCTCAGTCAGTTAAGCGTCTGCCTTTGGCCCAGGTCATGATCCCAGGGTCCTGGGATCCAGCCCCTGGCCGGGCTCCACGCTCAGCGGGGAGCCTGCTTCTCCCTCTCCCTCTGCCCCTTCCTCCACTCATGCTCTTTTTTTCTCACTCTCTCAGTCTCTCTCAAATAAATTTTAAAAATCTTCCAAAAAAAATAAAATAACTTAAAAAAATGTCAGAACAGGAGTCGGGGGCCTGCCTCTGCCAGGTGTCCAGCTCGTACCACCAGCTGCTGGTGGTACCTCTGCCCGAGGGGCATGCAGGGGGACCCGGCTCCTGGTTTTCTGTGCCCACGTGTTCCATTGTCCGGCTGTCCCCGGGCTCACTGAACCAGGCGCTCGCCGAGGGCTTACAGAACACCTCCGAGTCCCCGCTTAAAAATGCAGGTACTCGGGCCCCATCCCCAGGGCGAGTCTAGGGCGAGACCCCAGAATCGGAGCTTTAACAGCCATGGGATTTCTTTTCTCTCTTCAATATGCATGGTATTCTCTGTCTTGCTTCTCTTTTCGCTTTTGAAATTTCAGACATTCTCAAAACCACGAATCCTCAGGAACTCCTCACCCAGCTTCAACCCTATCCACTTGGGGCCATTTTTTTCATACCATTTACTCGTTGGTGAAACCAGGTCATTTATGCCGAATTTGGGTGGTTACTCTCTCACACTGGCATTTAACTTGTTTCTATCCCTTGAATTTTGTCTAAACCAGCCATTGGGTCTAGAAGCTTGCTCAGAATCAGGATGGGATTTTTGTGTGTGTGTCACTTGATTTGGTTTTTGGGTAGATAGCCATCCTAAATGCCTGTATGATCGAGCACAAGTGATTGAGAATGTTGGGGTGGTTTGGCTGGGAGGTGTGCGGGGAAAGGTGGTTAGGCAGGGGGCAGTGGGGGGATGCACAGGGGTGGAGGAACGGCGAGCTCTGCTGACCCCTCCTCCCCTCTCCCCCCCCCCCCCCCCCCCAAGCAGTGCAAAGAGCCGTCTCGCTTTTCTCTCTCAACGACCCAGCTCTGAGCCCGGAGGTCCCACCTGCACACAGTCCTGTCCACAGCCACCTGAGCCTGGAGAGGGGGCCCCCCACCCCCAGGACCACCCCTACCATGAGGTGAGGTTTCCCTGGAAACACCTGGAGGCCGGCAACCTGGGTCCCTACAACGCAGACCCCCGCCCGGTGAAAGAGGGGCCACAGACTGGGGGGGACACACCGGGACCCAGTGGTGACCGAGTCCAGGTTAGCCCCATCCCCATGGATGGAGACAACACTGTGATCAATACAGTCAGTTCACTTCTAAGTCGTGAAGCTGTAAGGAGTGCCCCCCACTGCACACTGCACCGTGGTCCCTTCCTCCCTCTTTCATCTCCCCCCGTCTGCTCTTGGGTCCCCTCTGCACATGCCTGAATTATGCAGACAGTCACCTCTCCCCTGGCAGCCCAAGCTGGGCTCTGTGGACCCAGGAGCTGGGCTGTCCGTGGACCCAGGAGCTGGGACCCAGCGGGGACAGAGGGGGACAGAGGAGGACAGGGACACAGACCTCTCGCATCTGTCCTCTTATGTTTAATGCAACATATCTGACCACTCGCTTGGCTTGCGTGTACATCAGTGGTGCGCTGTACTTTATGGGCAAATGAAGGGATTTTCGAGAGAAATTTTGACTCTTCTGGGTTTTCCTGACTCTTCTTTTTTTTGACTCTTCTTCACACCCCTCTTTCACTGGCTTTAGAACTCAACCTCCACCAAAGATGTGGCCCGACCGTAAGCACAGGAACGAGGCGGCTGCAGATGGTGCCGCTGCGGCGAGGGGGGCAGCGAGGGGGGAACGGGCTGGTGTGGGAATGGCAGGACTGTGGCCTCGGGGCAAGCTCCCCGCATTCCCTTCACCCCTGCGCTGGTGACCCTCTCCACCTGCCTCCCACCTCCCCTGCAGCTGCGGGTCCCCAGGACCCAGGACCAGGGAGGGGGAAGAAAGGGGCGGGAAGGCAGGCAGCCGAGTCCTCTCCCCTCTGTCCCCCTTCTGGTCTGCTGCAGCCCACCCCCCTCCCTGGCGCCCCCACTGTGCCCCATGGAGCCCGCTGGAGGGAAGGGGCTGCCCACTGTCCTCTGCAGGGGCCCAGCAGGCCAGGGCTGGGGGACTGCACAGAGGAGGAGCCACAGGCTGGGCTCCCTGCTCTGTCCACCGGTAAGGACGTGGTGACCTCCCAGACCACTTTGGGCCAGGAGCTGTGTTACACTGAGACTGTGCCCAACGCAGGGTAGGCTCTCCGGAAGGGCGACGCTGTCATCATCTTTGTCAGCGTCCTTTATTATCGTCCCCAAGGGCAGGCCCTCCTGTTCCGTTGCCCATTGCAGATGCAGGGCCCAGGTCTGCTGGGTGCTCAGTGGAGGTCTGCGGGGCAGGCTTGTATTGTGCTCTGTGAGGTGCTCACACCCGGGAGGAATTTCTTGCTGAAGTACACGCATGGTCTGTGCCTGGGGGGAGGGCACACTTCGGGGCAGGCACGCACACAGCCTTCGACAGGCGGCCACAAGCCCCGCCCACATCCACAGATCCACAGCCCCCATCCACATCCACAGATGGACCCTCTCTGGGTGGAGCACAGCAGGGAGGAGGGCTGGCTTCAGGCTTCCCCCAGAGCCCCTCCTCCAGAACCCCCTCAGGACCCCAGCAAGAACAGGGCTCCCCAGAACTTGAGGGACCAGAGGGTCCTGGCCCCCCTGTTCCTCCCCAGCTGTGGGTCTGGAACCCTCCCCCCAGGCCTGGGGGGCCTTGAGTCTCACCCTGTCCCTTGTCCTTCCAGCGAGGAGCCTCCCCTGGACCTCACAGGCAAGGTGTACCAGCTGGAGGTGATGCTGAAACAGCTGCACACCGACCTCCAGAAGGTAAGGCCGCCGGGCAGCCAGGCCTCCGCTGTGCGCCTCCCTGTTCCGCTTCCCAGACGCGCGCGAGGCTGACGCACCTGTCCCCACCCCACCCATTCTAGGGGAGACCGCCCAGCTTTGAATGTAGTCATGAGCAAAGAGTAGAAAGCAACAATACCAAAGTCTGGTAATAAGCACATGGAGAGAACTCTCCTAAATTGTTGGAGGAAGAACAAATTGGCCCAACCTTTTCGGAGGGCAGTTGGATAATACTTATTAAAAAAAAAAATGTGGCTGGGTATCTTGTCAATCCCGCAATTCTGCTTGTGGGAATTTGTCCAGCACAATTGCAAGCATGGGGCCAGAGATCCATGAGCAGGGATGTTCACTGATGCTCTGTTGGCAATAAAACTTGGCACCAGTGCAGCTGCCCCGCCCCCCACAGGAGAGTGGTTATATAAAGGACAGGACACCCGTGCTGTGGAATATTCTGCAGCCAGTTAAAACACTAGCAGGAATCTGCATATTTACTGACATGCAAAAGAAGTCTAGTCACTCAAGTAGAAACTAAACAAGCTGCAGACTACTGCCTAGAACATTATCATACTTGAAAAAAAAGTTTAAGGTCCGTGGGTCAGAGTGTTATCTAGAAGGCAGCATTCCAAATTGTTCGTTGTACTTACCTCCAGGATGTAGAAGGAGGAGGAGAGAAGTAAGGGCAGAGGACTTCTGTTTGGTACTTTATATACTTCGGGGTAAAAGAAAGGTGGCAGAATATACCGTGCGAGTCTCAAGCGCAGGAATCGTAGGGGCCCAGGTTCCAACCCCCCGTGTAATGCTGTGTGACCTTGGACAAGTCGACTGCCTTGGGATGTCACAGAGCCTGGAAGGGCACCTCAGAAGGGCCAGCGAAGCCCATACAGGCAGCCCGTGTCCATCCTCATCCCAGCTCCCCGCCTGCTCTGCAAGGCTGGGTTTCCTCTCCCTCCTGGGAACCTGAGGCTAACAGCAGTCCCGAAGTCCGCGGGTGGCCGTGAGGGTAAACTGAGGTGATAATGATTACAGTGAGGTCTGTGTTCTAAGAGTTGAGGGGGACGGGTCCAGAGAGATGAGGCCATTTGACCAGGGTCGCTCAGCTGCCGAGCAGCCGAGCTGGGATTCGAACCGTGGCCGCCTGGCTCCGCACACCTGCTGACGCCGGCCCCGCCCCACAGGAGAAGCAGGACAAGGCCGTGCTGCAGTCCGAGGTGGCCAGCCTGCGACAGAACAACCAGCGCTTGCAGGAGGAGTCGCAGGCCGCCAGCGAGCAGCTGCGCAAGTTCGCGGAGATCTTCTGCAGGGAGAAGAAGGAGCTCTGACGTGGCCCCCTGGCCGGGCCGGCTGTGGGCTCCCGCCCTCCCATCTCCCTCAGCTCGCTGCCCGGTTGCGGGTGTGACCGAGATGACGCAGCCAGGGCCCCACTGCCCTCCTCGTGGACACGGAGACCCTGGACGGCAGCAGGCCTCACCGCTCCTCCGGCCCCACAACGTGACCCGGTCTCAGGCCGCCCCTCTGAACTGCCAAGCTCTGGCCCCTGGACACTGGACCGTGCCCATCCCGGCCCCACGGGGATGGCCCCTCTAGCCTCTTCCTAGGACCAAGCCATCAGAAGCCATAGGAAGAGGAGAAGGGAGGACGAGAGTGTGTCTCCAAACCCCACAGCTCCGGGAGTTCACAAACCAGGTTTCTTCACGGCGTAGAACAGAGTTTGGGCTTATGGGGCCAAGCCCCCTGCATGAGAAATGAGTGTGAGACTGGCCCAAGCTTCCCCCAGGCCCCAGAGAGCGGAGGTCCTGTGCGGACACTGGCGGGGGCTCCAGAAAGCACGGACGTGACCCCCTTCCAACCGTATTCTTCCAAAAACCCACCAGGAGCACTTTCTTAGAGTTTCAGTTCTTTTCTTGGGGCCCCAGGATGGAGAGAGGAAGCCCCAGCATCCAGAGTCAGCTTCTCTGAGGGGAAACTCTATTTGCACACTCGGGACCGTTTCTGCAGTCTTTTCTATCAGCCCCTCGACCGACCGCCAGAGGCCTACGGCGCCTGGGCCGCTCCACCACCTTCCATCTCCCGCGCAGGCCTGGGCCGTAAGGGCCCATCTCTCCTCCCCAGCCCCGCCAGTAACAACCACACGGCCAGGGCCTCTTCCGGGCACCAGGAGGGGCTCCACGCAGCCCTCGGGTCAGGGCTGGAGAGAAAACAGCCTTCGGCTCCTCTCTGGTTTTGTTCTTCCTTCGCAAGCGGACGTCCGGACACCCTCACTGTGCTCCCTGGGGAGGCGGGAGGCCTTTGCCGTGTGAACCCCCACGGGACGCTGGTTCTCTCGAGGCAATAAGGGGCAGCTTGCCAGTCGGCCAGGCCAGAGCGGTACTACGCTGTTCACCCAGGAAACAGAGTTTCTTTTTTTTTCCTTTAAAAACAAAAAAGAGATATATATATATATTTATTTTTTCATGTAGAGTTGCGCCAGAACAAGTCTGTATGGCCACAATCTGTGGATTCCCCCCAACCTCAAGCTGAGGATCAAGGGGTGTCCCCCACGGGCTGGGACTCAGTGGGAGGACTCCCGAGGGATGCAGTCAGGGGGAGCAGGCCACTGGACTTCCCCGTTTGGGGAGGCCCCAGGCAGGGGGAGTTGGCCCCGCTGCAGGCAGCACTCTCTGGGCTGGAAGCCAGCACCAGGTGGCCCAGCCCTGGTGCAGAGACCCCACCGCTTTCTCTTTGGGGCCAGAAACCTCAGGGAAGGGGGCTGTGGGGACCGCAAGGGCCACAGGCACTCGGAGAGGTGCCAGGCTGGGCCAGCAGGGGCAAGAGGAAAGGGCACTCTTGTCTCCCTGTGATCCACCTCTGACCCCAGGAGCGCGGCAGTCGGGCAGAAGCCCTCAGACCTGCCGTCTCTGTCCCTCACCCTCACCCGCGGAGTGAGAGGGCCTCAAGGTGGGGCCCGCTTGGTCCTCAGCCCTGGCCAACTACTGTGATATCTCTGCCCCCTTTCCCACCCCCTTTTTGGAAGGGCTGTCCAGAACCCGCCCCACCGCCCTTTCCTCAGACCCTAACCTGGAGGCTGCCCCCTCCCCCGCTCTTTTTTTTTAAGTTCTCCTCACATCTTCGGATCATTCGAATCATTTTGGGGACCTAATCATGTACATTGACAAGTGTAAATTATGATTTTTTTTTTTTGGTTTTGTTTTCTGTTTTTTTTTTTTAAGGATCTCTGCAAAAGAAATCTATTTAATTTGAGGTTGGTGTTTTATCTGAAGGCTTGAAGATAGCAGGGGTTTTTTTTTCGTATGTTGATCTGTTTCATTTGGATTTTTTATTCTTTATTGTCTTTTTTTTTTTTTTCCCCTATCCCGGTCTTGAGATTTTTCTGGCATGTTTCTGGAGGTTTCAAAGGAAATAAATGTTTCATAGAAATGGCTTGTGTGTTCACTAGCTGGGCAGCTGCCTGGAGTCACTGATGAGAGGGTGTGGTCCAGCGTCAGCCCCCTCCTCCCGTCCCCCTTGTCCCAAACGCAAACTCACACACACACACTCTTTCCTCAGCACCAGCCTCGCAAACTTCCTTTCCTTGAAACCCAAATGACAGGAACCCAGCACTCAGAAGGTAAAAAGTCCTTAAGTTGAACAGAGGGATAGATTGCACCGAAGAAACCATTTGTAGCGGCCAGAAAGCAGACCAGGCCCACGGAGTGTGCCGGTTTTAGATTTAATGGTCAAACTTTTAAAAATCTGGAGGTAGTACAGACAGCCGGATTTCCAGCTTGGTAAATCCGTCCTCGGCAGCGGGACTCCGAGCCAAGGGGCCCCCTGTCTCCTTCCCCTGAGGCCTCCCCAGGCCACACCCTCCCGGCGCTGGCTAATTTGCCTGGCCCCGCCCTCATCGGTGGGAGGAGGCCTCCCACCGCCCGCCGTCGGGTTCGTGGTTTCGGGTGCAAATCAGCCCCTGCTTCCAGGCCAGGGGGGAACACAGTGAGGCGGGGTGCCCCATAACCTCGCCCCTGGGCCAGGCCTCCCTCTAGGGCCTCTCGTGGCCCGGCTCCGCAGCTGCCCTGATGAAACACTCGCAGTTTGACCTGGGGATCAGGGTCCCACTGATTTTCTGAATCTCAGAATTCCACGTGAAAATCCAAGGTCTGGCCTCTTGTGTGAGAAGCAGCCCAATCTCGTGACAGGGCTGGCCAGGTGGCTAAGTCTTCCTGACCTACCTCACCCCCTTACCTGTCATTGGGTCTTCCATCTCTGAGCTAAAACCTGATGCTTCTCTGACTCAGCCTCTCCCCTCCCCCCCCCGAAAAAATATCTTTTTCCAAAACGGGCATATAGCCTTTTTCCAGAGGAGGTGGACCAGCTATTTCCACATCTCCTAAAAATTCTAGAGTGTTCCAGACACTCTCCCAGTCTCCGCCCTCCTTGAGGCCCCATCCTCTCCCCGTGCCGCCCTTCCCCCACCAGCACGGGAACGGTGGAACAAGCTGTTCTCACATCCTCTCCTGGCGCCTGTGACACACACCAACGTCCAACGCCCCGCAACTCGCACCCACACTGGTGCCCTGCCGGTCCCGTCCCCGTCTTGCCCCAGTTTTTGCCTTCCGCGGCCACGTCCCGATCTCTCCAGCGGGCGCCCTCTTGGACCCTCCGCCAGTCTCGCCCTCCCGCCCATCACCCCTGGCTCGGTCCCCAGCCAACCTCTGAAGCCCTTCATACCTTTGGCTCTCTCCACATTTCTCTATTGTCCCCTAAATTCTTTGTCCTCTCCCCTGAAGTCTCATCTCTGTGTCATTGTCCTGGGACTCTACCTGTCCGCAGATCCTGTCTCTCTCTCCCCAAATGTGCTTCCCTCTTATTCTTCTGTCTCTCTCCTAATTTATGTGCCCGGGTTCTCTGCCTCCCCTCATCGAATCTCTCCTGCTTCTCCAGATCACTCTCGACTTCCTCCTTCTGTCTCTCCCTGGTGTGTCTGCTATTTTTTCTTACTATTATTTCCTCTCCCACTGAATCTCCATCTCTCTTCTGTTCTCTCCCCCCACCCCCACCCCCGTCACTCCTGTGGCTCGCTCTTCTACCTCTCTCTCCAGATCTATTTCTTCCCTCTCCTGCTCTTGTTCCGATTCTTTATAAATGTGTGGCTCTGTGTCTGCCTCCTGATCTCTGGGTGTCCTGGTTCTCTCCTCATCGCACCTCACCCAAATCTGCTTCCCTCCCAACATCCCTGGAATGGAGGACCCCAGGGGAGGTCGGAGGTGGGGGCGAGGATTGGGAGGAGGTGCTCCTGGCACCCCCGCCCCCTACCCTAGCCCGGGAGGGCGGCCTCCTCATCTTTCCATCCCTTCCCCCCCCCCCCCAGGCCCCAGCTCCCGCCTCCCCCCTCACTGCTGCTCGCTGCAGCTGCAGCAGTCCGTTGCCAGGGCAACCACAGCTGGCTGGGCGGGAGCCCCCTCCACCCCATCCCCCCCTCTCCTTTCCGGCGAGGCTGGGAGGAGCTGGGACAAAGCCAGAGAAAGGCGGGGGGGGGGGGGGATGGAGGGAGAGGGAGGTCGGGCCCGCTCCAGCTGTTAACCTCGGTCAGTTCTCCCTCAACAAGGCCCCCATCTCCCCTTCATGGCGATGCGCCCCCAGTCCAGCCTGGAGAACGAGGCAGTCGTGGGCAGAGGGGTCAGGCCCAGTTTAATACACAGAACAAGTTAATTCACAGCAGAGGCAGGCAATAAAGGAGACTCGTTTACAAGGGGGGGGCATGCCCGGATCGGGGGAGACCCCCCCCAAGCCCACCACCTCCCCCACTTGCAGTCTCAATTTCCCTTTTTTTTAAACCCGAACAACAAACACACACAACCACAAGAAACAACCACGCCCCCTCGCCGCCCCCAAAATGGCCAGCGAGTGGGGCAGGGGGGCAGCCCGGCCTGGCCGCTGGGGAACTGGAGCAGGGGAAGGAGGAAAAACTAGTCCGTTGCAGAGTCTGTGCTTCTCATTCCAGCAGGCGCTGGGCAGGGGCCCGCCTGCCCCCCGCCCCAGCCGACGCCCACCAGCCACGGCGGGGCCCCAGCCACGGCAGGCTCAGAGCGGGCAGGGCGGGGCTCTCAGGGAGGGAGCAGGAACGGAGTTCAAAACCATGGTTCACGTCATGCAGTATCCACGGTGGGCACCAGGAGGGGGGCGAGGGTGGACACCACACCCACCTGCCCTGGGCACACGGGGGGAACGGTGCCCACTTGGGGTGAGGAGGTGGGACAGCTGCAACTCCAGAAACTGGGGGGGGGGGGGGCTCGTCCGGAAGCTGGCATAAAATGGTGCCCCGGGGGGGCGGCCCGCAGGGGCCCCCCCCCCCGGCCGGGCCTTGGGGGGCTCTTTGTATATATTAATCTTTTTTCTTTTTTTTTTTTTTTTTAACTTTTTGACTCTTTCTTTAGAAAAACGCTGTGTCCGTGCCCCGGGCTGGCATCTACTGCCCCTCATGCCCGCCCAGAGGCGGGGTATGGCTTTGAGGGGAGCAGAAGCCCCTGGTGCCCATTTGCCAAGGGGTGGGGAAGGAGGGAGGAAGGGAGAGGGGCCCTGCTGGGCCCACCAACCCACAGGGCAAACATTCCACTTGCACAGAGGGAAGGGGGTGGCCCAGCCCCCTCTCAGGCTCCCCCTCTCCCCCTCCCGCTGTGGGGCACTGAGGGCGGGAGAGCGTGGAGGAGCTCCGAGAGAGGCAGATCGGGAAGCACCACCCCAGAGGTCCAGGTGAGCCAGAGCCAGGCCTAGGTGAGGGTGATGTAAGCAGAGGCCTTCTCTTTCAGGTGCCGAAGACAGAGGTGACAACTCCAGCTCCCTGCGGGGGCGGGGGAGGACAGGGAGTTAGGCCCAGGTCCCAGAAGGGCTGGCCCAACTCCCTCCCAACCAGCAGACACAGTCCTGGGTCTTCACCGGCAGGAAGACAACTTTTCAACCCCGCCCCCCGCCCCCCGTGTGGTGCCCACCTCTTCTCTCACCTTCCGGGGGCTCCGCCATGGGGGGGCTCAGGCAGTACATGTGGTAACCCCGATCGCAGTCGTCACAAAACAGCAGCTGGTCCTGGGGGGTGAGACCCGCCCAGCTGGCACCCTGGGGGCACGGGCACCAGAAACCGGGGTGGGGGGGCTGGGGCAGGGGTAGGTCACAGGGGCTGGGGAAGGTGGGCCCTCCCACGAGAAGGGGCTCCGAGCAGGTCTTTGCAGAAGCGGCTTGGCCCGGCAGAACGCCCCTGTGGTCTGCCCGTTTGCAGCTAGCTCCTAGGCCGGGTTTTATGGATTCTGTGGAACACTTAAAAGGACACCCAGATGGTCTGCGACCGGCTCTGGAAGCCATGGATGTGGGTTCGGGTCCTAGCTGGGGGACCTCGGGCAAGTCATTTCCCCGGTCTGAGCTCGGTTTCTTCTCTGTGAGGCGGGGACAAGAGCACCTACCTCCGAGGGCGGTTGGGAGGAGTCAGAGAGCTGGAGAGCACTAAGTGCTAAGTGCCGGGCTCAGTTAATGGACACTAACAATAACAATAATACAGGTTACGAGTGCTCCCCAGGGAGGGGCTCCGGGGAGCGGCTTTAGGCCCCGCGGGCGTGGGCGGGCGGAGGGGCGGGGCGGGGCGGGGCGGGGCCCGCCAGGGGGCGTGTCCCGGGGGCGGTGCGCACTCACGTCGTTCTCCGAGGTGCCGCACAGGCTGCAAGACTTGCACTCGATGCACTGCCAGCGGTAGGTCCGCACGGCCGCCGTCATGTTCACCGTAAACTGTAAACATGAGGGGTGTCCTGGGGGCCGAGGGGCAGGGGTGCGGTTAGGGGTCATCATGCCCCTGGGGGCCGCTGAGCCCCGGGGAGGAGATGGCTCGGCACCCCCCGCCCCCCCACCCCTGACTCCGACCCCGCCCCGCTCGCGGTGCCCCCGCGACCACACGCTTCCGTGGCCACCAGGCTCCTACCCAGCCACCATGGTAACCACATTCTGCTCCCCGGAATACCATGGCAACCGCATTCCATTACCCACAGTGCTGTGGCAACCACCTTCTACCACCCACAACACCCGGGCAGCCACATTCTGTTAACCACTGGCTGAGGCAGCCACATTCCATTACCCACAGCAGAATGGCCAACAGGTTCTGTTAACCACAGTAACGTGGCAACCAGTCTCCCAGCCACGGCGCCATGGCAACGGCCTGCCACACTGGGGCCCCCACACTCTGGGTTCCCTGCAGCCCAAGCCCATTGCCCAGGAGACCCCAGCAACCAAGGTCCTTCTGACACTACCGTGAGATGCCAACCCCCTGGCCGTCCCACTGTCCTGGCGCAGAGATGCCCTCAGCCACTACCCCAGGGCCACAACAGCTACAGGCCACGAGACCCAGTCGCCATGACAACCGTATCGCACTCCCGTAATACCATGACAACCGCAAGTCATTACCCACTGTGCTGAGGCAACCACAGTCTATTAGCTACAAGCCCACCTGGGAAGCCACGTTCTGTGAACCACAAGTCCATGGCAAGTGCCGTCGGTTATCCACGGTACCCAGACGGTGGCCATCCATCCATTACTCACTATCACACTCCACTACCCACAATGCCTCGGAGGCCTGCTTTCACGACCCCTCGTGCCATGATGAGCACGGGCCACTAGCAGCAATGCCATGACAACCACTTCCTGTTATTCCCAGAGACTCTCTGGCCCCCCTCAGTGTCCCACAGTCCTCCGCAGTGGAGTCCACGCCACCAGCTCGGGGTTGTCACCCCCTCCCCGCCCCACCCCCACCCCTGGCTGCCCCGGCCACACTTCTCTGCCTCCCACCCTCCAGATCTGGACTCCTGGGGTGCCCTCCACCCCGGCCCCCAGCAACCTCGGGTGGGGGTATCACCTGATCGCCCACAGTCAGCACAGGAGATGAGGTCCTCAGGACACCCCGTCTTCTTGGAGCCACCCAGGCAGAAGTCACAGTAACCGTTGGGGATGACAGTGCCGTCGGGCGCCTTCTTGGCTGAAAGACAGCAAACGGCGGTTGGTGCAGGCAGGCCGGGGCACCTAGTCGAAGGCTGCTGTGGAAGTCAGGGCAGAGGGAGGCGTCCCTACCTGTGTGTTTCCTCTGTGCCTCAGGGACCCAGGCCAATTCTTTGTAAAACTCTGGGGTTGGGGGGACAGAGAGAGGGGCTCTCACCATAGGCAACGCTCCACCCTGCCCCCAGCCTCAGCCCCAGGGGTGGACCGCTTTTCCCAGGCAGGAGGGGGCGGGTAAGGAGAGAGAGTAGCTACCCCCGAGCTGTGGCCAGGAGCAGAATAGTCGGGGACCCAGATAATTCTCCTCAGGAACCCCGAACTCTCTGAGGACAACTCACACATCCTCTTTTTCTTAGGTAAAACTGCACAGAACAGCTTTCGGACGAGCCCCCTGCTTCCCCATTCACACACACTTCTACCAGACAAACCAGCGCCACCTGAGCCCCAACTAGATGAAAACTGGGGACACCACTGGCCAAGATCTGGCATGGAGACAGACAGACATTCAGAAGAAAACTCCTGAACACAGAGGTGCCTGGAGGTGGAGTGGGGATGGGATGAAGAGACTGCCCTCTCCCACCAGGAGACGGGTGGGAAGACAGTTTCTCCCCTGGCAGAGCCGCCCCCCGAGCCCTCCCCCACCCCTCAGCTGTCAGGGCTGGCATGGGATTGGCACGGGCAGGCGCCGAGGGCTCCCAGGCCACAGACCCTACCCCTCAGCCAAAGCCTCAGCGAGAAGGGAGAAAGGGAGGCAGGGAGGGAGGGGAGTCATCTATCACCCCCCCTCCCCAAGCTCTAATTGAAACAATAAATCAGACCCAGAAATATTATGCCCGGGCCGGGAGCGAGGAAGAGATGGTTGGTTGCCATGGCAACCCCAGAGTCAGCATCCCCATGGTCGGTGGGGGGAGGGGACCGCTGAGCTGGAGATTTTCCAGAAATGTCTAATGTGCCCCCTCCCTCCCAGGCTCCTCAGCCCCCACTCCCAGGGTCCCTCACTACCCCACGGCCCGCCTGCCTGCTCACGTTTGTGGTTGTTTTTCCGGTGGAAGGGCAGGGCGTGGCGCTCGGCGTTCTCCTCCCCCTCCTCCTCAGCCAGGTGGGTGTGGGTGTAGTGGTAGCTGAGCCCTGGCCGGTTCTTATACCGTTTCCCACAGACTGGAGAGCGAGCAGGGAGGGCTGGTCAGCCCTCCCAGCCCAGGTGGCCTCCACCCTGGCCTCGGGGATCACGCCTCCCGCCCTCTGCCAGAGGCCTGAGCATCCCCTCCCACCGGGCTCTAGAACGGGAGGGAGGGGGCCGGCAGGGGAGAGGTCTCTAGGCCCCACTCTCTCTCTTTCCCCCTCTTCAGAAGGACTCACTATCACAGACATACGGCTTGTCTCGGTCCTCCAGGGAAGCGGTGTCCTGGCGTTTCCGGAGACCCCCGATGCCATATGCCTGGGGGGGGAAGAGTCGGGATCAGGGGCCAAGAAAGGGAGGGAACTGAAAGGGCTTTCATCATCTGAGCCCGAAAGGTGAACCGCAGCTCTGCCACTTCCTAACTATGGGCCCCGACCTCTCTGACGTTCGGTTTCCTCATCTGTAGTGTGGGCATAAAGATGGCTGTAACCCACTGTACTATCTCTGCTTTGCAAAGGGCTTAATAATATCTGAGCCTCGGTTTGCTCCTCTGTAAAAATGGGTCTAACCCCCTCCCCCCTTCAGGCTGCTCTGGGGATTAAATGAGGTCAGACTGGGGCAGGACCTGACCATTGTGCATGCTCAGTACATGGGGCCTGTCATTGAAGAGAGGGATGGGCGCCTGGGTGGCTCAGTTGGTTAAGCGACTGCCTTTGGCTCAGGTCATGATCCTGGAGTCCCAGGATCGAGTCCCGCATCGGGCTTCCTGCTCGGCAGGGAGTCTGCTTCTCCCTCTGACCCTCCTCTCTCTCATATGCTCTCTCTCTCTCATTCTTGCTCTCTCAAATAAATAAAGAAAATCTTAAAAAAAAAAAAAATGAAGAGAGGGATGATGGAGAAGAACTGGGCGGCAATACCTTTCCTTTAGCCCTGTTCTTCCTCCTGGGAATGTCATCCTCCAAGTCTTCCACCTCGAGATCATGTGGAAACTCCAGCAGCTGCTGTTTCTGGGCACCAGGAGAAGGGAGATTGAGGTCAAGAAAATGGGGGATGCTGTCCTGCTTTGTGGGAGTTCTGGACACAGCTGGAGACTGGGGGGAGCAGGGCACGTCAGGAGGTCTTCCAAAAAGAGAAGAGGTGTGGAAGGATGGAGACTTAGGATGCCCAAAGGCCCTAGGGAGCCGGGGGAGATTGCAGAGCAGGACCAGGATGAGCCAGGGCAGGTGGCCGGGGTGAGAAGGCAGCTGGGGCCCCTGAGGGGTGGTCCCACCTGGCAGTCCATAATGGTCTCCTCCTCTTTCAACTCAATCTTCTTCTCCCCGGTCTCAGCACACAGTAGCGCCTCAAGGACTGGCCCTTCCGGGAGGCCACCCTCCTTCTTCAGGGGTGCCTCACAGTCTGGGGACAAGGCCATGGTGGGGTCAAGTGGGGAAGATGTCCCTGGAGGATTCCTCAAAAGCCCAGGTCGGGGTGCTTCAGGAAAGAGGCTTTCCCACACTCGACCAGCGACAAGACTCAAAGATGCAATCATACACCGTGGGAAGGATGCTGAGACCCCGGGAAAGGCCCAGCCAGACACTCAGACCCGCTCAGAAGGAGACACGGCCAGACCCTCACTTACACCTGGATGCAAACGGAGAGATACAGATACTCAACCAGGGGGCACATGGGAGATACCGACTGATCATCTTGAGACAGCCAGACACACAAAGGAAGAGATACACCCAGACACATGGAGGAAACACATCCAAACCCTTGGAGACACCCGAAGACCATCAGATAGAGACATTAAACCATTAGCTATCCCTAGATCCACATAAGGAAGACACAGCCAGACCCAACCCTACACCTGGACACCCAGGGGGAAAAGACAGACATACCTAGGGAGAATCACTCAAACGGATACACGCGGACATACACAGAGGAGGAGACACCCAGTCCCTCCCAGGTAGACAGACACACCCAGAAAGACAGCCAGGTGGACACGTCAATACACCTGGACCCACACAGACCCTTGGATGCACCTGGACAGGGGAAGAGAAACAGCCAGTGACTCTGATAGTCCTGATCACATCCAAGAAGTGATGAAGCCTGACACTCTTGCTGGACCAGCACACAGGGGCAGAAACACACCTAATACACTAGCCACTAGGGGAAGAGATCCTCCCAGACATTCCAAAGCATCTGGCCACTCAAAGGAAGAGACAGCCAGACACCCTGATACACCCAGACACACTCAGAACAGCGGGATACTCTGCGAGACCAGACACACACAAAACTAAATAAACCCTCAAGTACTCTTGGAAACACCCAGAAAAGGACACAGACACTTAGATACACTCCACTGCAGATGGAAAGACACTCTGACACATCCAGACACACGCGGGCACCCATAGGAAGAAATCCAGCCAGACACCACACATCCCAGCTCACCAGGGAAGATCCACCGAGACACACATAACAGATATCACTCTGCCCCCGGATACACCTGGGCCCAAGTAGGAGAAGATACAGTCCAAGTCCAAGCCCAGACACTCAGGGAAAACTGGAGAAGGTCTGGGCTATACCCAGACACACACTTGCAGACACTCGCTAGGAGGGAAATAAAGGCAAATGCTCAGATCCACACTGGCTGGGGGCACTGAGGGGGGGGGCCACCCCGGACGCAGCTCCACCCACCGATCTTGTACTCGCAGGGCCGGAGTCTGGGGTCCTCCAGGATGTTGAGTCTCCGTTTCTTTCTCCAACAGCGCGCGGGATACGTGTAGATCTGTCCAGGGGCCAAACCTGGAGTGAGAAGGCCGAAGGGGCCCTGAGAACGCAAGAAGGCAAGAAGGCGGGCCGCAAAGCCGCCGCTCCGCCCCGCCCCCACGCCCCCCCCCCCTCCAGGGCCGGTTCCGGGGCCGGTACCAGGGCCGCGGTGGGTCTTTTCCATCCAGATGTAGCAGTTGTTCTGGGCCACGCCGGTCTGCGAGTCGAGGAAGGGCAGGCGCAGGCTGCGCTCGGCGCACAGGCGCGCGTTGTAACTGCGGCAGTGCTCAATGGCCTCGCGGTAGAAGTCCTCGCCTAGGCTGCGAGGGGGCGGGTGCGCGGGCGAGCGGCTGTCAGCAAGGGCAGGCGCGCCTGGTCGCCCAGCACCCCGCCCTCCGCGCGGCCCTCGGGAATGGGTGGGCCGCCTCCCCCCACCTCACCCCTCCCCCCCCTGTCGCTCCTGGACTCAGGAGTCCCCAACCTAGGGCCCAATCAGGCCTGGAGCCAATGAGTAAGATACACACAATATGGAAACAGACAAAAATGCACCAGGACCCATCCGTACATGCACACATCAAAATACACAACACAACCAAACCACACAGGATTCACACACAAAGACAGACATATCCCAAAACTCACAAAGGAGAAACAGACAAATCTCACATATGTGCACACACAAATATCTACTGAAAAAACATTAACATCGCAGTCACCTAGTGTAGAAACAGACACATCACACATATATCCATGCACAAATACACATCACACATCCAAAGACACACAACATAAACAAAGCACCTGCACAAAGACACACAACATGCAAACAGATCACACACACACACATCCAAAGACACACAGAGATACACAAATATTACGAGAAGAATGCTAAAACAAACTGCCCACACGTGCACTTACATACCCAAAGACACAACACAAACAAATCACACACACACACACACACACACACAATATCCAGACACACTATACAAAGAAATCACACAGATTCACACAGGACACACTCACACACAATCACAAAGATACACTATAGAAACCAACATCTAAAATACCACATATTCACACAAAGATACACACACAGACAACATAGGAACAGACAAATCCAGCCATATTCACACAAAAATGTACACATAAATCCATGCATACCTACAAATCCAGACACAGAACACAAATGATGTGCAGTTTCAAAGGACATGTACACACATTCAAAGACCCAAATATCAAAAGAAACCTAGTGTAGACTAAAATAAATTAAACACATATCCACACACATATTAAAAAAAAAAAAAACAACCCACAAACAAACAAGTGACACACACTCCACATGCCAAGACAAAGGTAGTGTGGGCTTCACTCAAGTTTACCAAGGCTCCCACACCCCCAGGCCATTTCACTCTCTCCCCAACCCCGGGGGTCGCGGGGCGGGACATGACCCCCTTCCGCCGAAAAGGACCCGAAGAGGACTCCGAGTTCCCCACACCCTCCGCTCCTCCAGGAGCAGCGCATCAGACACCGTTCTTGCCAGAGACCCACAATCACACACATTCGCAGCACGGCCCACGGTGACAGCCCCCCAGACACCCCTTCGGCCCCACCCCCGGCCGCCACACACACGCCCGCGCACACCCGCCCGCGCGCCCTCTCCCGCCTCCCGCAGGCCCGCAGCACCTCAGGGGGCCGGGGATGACCGTGGCCATCTTGCTCCCCGGGTCCTGCCCCCAGCAGGTCCCCGCCGGGTCGGTCCTCCCAGCGCTCGGGCGGGCGCTGAGGCCGCCCATCCATTCATTCCCGCGGGGCGGGAGCACCGGGGCCACAGCCAATCGCGACGGCAGGGCGGGCCCGCCCGGGCCATGCTGGGAGTGGTAGTCCCGGGCCTGGGGGCCGGCGGGACCCCGCGGGGAAGGGGGCGCAGAGGTGCGGCCCAAGGAGCGCGCACGGCCACTCACCCGCGCTCGCTCTTACGCGCATCCAGTGTCCCGGGCATCCACTCACACATGCACACCTGGACTCGCACACACCCACGTACGGCAGTTTACACACACATTCACACGTATACTCACAGCCTCCCACGCAGACTCACGCACACTTCCCTCCCACACCTTCACAGACTCACATACATTTACACTCACACAAACACTTCGATGCCACGAGACTTAGAGCTACCTTAGAGGTGCCCACGCAAACGTCCCCACCGGCATGCCTACACTTGGCTCACTGACACCTCTCCCTCCCCCATCCCCAGGCCCTCCCAGCTCCGGGGAACCCTATCTGTCCCACCAGGGCAGTCACTCTCACAGTGACCCCGCCCTGCTCCAGCCGTCCTTCCGCGGGGCAGGCAGCACGGTGCTCCTAAGGAGCAGTAGCCACACCTTGCGGGTTCAAATCCTGGCTCTGCACCTTGGGGGCCATGTGGCCTTGGGCAAATGACTTAACCTTTCTGGGCCTCAGTTTCCTCATCTGTAAAATGAGGGTGACACCTCATTGGATTGTTGTAAGGATTAAATGAGTAAATATGCATAAAGTGTTGTTTTTGTTTTTGTTTTTTTTCCCTGCCCAGCGTGGAGCTCACCGCCTGCTGGGCTTCCTGAAATCCAGACCTGAGTTGAGATCAAGAATCCGATGCTTAACAGATTGAGCCACCCAGGCACCTCCATGAAGGTAAAAGGCACCTTTTTAAAAAGGTAGTAGGCGTTCAGTAAATTCACTCCCCAAAGAGTTTCTGATGTGCAATAAGATGTACAATGGTGATAGCCAAACATTACTAGAAAGAATAATGCCTGGCACACAATAGATGTTCAATAAATTTTTGTTGAATGAGTAAATATACTGAGTACCCACCATGTGCCAGACACAGTTCTAAGTACTTCCAGAGGAGTAACTCCTACAATCCTCATAATGACCCTCGGAGGTGATGCTATTTTTGTCCCCATTTTCCAGATAAGGAATGGAAGACACAGGGAGGTGAAATTACAGGCCCTCAGCCCTGGCTGCTGTTTGAAGGTGGGACTAAGAGAAGGATTCACTCACCTAGATATCTGGACCCAAGTGAGGCTTACCTCCTCCTTTCTCCTACTGTCACCCACACAGACTGTCCCCTAAGGGATTCCCAGACAGCACGCTGACCCACCAGGCCACACCAGCGCTCACCTGGAACCACCCTGGTCCAAAGTTTGTGTTCAAGTTTGAGCCCCCACATGGATAAAAACGCCCACAAATGTCGTTGTCCACCAGGGGGCTCTCCAGCAGACAGAGAGGCAGACTAGCCTTCCCCTCTTTTGTCACTTGATGCCTCCACCTACCCTCTGGCGAGAGAGACACCCTCAATGTCTTCCACACTTATCACTTCTAAACACACACACACACACACCCTAGTCTTAGACCCCCTGCACAAACTTTCCCCAATCTCCCCCAGGTAAGGCCTTGACTCCCCCGCCCTGCACTCCCAACAGGACACAGTGGGTCTCAGCTTCACATCTGGCCTAGAGTAGGTGGCAATGGGGAGTAAGTGAGGGACGCTGGTACCCCCACGCTCACGCTGCCTCCAGGCTCCTATACTGGCCACCCCATGCCTCACCCGCAGGAAGCCCTGCCCCTCCGCCCATCAGCTCAGCTCCGAGAGTGCCCTTGCCACCTTCCTCTCACACCTCCCACCACCCTCACAGGTCCCCCAACACATGACACTTGGCTCCCCACACCTCCAGCCTCAGACACCCCAGCTCACTCCTGCCCCACCCCAGAACACTTACATCAATTTGATCCGTTTGGAGCCTGAGTGTAGAATATACTCCATGACCTCCCTGGACGCCCTTGTCCAGCAGCATGATTGACCACAGACCCAAGCTGACACTTCCCTCCCTTTCCTTACCCCTAGTCACCTTCACAGATCCCTCTTCCACACTTGAACTCCTAGCCCCATGGCCTACCCTCATCCCTGCGGACCCCTCAGAAGATGAGAGCAAAGAAGGGAGCTGGCACTCCCACCCTAACCTTATTCTGGCCTCCTGGCCCCTGCAATGCCCCATACGGAAAGTGGACCACATGAGAAATTCAATATTGATACTACTACTAATAATTGGTACACTTAGTCAGGGTCAGGCTCTGTTCCAAGTGCTTTACAAAGATCACAACAGCCCCTTGAGGTTATAGGCACTGTTATGATTCCCCACTACACAGATGGTAACATTGAGGCTCTGGAGGAGGGGGAGAAGGGGAGGTGATTTAATAGATCAAGATGAGGTTTGAAGCCAAGCAGTCAGAACCCCTAGGCCTGCTCCTTCCACTTTCCCACTCCCAAGGCAATTAGCTCTCACATTCTTTTCAGGAGCCAGTTCCTACCCTCAACCCTCCACCCTGCAGACCTCTCCCACGATGAGAGCAAAGGACAAACAAGGGGGCCGGCACTCCCACCCCAGCGCTTCCTCTGGCCTCCTCCAAGAGGTCTGGGCCAGGGTCAGAGTGAGGAAGCCAGAATGCCTGTAGATCCAGCAACCTGTACAGGAACACTGTCCCAGCCAGTTTGAGGGTGTTTCTCATAGGAGACACATCTGTCTGTGTGTAAGATAGAGTGAGAGGGAAGCAGAAGTGTGTCACCATCACACACCTCCCCACACTGACCCCAGCTCCGCACACACGCCCTGTAAGCTCTCTCTGGCTCACCGCAAAGCCACACGTGTAGGCGCGTGCCTATTAACCCCCGCCCCCTCCTCTCCCAACAGCCCCCCGCCAGAAACCAGAAACTACTGGGGGGCTTGGGTCCGGCCGTCTGACACAGCCCTTGGGAGGGTGGGGGGCGCTCCCATCCCCTTCCCCCTCACCACCAGCCAGCACACGTTGCTCAAGGTCAAGGCGGCGAGCGCAAGGGGTTGGGGGAAGCGGGGTTGGGGGGGTAGGTCGCCCCAGCCCCTTTGTGCGGCGCCGCGGGCGTTCGCCCTCCGCCTCCTCCCCCAGGCCCGGGAGGAGGGGGAGGGGAGTGCCGCGCTCGCCAGCCGAGGAGGGAGGGCGGGAACGGCCGCGCGCCTGTCACTCTGAGCCCGCTATCACCGCCGGAGGAAAGGGGGTGGGGAGCGCTGGGACCCGGGAGTCCGGGATCCCGAAGAGGGAGCGAGAGAGAGAGATGGAAAGAGAGAGAAGAGAGGCGGACAGAGCGAGGGATGGCTAGGAGAGGGATGAGACAGGGCTGGGCTTGAACCCAGGCGTCCAGGTTCCTAGCCACCGGGCCCAGGAGGAAGCTAACACTCGGAGGAGGGACGCGGACAGGGAGAAAGGGAGGGAATCCCCCGAGATTGAGGGCTGCTGCCAGCATCCTCTCCCAAGGCATCCGGTCCCCAAGGGGTTGAGAGATGCTCTCATTAGATGTCTATGGGCGGGGAGAGGGAGCGATCCCACGGTCTGACCTGGGCGTCGGAGCTTCTAGGTCCTGAAGACCGGGGGAGGAAAAAGGGGAGAGAGGACCCCCGACGTCTCAGCTCCCACCCTGCGGCCGCGCGGGCCGAGGTCCCCGGAGAAAGAGGGGTAAAAAGAAAGGTGTTCTGATGAGAGGAAGGACGGTGGTGAAGACCCCGGAGACTGAGGTCTGGACTTAGGCGTCCGTACTCCCAGCCCTATGCCGGGGCAGGCCCGGCGCCCCCGGAGATTCGGAGGAGGAGAGATGGAGGAGGAAGAGAGGGAAGCCCCTACCCCCACTCTGGGTGGGGAAACGGCCTCCGCCACCCCCCAGCCCGCGCGCCACATTCCTTCACTGACAGCGACAAAGAAGAGACGCCCCCGCGACCCTGAAGGGGCTCCCGCCCCCAACCCCAGGGGACAACAAGGGGCGGCGGGTCCCCCAGGGGTGGGGGGCGCTCTGGGGGTCCCCATTAAACTACCTTCCGCGCGCCGCGTCCCCTTCCCCAGCGAGGGCGGGGGAAGGGCCGGGGGTGGGGGGCGGGATGGAGGGACGTGGACGGCGGGGACACTCACGACTTGAGCGGGTTCTGAATGGCGGTGGCCATGGCCCGCTCGGCTGGGCCGCCTCCGGCCCGGGGCGCTGCTGCCGCCGCGCGCGGGCCCAGCCCGGCCTGCGCCGCCCGCTCTGCCGCCCAGCGCGCTACGATTTCATTCATTCTTGGGGCTGCGGCGCGAGCCGAGTGGGGCGGGCCGGGGGCGGGGCTCGGCCAATCCCCGCACCTCCCGGCGCACGACGGGACGTGGAGTCTCGGGGCGCGCGGCGGCGCCCGAGGGCGCCCCTGGCCGGACTACACGTCCCAGGGGGCTCCGGGAGGACCACAAGCCCATTGGCTGCTGAGGATACAGGGCGGGGCTGGGCTCGTCCCAGAGCATCCTTTCCTCCTCCCTGAGGGTGCCTCCATTCCCATCTCGGGCTCTCCATCCTCCAGGACCCGCAGACGTGAGAGCAGGTGGTTCCTGGCCTCTGGGTCTCCCCAGGGTATGTGGATGACCCCAGGATCTGTCGTGTGTTCTTGTCTGTGCTTGCTGGTCTGGGTGTCTCTTCTGTGTACGCCAGCGTGTAAACAAGCACAGGGGTTAATCACTGCCTTTGTTCACTTATTCAGTGCCTGCCAGGTGCCAGGCACTCTTCTAGACACCGTGGCATACAGCAGTGACCCAACAAAGTCCCTGCCCTCCAGGAGCTGACCTTTTCATGGAGAAAGACAGATAGGTGATAAAGAAGAAAATAAAGAGACAAAATCATTTTAGAGAATTATGAATGCTATAAAGTGGCTTCTCTGAGGAGATGGCATTTGAACTGAGACCTGAGAAGTTCCAGCCAGGCAATAGGAGGGGAAAGGGATCGAGCTTTGACAAGTGCAAAGATCAGTGAGAAAGCTGGTGTGACTGGAGCAGAGTGAGTGAGGGGAGAGACAAGGCTGGGGAGCGAGCAAGGACCCAGATCATGTACAGCCTTGTAGGACATTACAGAGAAATTGGATTTTGTTCTAAGTGCAATCAATCATTGGCTCTCTTCTTTTTCACACCCACCCACCCCCCCCCACACACACACACCAAAAGCCCATCAGCAAATCCTATTATCTCTACATTCACAAAACAGATCCAGAATCCACCTAGTCTTCTCCCTTCACAGCCTCCACCCGGTACCATCTACCATTGTCTCCTGCCTGGACGGCTCCAGGTCTGTTCTCCCCACGGCAGCCAGAGTGGGCTATCTAAAACATATGGCATCACAATGCTCTCTGGCTCAAAACCTCCAGTGACTTCTTTCACAATTAGAGTAAAATGCAAAGTCCTCCCTCAGCCCCCAACGCCCTACTTGATCCCCTCCCCAACCGTCATCAGATTTCTGACCTCATCTCCCTCTTTCCTTCCGTTGGCTGACTTTACTCCAGTCACACTGGCCTCCTCCCTGTTCCTGGAAGATTTCAGTCCCATGTCAGCCACAGAATCTTTACACTTACTCTTCTCTCTGCCTAGAATGTTCCTCCCCCAGATATCCACATGGCTCCATCCCTCACTTTATTCAGGTTCCTGATTAAATGTCACCTCCTCAGATCCAACCTCAGCTAAAATAGCATTCCCCATAACCCTGTCCTCTCAAATGCTTTTTCTTCCAACACTTATCATAGTTTGTCATCGTGTAATCGATCTATTTAGTTATTTGACTTATTGTCTGTCTCCACCCATTAGAATATCGGCTCTGTGAGGGCAGGGATTGTTGTCCCGTCCACTGTTGTCTTCCCAGTGCCTAGAACAGGGCCTGAAAAGTAGTAGGTGCTCAATAATCATTTGTTGAACAAATAAGTGGATCAACCAGAAGTTGTGTTCCATGCGTCTCCCCACCGTCTAGCTCTGAGGCATACAACCAGCAGAGCAGAGAGTAAGGGGGGCTCCATACTGTGCCCTCCACACACAGATACTTGCACAACCTGAAAGGGGGGTGCTGTATTAAGGAAATCCCCCAGCAGGGGGTCTGGAGCTAAAGACAAAGAGAAGGGAGGGGTTCACAGGCACATTCACTCCTTTCTAGAGTATTACGGTCCCCAGCTCCGTGCAGGCATGCTGGACACAGCAGTGCTGGCTCTGCCCTGGGCTCGTAAGCTCACAGCCCAGTGGGATAACAGACCCATCCCCACAAGATGACAGCCAAGAGTGGAGGAAGCGCAAGCAGAGTGGTCAAGGCTGGGATAGGGAAGCACAGGAGCTGTGGGAGCCCAGAGGAAGCTCCTGACCCAGGCTGTGGGTCAGGGAGGGGCTTTTTGGAGCAGATTCCAGGGGAATCCTTTCGAGTCCTGACCCCTTGCCCTCTCAAGACACGGAGCAATTGTCTGTTCTGACATCTTGGGGCCCCAAGATGTCACCCAAGTGTTGGGAACATGGACCGTGGAAGTCCTAGCCTTTGGTCACTTCTCCTAACCCTGGAGCCCAAGGATCTGGCCAGCAGAGGGCACTGTGGCCCCAGTCTTTGTCCACGCAGGCTGTTCTGAAGCCTCAGACCTGGGACAGATACCTTACTCTCGCAGTGGGGCCACTAGGGGAGACACTGGTCCACCCACCCTGGGCCTCCGACCCTGCCCAGCACCTGGTCACTGGTGTCTGACACCCCACCCCCAAAAGCTCCTGTGGAATCGCTAAGACACCCTCTGTTCCAGACCCCCGGGGGCTTCACCTGGGCCTCTGAGGGTGACACCATTGCTAACCTACTGCCCCATATTCCTCTCTTCCCGACTCATCTTCAGAATAGACAGCCCTCCCCTAAGCCTCCCTTGGGATGTTCAGACATGATCTTCTGAAGTCTCCTGACCAGATGGGGATATTGAAGTACAAAGGAGGTGAGGTCAGGCAACTTAGGCTCAGAAGGACAACACCTTCATCAAGAGCCCCCGCCCATCAGGGCACGGGGAGCTAGGATTTGAACCCCGGTCTGACTGAGAAGCTAACCTCGCCTTTCCTCCTTGTGCTACTCTGAGGGGGAGCTTACTGACTTCTCTGGGTCAGAATCCACTCAGGTCTTCTGTGAAAATGCCATCCCTGCCCATCCCCCCCAATGCCCCGGTCCTAGGGATTCAGGGTCTCTGAAAACAGACCCCAGAATCTATCCTTAGCAAGCCCCCACATCTTTCTAATGACCTCAAGGCATGAGAACCACTGGGTTAGTGTTTGAGGACAAACACAGAAAGAAGAAACAAAATGTAGTTGAAGGGAAGGTTGTCAAGCACTGGGGTGCGGTGGGGTGGGGGGGACGGGGGTCATGCCATAAGCCACAGAGCCAAGAGTGGATGGCGTGGGCTCTGTGGGCCAATGTCCTGTGTTCCCCTGTGGCTCTGCACGAACCTCCTCCATCTTTCTGAAACTTTAGTTTTCCCATCTGCAAAATAGGAGTACTAGTTCCAGCTTCCCAGGTGTGTGGGGAGGATACTGTGGGTCCATGTGAAGCACTTAGAACAGTGCCTGGCACTTTAGCACGCGATAAATGTGATCCTTACATCATAAATTCCTGTGGCTGAACACCTACCTTGCCCTTCACCTGGGCTGAAAGTTTTACATATCTAATCTCAACAGCCTAGCGGGTTGCCCATGGTTCCAGCCCCTTCCCTTGCCCCCCTCAGGGGTGGTCTCTGGTGGGAGATCACAAATAAATCCCAAAGCCTGGACTTGACCTTGGGTGTGCTAACCCCAAAGCACCCTGTGTGCTGCCCTGACGGGCTGTACATGGCGGGGGGGGGGGGGAGTCCTGGTCACTGAGCACTCTTCCCCCTGCCAGGGCACAGTCATGTGACCCTCACAACAATCTTGAGACCCAGGACAAGGTCAGACCATGTCAGGTAGGGCCTTAAAACCCAAGGGAAGGAAGCCAGTGTGCTTTCTAAGCACGATCTAACGCTGCTGTGGAAAGATTCCCACGGTTGCACAGGTGGGCCAAATTTTGGGGGGTGGGAGCACAAAGACCAGGGAGGAGGCTGCGGTAGCTCCAGTCGGAGGAGGGGGCAGAGCACGGATGAGGAGGGGATGAGAAGCGGCAGAACCGCGGCCGCTGTGACAAATGACTACAAACTTGGCGACTTAAAATGACATAAATGTCTTCTCCTACAGTTCTGGAGGCCAGAAGTCTGAAATCGGTATCGCTGGGGTGAAATCAAGGTGTGGACAGGGCCCCCCTCCTTCTGGAGATGCTAGGAGAGCATCCCGTCTGCGCCTCTCCCAGCCCCTGGTGGCTGATGGCTTTCCGGGCTTGTGACCGCCAGCTCTCCAAACTTCAAGGCCGGTATCTTCAAATCTTTCCCTGCTTGTCTTCACATCACTTTCTCTTCTGCTTTCAAATTTCCCTCTGCTTCTCTCTCTCTCCTTTTTTTAACTTTTAAAAAAGATTTTACTCATTCATTTCAGAGAGAGAGAGCGCACAAGCAGGGGCAGACAGAGAGGGCGAAGCAGGTTCCTCACTCAATGAGCAGGGAGCCCCACTGGGGGTTCGATCCCAGGACCCTGAGATCATGACCTGAGCAGAAGGCAGAGGCTCAACCGACGGAGCCACCCAGGAGCCCCGCTCTGCTTCTCTCTTATAAAGACCCTTGTAATTACATTGGACACTCCATGAGAATCCCGGATAATCTTCCCCACCTCAAGACCCTTAACTTAATCACATCTGCAAAATCCCTTCTGCCATGTAAGATAACATAGTCCCAGGTTCTGGGGATTAGGACTCGACATTTTGGGGGCCATTTTTCTGTCTACCACAGTACCCTATTGAAAATGGCAATCTTCCCCCTTCCTAGCACTTCCAGTCTCTTTGCTACGTTTAATTTTTTTTCTCTTTGTTTAATTTTTCCAATAATTCTTGGGGCCGCCTGATTGGCTCAGTCAGAGCATGGGACTCTTGATCTTGGGGTTGTGAGTTTGAGCCCCACGCTGGGTGTGGAGATTACTTAAAAATAAAAAGCTTTTAAAAAAATCAGAAAAATGGGGCGCCTGGGTGGCTCAATCATTAAGCGTCTGCCTTCGGCTCAGGTCATGATCCCAGGGTCCTGGGATGGAGTCCCACATCGGGTTCCCGGCTTGGCGGGGAGCCTGCTTCTCCCTCTGACCCTCTCCTCTCTCATGCTGTTTCTCTCTCGCTCGGTCTCCAATAAATAAATAAATAAAATCTTTAAAAAAAAAGATTTTATTTATTTGACAGAGAGAGGCACAGTGAGAGAGGAAACACAAGAAGGGGGAGTGGGAGAGGGAGAAGCAGACTCCCTGTGGAGCAGGGAGCCCAATGCAGGGCTCGATCCCAGGACCCTGGGATAACAATCCGAGCCAAAGGCAGATGCTTAACAACTGAGCCACCCAGGTGCCCCAGAATGTAAGCTCCTGATATCACCTGGCACCTGGAACAGTGCCAGACATAAAGCAGGTGCTAAGAAATATCTGTGACTGAATGAATGGATTACTCCCCAGAAGCCTAGACCCTGATGCACTCCCACCCGCAGTATATGGGGGGCCCTATTTCCCCAGGCCTAGGCTACCCAGTTTATCCAGTTCACTTACCATGCGTTACCACGTACTTCATCCATGCTTACCAGTCCATTCTGTTGGTCAATACCACTGCTACTCCGGCCGACACTTGGTATCATCCAGCTTTCTAACTTTTGCCTGATCAATAGATGTTAACTGATAGCTCACTGTTGTTTTATTTTTATTTTTTTTAAGACTTTTATTTGTAAGTAATCTCTACCCCGCAACATGGGGCTCGAACTCACAACACCGCTCTACCCACTGAGCCAGCCAGGTGCCCCTCTCATTGTTGTTTTAACTTGCTTCTTTTGGATTACTATTGATAATCCCTTGTATATTTTCCTACCAGGGATATTATTGTTTTGTTTTGTTTTGTTTTGTTTTTGGTGTAAACTTTTTTTTTTAATTCAAGTATGAAAACATACAGTGTTATATTAGTTTCAAGTATACAATATAATGATTCAACAATTCTATATATTTCTCAGTACTTATTTAGATAAGTGTACTCTTAATCCCTTTTTTAAATTAAGAGGGTTTTTTTAAAGATTTTATTTATTTATTTGAGAAAGAGAGAGAGAGCAAGAGCAGGGAGGAGGGGGAGAGGGACAAAGGGATTTCCGGATTCCCTGCTGAGCAAGGAGCCTTACATGGGGCTCGATCCCAGGACCCAGAGATCATGACCTGGGCCAAAGACAGACACTTAACCGACTGAGCCGCCCAGGTGCCCCCCAATTAAGTTTTTAATTTTAATTCCTGTGTATATAACATACAATGTTATAGTAGTTTCAGGGTACAATCTAGTGATTCAGCAAATCTGTACCTTACTCAGTGCTCATGGAGATCCGTGTAAGGGGTATTGTCTTCTGGTATTGATTTGCAAAAGAGTTCCCTGTAGTTTCTGAATTGTAATCACTCATCAGTTGTAGATGTTGTAAATATCTTCCCTCATTCTGCCCATTAAACAGCTATGAGGCTTCATCTATGAGGCTCTTCCTTGGACAGAAACTCTTAATTTTGACATGATCAAATTCATCAAATTCTTTCACCTTATGGTTTAGTCTTGAAGTTTTGTTTCAGAAGTCCTTCCCGCAGGGCTGCACCTCCCCCCCGCCCTCACTGTTCCTGTGATCACTAGCTGTATAACCAACTCCACTAAATTCAGTGGCAGAAAACAGCCATCATTTATTACATTTATCTCTCACAGTTCTGGGAGCGACGGGGCTCAGCTGAGCACTTCTCACTGGGGGTCTCTCATGCCTTGCAGCCAGAAGGCATCTAGGGCTAGGGTCCTCCTCCCTCTCCAGGCTTCTTCACACATATGTTGGGTTTTTTTGTTTTTTTCTTCTTTCCCGGCTGTCTAGAACACAAAACCCCTCCGTGTGTCCGTGTGGCTTCCTCACAACATGGCAGCTGGCTTGCAGTAACAAGCAGTAACAAGCATACCAAGAGAACCCAGCTAAAGCTTTGTCTGACCTAGCCTCTGAAGTCACTGTTCTGGGGCACTGTTCTAGCTCAGTTGGTTAAGCGTCTGCCTTCTGCTCAGGTTTCAGTCCCATGTCAGGAATCCCTCCTGCCCTCCTCCCTCTCCCTCTGCCCCTCCCCCCACTCATGCTCATGCACGCGCTCTTTCTCTCAAATAAATAAATAAAATCTTATAAAAAAAAAAAAGAAGTCAGTTGTGAACTGAATGTTTGTGTCTCCCCCACCAAAATTCATATGTTGAAGCCCTAAGCCCCAGTGTGATGGTGCTTGGAGATGGGGCCTTGGGAGGTAATTAGGATCAGATGAGGTCTGATGGAACTAGTGTCCTCTTAAGAAGAGATACCAGAGAGCTTGTTCTCTTTCTTTCTGATGGTGAGGACACAGCAGGAAGACAGCCATCTGCAAGCTAGGGAGAGAGTCCTTGCCAGAACCCAGCCATGCTGGCATCCTGATCTCAGATTTCCCAACCTTTAGAACTGTGAGAAAATGCATTTTTTTTTTTAAAGTAATCTCTACACCCAGTGTGGGCCTCAAACTCAAACCCTAAGATCAAGAGTTGCATGCTCCATTGACTGAGCCAGCCTGGCACCCTCATTAACTCCATAGTTTTATTCTTTACATTTAGGTCTTTACTTCATCTGGAGTCTATCTTTGTATATGGTGTGAGGTAAGGATCCTTTTTTTTTTCTCCACATAGTGAGTCAGTTTTCCTAAAGCCTCAGTGAACAATCCATCCTTTCCCACCGAATGGAAGTGCCACCTCTATCATTTTATGTCCCTATACAGGCCTGGGTCTGCCTGTGAGTCTGTTTTGTTCCTTTGGTATATTCATCTGTTCTTGCAACACGCTATTTTTAGAACTATGGCTTTGCAGTTTGTCTTAATATTTGGTAAAGCAAGATCCCCTCCTTTCCTTTTTTATGTTGACTTAGCTATTTTTATACCTTTATTCCTCCATATAAATTTTAGAATTGGTTTATCAAATACTTCAAAAAAATCTGGAATTTTTATTAAGATTGCTTTAAATTTACTGGCTAATTTCGAGAGCTGACATGTAGATAATATTAAGATACCCTATCCAAGGACATGCATGGTTTCATTTTTTTCAGATTACCTTCTGTATCCTTTATTGACATTTTACTTTTTAGTTTATTTTAATTTTTTAAAAGTAATCTCTATGCCCAATGTGGGGCTTGAATTCACTGAGGTCAGGAGTTGCACGCTCTACCGACTAAGCCAGCCAGGGACCCCTAAAATTATGTTTTAGTTGGTTATTACAGTGTTACTGAGATGATATTGATTTGTGTAGGTTGATCTTATATCAACCATGATAATCTCTTTGCTAAGAGCCCTCCTGCCTCAATTGTGAATACCAGTCATATCATTGATGAAAGCCCGTTTCAAATATTTATCATCCTAATTAGCAAAGCCCTTAGTGTTGATCAGAGATGGATGCGTGCCTTACAGCAGATGCCTCTGGAGCCAGCTCTTTTAATTAAAATCCAGCTGACAACCCTCCCGCCTCCGGCATAACTAACCTCTGGGGTGCAGTTTAAAACCAACTCATATAGCCACGAGGGGGCGCTGAGACCTCACTTAGATAGGAGGAGACTTACTGTGGGTGGAGAGACTGTGGACACCAGGGGGCATTGTTTGGGCCAAGCACCTAGTATGCGCCACACGCTGTTCTGGATGTTAGGGGAGCAATGCTCAAGGCAAGCAAGGAGCTAATACGCTGAAAGTCGCGGAGTGTGGACAGACAATAAAATAAACTAACACTATATCAGGGCTGGGGCGCCTGCGCTGCACGGTCGGTTGGGAGTCGGGCTCTTGGTTTTGGCTCAGGTGGTGATCGCGGGGTCTGGGATGAGCCCCCGGTTGGGCTCTGCACTCAGGGCGGAGTCTGCTTAAGATGTTCTCAGGCGCCTGGGTGGCTCAGTTGGTTAAGTGACTGCCTTCGGCTCAGGTCATGATCCTGGAGTCCTGGAATCGAGTCCCACATCGGGCTCTCTGCTCAGCAGGGAGCCTGCTTCTCCCTCTGACCCTCCCCCCTCTCATGCTCTCTCTATCTCATTCTCTTTCTCAAATAAATAAAATCTTTTAAAAAATTTAAAAAAAGATGTTCTCTCTCCCGCACCTGAGTGGTTCAGTGGGTTAAGCATCTGCCTTCAGCTCAGGGCACCATCCCAGAGTCCTGGGATCAAGCCCCATGTTGGGCTCCCCACTCAGTGGGGAGCCTGCTTCTCCCCCTCCCTCTGCAGCTCCCCCTGCTTGCGCTCTCTCCCTCTCTCAGATAAATAAAATCTCAAAGAAAAAATCCTAGAACAATACCAAGAAATTAATGTTTTAAAATGATGAATTGGGGCACCTGGGTGGCTCAGTTGTTGAGCGCCTGCCTTCGGCTCAGGTCATGATCCCAGGGTCCTGGGATCGAGCCCCGCACCCAGCTCCCTGCTCCGCGGGGAGCCTGCTTCTCCCTCTCCCACTCCCCCTGCTTGTGTTCCCTCTCTCACTGTGTCTCTCTCTGTCAAATAAATAAATAAAATCTTAAAAAATAATAAAATAAAATAAAAAATGATGAATTGGAGGAAGTTAGAAGAGGGAACGGAGTGGATGTAGACGAAGGTAAGAGTGAGGGAAAGATGCCTTGTGGCTGCCGAGTGGGAAATAGCACAGACCCTGGGAGGCAGGGAGCCTGGTAACCTTGGGGCAAGTGTGGGGCCACAATGCAAGGGTGGCAGGTCGGGTACACTGTGTCCTTTGGAGCTTTGCCACATCAGAGGGCCTGAAAATCAGTGTTCCCAAGGCACATCTTTGCTGGCCAGAGATGATGGCTGGAGGAGCTAATGGTCTAGCTCCTCCCTAGGATGATAAGGTTGATAACGATGCTTATTACGTGCCTGGCATTAGTCTATGATCTGTACATTTTTCTTAAATTTTTAAAGATTTTATTTATTTATTTGAGACAGAGAGAGCAAGCACGAGCAGGGGGAGGAGCAGAGGGAGAGGGAGAAGCAGGCTCCCCGCTGAGCAGAGAGCCTGATGTGGGGCTTAATCCCAGGACCCCGGGATCATGACCTGAGCCGAAGGCAGATGCTTAACCACTGAGCCACCCAGGTGCCCTTGATCTGTACATTTAAACCTCATGACAACGCCGGGTGGTAGATACTGTTCTAATCCTCTTCATTTCACAGATATGGAAACGGAGGCACAGAAAGGTTAAGGGACTTGTTGAAGACGACACAACTAGGAAGGGAGATAGATGGCATTTGAATCCAGGCAAGAACCCCAGAGTCCGGGCTCTTACCCACTATGGTATGCTGCTTCCCAATGCTTTTGTTGTAGCCTTGTTCTCAGTCAAGTTGTATGGCCCTTTGGATAGGCTAGCTCAGGAGTGTGAGCAGTCACTAACACTTTAGTATGAATTAGTTACCGCCCCCCCCCCCCCGCCCCCCCCACCTTCCTGACACTAACATATAGCAATCACCGCTATGGTTTACAGGAGCACTGTAGTGTAGGAGTTCAGTAGCTGGGCTCTGGAGTCATATGCCTGGGATTGAAGCCCAGTGCCACTTCCCAGGTGTGTGACTTTGGGTAAGTGTTGGCACTAAACTGGGCCTCAGTTTCCTCATTTGTGAAGTCCCCATTTTTCAGATGAGGGAACTGAGCAGCTCAACACACGGCACACCCAGGACTTTAGGACCTGGGTTTTGAGCACATAGTCACCTCCACAGAATGAGGAACCAAAAACAGGTTCTGTGAGAGGGAAGTCTGAGGTCCCTAGGCCCGAGAGGATGTTCTGGGAGATGCGCCCAAGTGATTGGATGCTGGGAGGGCTATGTCCATCCTCCACACATTTGTTCTCTGTAGGTCTGGGTGGAGGGAAGGGGACCCTGGAAGCCTGAGGTCTGCATGCGCGGAGACAGCAAAGCCGTCTGCAGGGCTGGACAGGCAAGGGGTTTCTGCATTCCTCCTCTCCTTCAGTGGCATCTTCCCTTCCTGCCAGACTGGAGCTCAGACCCCCTGCGATGGGTGCCTGATCCTGGCCGGGCTGCTGGGTGGCACAGGGTAGGGATGGGGGCCAGGGCCCCACGTCAGTCAGTAGAGGGATGATGTGAGGTGTGTTTTGTCCTGGTTGCGGGGGGGGGGATGCCCTAGCTCTGCCCCCCCACCCCAATCTCCTGACCATACATAGGCAGGACCGCTGCTACAGCTAGACCTGCTGATAAAATACTGAAATCCTGGGGCGCCTGGGTGGCTCAGTCGGTTAAGCGTCTGCCTTTGGCTCAGGTCAGGATCTCAGGGTCTTGGGATCAAGTCCCCCACCCCGACCCCCCCCTGCATCAGGCTCTCTGCTCAACGGGGAGCCTGCTTCTCCCTCTCCCTCTGCCCGCTGCTCTGTCTACTTGTGCTCTGTCAAGTAAATAAAATCTTTTAAAAATATACTGAAATACTTCCACAGTTTGGGGTAAATAGCTGCCACCCACTTCTGATGCCCTTCAGGCCTCCCTAGCACCCAGCCCAGGGGCCTCCCTGATCCAGCTTTGGGGGATTTGCTGATCCTGATGGGTGGATGGCTCCACCAATATCTGGTATCTTCCCTGCCTTAGCCTCAACGTCAATCCCTCCACTCACAAGGTTCAGACATGGGTACCCATTTCATATAAACTCCTATGCATCCTTCAAAGCCTTGCCTCAATGTCACTTTCTTCAGGAAGCCCTCCTGGTTTGTTCACGATGTGTGGTGGTGATATTGGGCACATTTGGTTTTGCGCATCTCCCAAGGTACAAGGACCACAGGCCACCATTCCCACAGGAGCCCTGAATGACACCCACTGGGGCCCTGCTGGCTTGCACTGGGCCAAGGCTGAGGGGGAAGTGAGGACAAGCTGAGTCCCGGGAGGGGAGGGGGGCAAGGTCAGCAGGGCCTGTTCTCATGCTCTGGCTGAGGAGCGATTCTCCATCTGTCAGGCCAGCTGTGGGTGCCGGGACCTGGGGAGACGCAGCAGGACAGAGGGAGGTGTGTAGGGGGAGCTCAGGGAAATCCACGGTAGTCAGGGAGAGGAAAAACAGGCACACCGTATTGTTACAGAGCCATTACATACAACTTACAAACAAGCCAGGACGGTGTGGAGGGTAGGGGAGAAGGGAGGAGGCACGGAGGCAAGAAGGTCAGGGTGGCGCGGTCCGGGCTGGGTCCTGGAGGGGGCTCAGGCTGCGGTTCCCGGAGGGGCTTGTCGGGTGGAGGCCGGGCTGCTTGTGGAGGCCTCGTAGCTTCCCCAGCAGCTCCTGAACGAAGTCCTGAGGATGGGGCAGGGGTCCTGAGAACATGGGGAGGGGCGGGGCTGCCCCCTGCCCTGCCCTGCCCAGCCCAGCCCCTCGGACGGGGGCCCCTACTGCTCCGCCTCCCCTGCCTCCCCTCCTGGGCAGCGAGAGCACCAGGAGGTAGTTGGGGGGGGGGGGGGGGGGGGGGGGGGGGGGGGGTCGAAAGGCAGAGATGGGGAAAGAGAGAGAGGGGGGACAGATAGAGAAAGACGGGGAGAGAGCCAGAGCGAAAGAAACAGAGAGACAGGGAGGGAGACAGAGCGAAAGAA